>NC_068451.1:15888986-16232736 GCF_023373465.1 Oncorhynchus keta | reverse complement strand
CGGGCCAGCTCCTCCCCTCCTCTTCCTTCCTTCCAGCTCACCTGTGTGTCTGTGTGAATGGACAGAGCTGTCTGACTACCCAGCTCCAAAGGCGGAGCTCCAAACCAATATTCAACCTCTCTCTCAAATCAAATTTTATTGGTCACATAAACGTGTTTAGCAGATGTTATTGCGAGTGTAGTGAAATGCTTGTGCTTCTAGTTCTGACAGTGCAGCAATATCTAACAAGTAATATCTAACAATTTCACCACAAATACCTAATACACATAAAAATAAGTGAAGGAGTGGAATATATAAATATATTGACGTGCGATGTCAGAGCGGCATAGACTAAGATACTGTAGATACAGTATATACATATGAGAGAGTAATGCAAGATATGTAAACATTAAAGTGGCTAATGATTTCAGTCTGTATGTAGGCAGCAGCCTCTGTGTTAGGGATGGCTATTTAACAGTGGTGGCCTTGAGATAGAAGCTGTTTTTCAGTCTCCCAGTCCCAGCTTTGATGCACCTGTACTGACCTCGCCTTCTGGATGATGGCGGAAGTTGGAAATGGAAGTTGGAGGAACAGGTGTAGAAAGTGGCTAGTTCGTGGTAGCACTACTTTGGTTTGTGTGTGTGTGGTGTATGTTTAGTTCCTGTGTGTTGGTGTTGGGGGAGGGGGGTGTACAGAGCCAGGCATGTCACTGGGATCCCTCCTGTGTGTTGGTGTTGGGGGAGGGGTGTGTACAGAACCAGGCATGTCACTGGGATCCCTCCTGTGTGTTGGTGTTGGGGGAGGGGGGTGTACAGAGCCAGGCATGTCACTGGGATCCCTCCTGTGTGTTGGTGTTGGGGGAGGGGTGTGTACAGAACCAGGCATGTCACTGGGATCCATCCTGTGTGTTGGTGTTGGGGGAGGGGGGTGTACAGAGCCAGGCATGTCACTGGGATCCCTCCTGGGAGTTCTGGCCTTGTAGGCAGCTAGGGGCAATTTCCTGATTTCTCAACTTTCAGTGTCTTTTTATAGGAAACAATCCTCCCTCTCCTTTCTCACTACTCCTCCCTCCTCTCCTCCCTATGTTCACTCACTCGCAGTTGATTCCGTCCATCAGTGATTTCATGACTTCAGCTCTGTCGTGCAACAGCCCCTCTAGGGGAGGCTTGGTGTGTGTGTGTTCCATGTTTGCGACGGGTGAGGGCTTTGGGCTTGGGAGAACGGTAGAGCGAGAGATGGAGAAAGAGAGAGGGCTGTGACGCCAGCCGTGTTTAGAGCTGTATACACAGATTTTTAAACCACATTTAAAAATACATTTCCAAGGGAGTGTTGGGTGGGGGGCTGCCCTGCTCTCTAAACGAACACAAGGGAGTGTTGGGTGGGGGGCTGCCCTGCTCTCTAAACGAACACAAGGGAGTGTTGGGTGGGGGCTGCCCTGCTCTCTAAACGAACACAAGGGAGTTTTGGGTGGGGGCTGCCCTGCTCTCTAAACGAACACAAGGGAGTGTTGGGTGGGGGGCTGCCCTGCTCTCTAAACGAACACAAGCGTCTTTTCATTTCTCTTCTTTTAAATAGATGTCCCCAAGGCCCCACCTACCAACTTTTGCATCCTCCCGTTTTCTTGTTCTTTCTCTCCTCCCAACACGGAATAGCTTTATCCGCCATAGATTATTGATGTCCTCCCTTGCTATAACCCTCCTCTCTGCCATTCCGCCCTTTTCCTCAATCCCTTGGCTTTTTTCCCTACATCAGTCAGGTCCCTTCCACGCTCCCTCCCTCGCTCTCTCGCTCCCCCTCTTCCTCTCTCTCGCTCCCTCTTCCTCTCTCTCGCTCCCTCTCTTCCTCTCTCTCGCTCCCTCTCTTCCTCTCTCTCGCTCCCTCTTCCTCTCTATCTCTCCCCCTCATTCCTTCTCGCTGACTCCATCTCTCCCCTCAACCACAGTCATCTTCCTTCCTGTTCCCAGCTCAACTCTTCTTTCCTCTCGCTATCTGTCTTCCTCTCTTGTTCTCTTATTTCTCTCAATTTCTGGCCTATTTTCTAGGTTGTGTGTGTGTGTGTGTGTGTGTGTGTGTGTGTGTGCCTATATTTATTTGCATGCACAGGGAGTGATGAATGAATGAAGGTTTATATAGTGGAATGCATGGATGGAGTGGGTTTGGTGGCTGGCAGGATGTGAACAGACGCCAAACAGTTCTGTCAAGCTAAACATGGTTAATGACTTGGCTAATGGCTTCCTGCGTTTGTTGAGTCATTTCAGTGTTCTGTCAATGTCATCAGTTAGTTAGTTCAGTTCCATTTCAGTATTCTAAGATTGACACTTTCCCAAGTCCTCTCTTAGGACTAAAGCAGATTTCATAGTACTGCCAAATGTAACTAGAGTATGAACTGGCCTTTATAAGGCAGAGCTCGAGAGTTGGAGCTCATTCTAGAGACTGAAGCATAATAATGAGACTTCGATTCACACTTCTATTGTAGAGTGTGCATTCCCATCCACAGCTCCTCTCCCCTCCCCTCTTTCTGTACATGTCTCGTCCCCTTGTTGATGACATAATTATGCGGTGTCCAATGTGACAACCGCAGCTTAGCGACATAATGAGAACAAATTAATATTCACAGCGTGGGAAGGTGAACTAACACTACTCAGCTTGTTTGTATGTCCCAGTGTTGTAATAGTCAGTTGTTCATAAGGACTATCTTTGGTGTAATCAGAATTTGTGGTGTTAGTGAATGTGAGACGACCACTCTCTGCTAAGCGGCTGTACACTGAAGGTACAAAACATTCATATTGAGTTGCACCCCCTTTTGCTCTAAGAACAGCCTCAATTCGTTGGGGCATGGACTCTACATGGTGTCGAAAGAGTTCCACAGGGATGCTGGCCCATGTTGACTCCAATGCTTCCCACAGTTGTGCCACGTTGGCTAGATGTCATTTGGGTGGTGGGCCATTCTTGATGCACACTGTTGAGAGTGAAAAATTCAGCAACGTTGCAGTTCTTTACACTCAAACCGGTGCGCCTGCAACCTACTACCATACTCCGTTCAAAGGCACTTATATTTTGTCCTCATCTCTCCCTCTGAATGGCACACAAACACAATCCATGTCTCGGTTGTCTCCCCTTCATCTACACTGATTTGAAGTGGATTTAACAAGTGACATCATAGCTTTCACCTGGTCAGTCTGTCATGGAGAAAGTAGGTGTTCTTAAGAGGTCGACCGATTAATCGGGATGGCCGATTTCAAGTTTTCATAACAATCGGAAATCTTTATTTTTTTCCCCCCCTTTATTTAATCTTTATTTTTAACGAGGCAAGTCAGTTAAGAACACATTCTTATTTTCAATGAAGGCCTAGGAACGGTGGATTAACTGCCTTGTTCAGGGGCAGAATGACATATTTTCATCTTGTCAGCTCGGTGGATCCAATCTTGCAACCTTAGTTAACTAGTCCAAGGCAATAACAACCTGCCACTCTCGTTGCACTCCATAAGGAGACTGCCTGTTACGCGAATGCAGTCAGCCAAGGTAAGTTGCTAGCTAGCATTAAACTTATCTTATAAAAATCAATCATAGTCACTAGTTAACTACACATGGTTGATGATATTACTCAATATTATCTAGCATGTCCTGCATTGCATATAATCTGACGGAGCATACACGTATCTGACTGAGCGGTGGTAGGCAGAAGCAGGCGTGTAAACATGAATTCAAACAGCACTTTCGTGCGTTTTGCCAGCAGCTCTTCGTTGTGCGTCAAGCATTGCTCTGTTTATGACTTCAAGCCTATCAACTCCCGAGATGAGGCTGGTGTAACCGAAGTGAAATGGCTAGCTAGTTAGCACGTGCTAACTAGAGGGACGGAAGCTATACTGTTACACTGGCAATATTAAAGTGCCTATAAGAACATCCAATAGACAAAGGTATATGAAATACAAATGGTATAGAGCGAAATAGTCCTATAAATACTATATTAACTACAACCTAAAACTTCTTAACTGGGAATGTTGAAGTCTCATGTTTAAAGGAACCACCAGCTTTCATATGTTCTCATGTTCTGAACAAGGGACTTAAACGTTAGCTTTCTTACATAGCACATATTGCACTTTTACTTTCTTCTCCAACACTTTGGTTTTGCATTATTTAAACCAAATTGAACACGTTTCATTATTTATTTGAGGGTAAATTGATTTTATTGATGTATTCTATTAAGTTAAAATAAGTGTTCATTCAGTATTGTTGTAATTGTCACTATTACATTTTTTTTTTAAATAATCGGCCCGATTAATGGGTATCATCTTTTTTAGTCCTCCAATAATCGGTATCGGCGTTGAAAAATCATAATCGGTCGACCTTTAGTTCTTAATGTTATGTATATATGATGCGAGTTGTGGTTTAGATGAAGGGGTGGCATTGTCATACCATGCAGTTAACAAAAAACCCATACAATGATACACCTAGCTAACCCAACCACTGAGCTAACCCAACCACCGAGCTAATCCAACCATCAGACCACCTAGCTAACCCAACCACCGAGCTAATCCAACCATCAGATCACCTAGCTAACCCAACCAGCTAATCCAACCATCAGACCACCTAGCTAACCCAACCAGCTAACCCAACCATCAGACCACCTAGCTAACCCAACCATCAGACCACCTAGCTAACCCAACCATCAGACCACCTAGCTAACCCAACCATCATACCACCTAACTAACCCAACCACCTAGCTGACCCAACCATCAGAGCACCTAGGTAACCCAACCACCTAGGTAACCCAACCACCTAGGTAACCCAACCACCTAGGTAACCCAACCACCTAGGTAACCCAACCACCATACCACCTAGCTAACCCAACCATCATACCACCTAGCTAACCCAACCATCATACCACCTAGCTAACCCAACCATCATACCACCTAGCTAACCCAACCATCATACCACCTAGCTAACCCAACCATCAGAGCACCTAGCTAACCCAACCACCTAGCTAACCCAACCACCTAGCTAACCCAACCACCTAGCTAACCCAACCATCATACCACCTAGCTAACCCAACCACCTAGCTAACCCAACCATCAGAGCACCTAGCTAACCCAACCACCTAGCTAACCCAACCATCAGAGCACCTAGCTAACCCAACCACCTAGCTAACCCAACTATCAGAGCACCTAGCTAACCCAACCACCTAGCTAACCCAACTATCATACCACCTAGCTAACCCAACCACCTAGCTAACCCAACCATCATACCACCTAGCTAACCCAACCACCTAGCTAACCCAACCACCTAGCTAACTCAACTATCATACCACCTAGCTAACCCAACCACCTAGCTAACCCAACCATCAGAGCACCTAGCTAACCCAACCATCAGAGCACCTAGCTAACCCAACCACCTAGCTAACCCAACTATCATACCACCTAGCTAACCCAACCACCTAGCTAACCCAACCATCATACCACCTAGCTAACCCAACCACCTAGCTAACCCAACCACCTAGCTAACCCAACCACCTAGCTAACTCAACTATCATACCACCTAGCTAACCCAACCACCTAGCTAACCCAACCATCAGAGCACCTAGCTAACCCAACCATCAGAGCACCTAGCTAACCCAACCACCTAGCTAACCCAACCACCTAGCTAACCCAACCATCATACCACCTAGCTAACCCAACCACCTAGCTAACCCAACCACCTAGCTAACCCAACCATCAGAGCACCTAGCTAACCCAACCATCAGAGCACCTAGCTAACCCAACCACCTAGCTAACCCAACCATCTGAAGTCAGTCGACCATGGCTGAACGGACAGGAGATGGAGAGAGAAAGAAAGTGAGGGATGGGAAAGCGAGAAGGAGATAATTGTTCAGCACACAGAGATAAATGTGCCTTGGCAGTAGCTAAAGGGGGAGAGGAGAGGAGAGGGGGAAAGAGAGGAGAAAGGGAAGCTCATTTCAACACCATCAGCGGTGGTAATGAGACACAGGTGCTGCCTGTGGAACCACCGAGACTGTCAGAGGGGGAGGAAGAGGAGCGGGGGAGGAAGGGGGGAGTGTGAGAGAGGAAGGGAAAAGAGATGGGAGGTGAGTGAAGAGGGGCAAAGAGAGGTGAAGATGGATGAGGAGAGAGGTGAAGATGGATGATGAGAGACAAAGGGAGGGCACAAGCTGCACAGGAAGAGATGGAGGACAAAGGAGGTGTGAACACTGAGAAATTAGAACTGTCTGTGTGCGATAGCGAGTGTGAGCAACACACATGACAAGCCAAGGGGGCCTACTGTACTGTACCTGCAGTCCTCGTTAGAGAGCAGTAACAGAGTGGTAGAACAGTCAGCGGTGATCAGCAGGAGAGAGCCTAGAGACGCAGGAATTCTAACGTGTGTGTGTGTGTGTGTGGAGCCTAGGGCTGGGAATTGCCAGAGACCTCAAGATACAATATTATCACGATGCTTAGGTGCCGATAAAATGTGGATTGCGATTTGATGTTCCAAACATATTGCTCACCATACTGTGTGTCTGCTGCAGAGGGACAAGTAGAGAGACATGAGAAAACAAGTGTTGATCAGTCATGGAAATAAAGGTGCTAAAAACAAATTGGCTCCCAATTTAAAAAGAAGATGGAGAACAAGTTATGAAGGAAAAATACTGGAGTTTTGGTGCAGGTACAGCCAACTAGTGCACAAATAATATTGGCATATTGTCAGAACGATATCATCAAATTATATCTCGACAGGTAACCGCATCGATTCTCCCCTCATCACTAGTGGAGAGCAAATGCAAGAGTGTGTGTGTGTGAGGGACATCAGAGGCAGTGGGAGAATGGCCTTTGTATTCAGAACAGAACTGAGTAAATATTTTGGAAGGGCCTGCTGTGTGGGGTAGATTGTTATTTGTGGTTGCGGATGAGAAAGGAGGAGGAGACGAGAGAGAGAGAGATAAGAGGGGAGGAGGAGAGCTGAAGAGCTCAAAGGAGTACAATTGTTTACCCCACTATAGAACAAAGTCTGCTCTGCTCAGGGACCATGGAGAGATATCAACATAAACTACTCTGCTCTCTCCCTTCATTTGCTGCCAAATGATGTGATGTAGAGCACCCTGCTACAGAGCTGCCCTCTGTCAGTCTGTGGCCATAGACACGGGGGGCCCTGGTCAAAAGTAGTGCACTATAAAAGGAATAGGGTGCCATTTGGCATGCGGACATGACTGGACAATGAGTTCCTCTCCTAGTACTGTGTTCTGTTCCTCACAGTTTAATGGCCACTATAGCTCAGTACACCCATTATTGTTGCTGGAGCTGGGATGAGGCCATGAGTTTCACCTGCACTAAGATGAGATTAGACATGTGAGGTGAAGTGGGGTTCACTTGATAATACCACCCATGAGATGGAGGACAGTAAGGACATACACAGTAGGGCTGGGAATTAGCAGGGACCTCACAATAAAATATGATCACGATACTTTGGTGCCGATTTCAATGGTCCAAACATATTTCTCACCATATGTCTGCTGCAGAGAGACGAGAGAGCCATGAGAAAATGAGTTTGGATCAGTCATGGAAATGAAAAGTGCTGAAAACAATTTGGCGCCCTATTTAACAAGATGGCGAACAAGCTATACAAATACTGGAGTCTTGGTGCAGCCAACTGCCGTCAATACGATATAACGTCAAAAATAATATCCTGATATGTAAATCTATAGATTTTCCCCCTTGTCTAACAGTGTGACCTCCTGCCCCATGGTGTATATGTTTTTAGCCATTGTGTCGAGGATAGGGCAGTGTGTGAGGGGGGAACGACAAGAGGGGTCATTCATTCATGAGAACACACATACGCCCCACCCCCAGCCTTTCATCTCCACACTCACAGGCCTCTGTTGTTCTGTCAGTCTAACATGACGAAGCGAGCGATGAAGGAAGGGAGAGGGGGATGTGAAGGGCTGAGGAAGGCAGAGGCAGGAAGAGATGTTCTTCTAGATTCCTGTTCTATTTCAGAGTAGCTGGTTGTTGCTGTGGCTTTATCTCCATCTATGCTATTTCCCTCCTCTCCATCTCTCTCACTCTCTCTCTCTCTCATCCCTCTCTCCCTCTGGCAGTGCTCCGTGGGGTCTGTTTCAGTCTGTTTGCTGATGACTCTGCTCTGAACAGATGTGATGCTCAGCAGCTGTTGCTCAACTCTGGAGCATCTCTCTCTGTCTCCATCTATTTCTCTCACTGTCTCTCATTCCCCTCTAATTCCGTTGGCTAGGTTGAAAGCACAACTGGGTTGTGATCTGAACAAGGGGCCAGTCTATGTCCAGTCTGACTGAATGGAGCAGGGTGTTGGAGGATTGATTGCCGGTCACATAAAGCCAATGACTGCTGTTGACTATACAGTAATAATGACTGCTGTTGACTATACAGTAATAATGACTGCTGTTGACTATACTATAGTATTGACTGCTGTTGACTATACTATAGTATTGACTGCTGTTGACTATACTATAGTATTGACTGCTGTTGACTATACTATAGTATTGACTGCCGTTGACTATACTATAGTATTGACTGCCGTTGACTATACTGCAGTATTGACTGCCGTTGACTATACTGTAGTATTGACTGCCGTTGACTATACTGTAGTATTGACTGCCGTTGACTATACTGTAGTGTTGACTGCCGTTGACTATACTGTAGTGTTGACTGCCGTTGACTATACTGTAGTGTTGACTGCCGTTGACTATACTGTAGTGTTGACTGCAGTTGACTATACTGTAGTGTTGACTGCCGTTGACTATACTGTAGTGTTGACTGCCGTTGACTATACTGTAGTATTGACTGCCGTTGACTATACTGTAGTGTTGACTGCCGTTGACTATACTGTAGTATTGACTATACTGTAGTGTTGTCTATACTGTAGTATCGACTGCCGTTGACTATACTGTAGTGTTGACTATACTGTAGTAATGACTGCCGTTGACGATACTGTAGTGTTGACTATACTGTAGTAATGACTGCCGTTGACGATACTGTAGTGTTGACTATACTGTAGTAATGACTGCCGTTGACGATACTGTAGTGTTGACTATACTGTAGTAATGACTGCCGTTGACGATACTGTAGTGTTGACTATACTGTAGTAATGACTGCCGTTGACGATACTGTAGTGTTGACTATACTGTAGTATCGACTGCCGTTGACTATACTGTAGTAATGACTGCCGTTGACGATACTGTAGTGTTGACTGCCGTTGACGATACTGTAGTATTGAGGGCCTTGTTGTGGCCTGAACTAGACATTGATAGACATGTCATCACGTCAAGTGTAGTCAGCTGTCAGTGTGTATTGGGTTCCTTACAGTACCTGAGAAACTAATTGAAGGTTATGTGTATTGCGTTCCTTACAGTACCTGAGAAACTAATTGAAGGTTATGTGTATTGCGTTCCTTACAGTACCTGAGAAACTCATTGAAGGTCGTGTCTTGCTCCCTGATGTCTGGGGCACTGGGGGCATTGCCCGGGCCTAGGTGTGTGAGACTAGCTGCCACGTGTGTAATTAGTTCCTATGACCTTCTCCCTCTATACTGATGGATGGGGATCTGATCTGGGGTGGAAATCTGGGATCAGCGTGGCAGATCCGCTCCTAATCAACGCTGCTCCCTGGAACGCCAGGAGGGAATGACTGCTCCCTGGAACGCCAGGAGGGAATGACTGCTCCCTGGAACGCCAGGAGGGAATGACTGCTCCCTGGAACGCCAGGAGGGAATGACTGCTCCCTGGAACGCCAGGAGGGAATGACTGCTCCCTGGAACGCCAGGAGGGAATGACTGCTCCCTGGAACGCCAGGAGGGAATGACTGCTCCCTGGAACGCCAGGAGGGAATGACTGCTCCCTGGAACGCCAGGAGGGAATGACTGCTCCCTGGAACGCCAGGAGGGAATGACTGCTCCCTGGAACGCCAGGAGGGAATGACTGCTCCTGAATATCACAGGAGCTGGAATTTAACAGTCGCTCAAATCCCTTAATGGGAAAAGCAACAAGCAGTCTAATTTAAAGGATGCAGAGATGAAGCTTATACCCTTCCTGTGTGTGTGTGTGTGTGCCTGCATGTGTGCGGGTCTGCGTGTGTGTGTGTGTATGCTACTTTGCTCATGTGGAGCACAGAGAGCATGATAACAGAGATATGGAATGCCACTTTGTCCTTGTACTTTTAGATACAATTTCACCAGACAAGCTGGTTCCAGGTTTCCTATGACCTTCAACCTCTCCCTCTCTCTGTAGAGCTGCTGTTCATCTGAATATTCCTGCCTGAGCTGATGGAGATTCAAAGGAAGGATCAGTCATTCCCTGGCTCTCCTTTGAGGATCTGACTCATTAGCTAGTGTGTGTGATTAGCTAGCTAGCGTTTGATGTGGCACTTGGTGTGATTTTATAACACTTGAAGACATCTGTAATTTCTGTGTTGAGTCGGTAGAAAATAGCTGCCTGTTACTGTGGTTCATTTTTACCCACACAAATACGGAGTATAATGTTTACTGAGTAAGACAAACTTTCACGACTGACAATTTTGGTTTGATGGTGACGGTTTGGGCAGGGTTCAGTTTCTGCAGTTGCACTTTCTGTTGAAATCTGACCTTCACACTGAAACAGGACTTTCCCCTAAAAGACCAGTGGTTCATTTTTACCCACACAAATACGGAGAACGTTGTTGACTGAGTAAGACAAACTTTCACTTTCACGACCGACAATTTTGGTTTGATGGTGACGGTTTGGGCAGGGTTCAGTTTCTGCAGTTGCACTTTCTGTTGAAAGTTGACCTTCACACTAAAACAGGAAATTGTCCCAAAAGACCAGTGTGTTGCTTAGTAAGGAATGTAGTCCCCTGGATGTGAACTAACCCACCCATTCTACTGGACTCTGTATGTTAAAGCTTGAGATAAAAATGTGTGTGTGATTTAAAAAAAAAAAATAATAATAAAATTTAATGAAGATTTCCTCTGGCCCAAATCAGAACTGAACCTTGATACTAATGGCAGAATTAAAGAGTCTCCATCCTTTAATGAACAAAATTAGACCAAGTTCTGATAATGGAATGAATGGTTTCAGGTCTTGGTTTTGGGGGGGGGTGAACATATTTGCCTTTTTTGAACAGAAATGACAAACAGTGAAAGGTGGATTAGGCTGCAACACAATACAGCCTCAATTGTCTGTCCCTCTGTCTGTGTGTTACTGATTACAGTCTGATGACTATGGGTCCTGTGGTAGTAGGGCATCAGAGCATGACTGGGACTGGGAGGGCCATGAGAGAGGGTCTATTTAGGGACCGTGTCCTATTTCCCCATCCAATCTCTCCCCTCCTCTATCTCTCTATCCTTCAATCTAATCTTAACAGAATAGACAAGTCAACAAAGGCAGCCCCTCCCAACTGTAATGACTGGTAGATGGGTGACTGTTCCTGCCTGATGGTGTGTGACTGTGTGTAATCGTGTGCACTATTTCTCCTGTGTGATCTTCAGAGAGCTGCCATTGCCTTAGATCAGTGTGCAAAGCCCAAAGAGAGGCAGGTAAATGTCCACTAAATGATTGTTGCTTTAATAAACCCTCAGTGCTGTAATAACGTTTGGACTACTTTACTAATAACACTGTTTAAACTCGCTAGCTCACGATGGACACGGTGTTCACAGCGCCAGTCACCATGGTGACGTAGGTAACATACCAACTCCCTATATGTGCTGTAGAGGTGTTTGATTGAAAGTGCTATAGGACTGTTGGTTGGTTCACACCATTCTCTCTTACAATGTAAACTAAAGCTCCTATTTAAACCCAGTTTATGATCATACAGGAAGGGAGGCGGTGTTCTCTCTTACTCCATCCCTCTCTTCTTATATCACTACCTGGGTTTCATGTGACCTGCCACCTATTCAGAATGGAACAATGGCAGGAGGGAACCCATCCGTCTACTGGTTCTAACAGACCTGAGAGAAACAGCAGAACAATGGAACTGTTCTGTGACTTCCTTCACAAAGACTCTTTCTACCCCTTTGTCTCTCTCTCTCTGTCTGTCTCTGTCTCTCTCTCTCTCTCCTTCTCTTCTTCCTCCTCCCTTGCTTGTCAGCAGTGATTCTTTCCAACGGGATAGCTTTCTAATTTAGGCCAGAGTCGTCCTCAGCTGTTCTGATGTAGACGATCAGCTGATATCTGACCAAGCGTTCACTACCCTGTCCCTCAGTCAGCGTTCTGTTAGCCAGCCATATGGCCAGGCGTCGGTTTGATGCATGAGTCCTGATCCAGTCAGATTGTGGTTTAATGCACTCCATATATCACATACACCAGGGGTAGGTAGCCCTGTTCCTTGTGTTCCGCAGGTACTGCAGGATTTTGTTCCAACTAGGCACCACACCAGGGGTGTGTGTAGTTAGCTTGAATATGTGCTATGTTGTGGAACGGTTTCTACGGAACAACAAGTTTTCCCAAAATGTTCTTGTACGTTCTTGAACGGACTCTGAGATAGGTTTTCTCCGTTCGGTAGGTGTGTCGGGTCTTGAAGTAATGACTGACTTATTTAAAGGGCAGCTGTGCATTTTGAACTCTCAACTCCTCCCTGTTTAACTGATTGTTCAGTCCTGCACCGTTTCACTTCAATAGAATGTTCTATTACGTTTTTCTATACTGAACGCAGCCCTGACCAACTTAGCTAATTGATCAGTTCAGTGATTGCCACCTGGTCTTCCAGGCCAGTTCAATCAAAAACATGAAGAGCCTATAGCTTCCAGGACCAGGGTTAGCTTCCAGGACCAGGGTTAGCTTCCAGGACCAGGGTTAGCTTCCAGGACCAGGGTTAGCTTCCAGGACCAGGGTTAGCTTCCAGGACCAGGGTTAGCTTCCAGGACCAGGGTTGGCTTCCAGGACCAGGGTTGGCTTCCAGGACCAGGGTTGGCTTCCAGGACCAGGGTTGGCTTCCAGGACCAGGGTTGGCTTCCAGGACCAGGGTTGTCTACCTCCTGATGTACACTCTTTGAATCCTTTAAAAGTATCAGCAATTGGATTGATCTCCCGTGCCTTTGATTGGGGGACGGACCCTTTCAAGCCACGACGGCGACCAATGGACATGTGTAATTAGGTTTGAGTGACGGCTCTGACAAAGCAGGAAGAGCAGCTGGGAAACGGCCCAAGGTGAATTAAAGTTGAATGTAACCGATGGCAAAAAGGGAGTGCGGCAACACCGCTGTTTGTGTTGTCGACGAGGTGTAAACTGAGGTGTTGTCATGGAATCTCTCATTAAACCCCAGGAGGGGTTTTCTACAGCAGATGAATCAAAGCTCAACACCTACTGTAACCAAACATATCCCCTTGTTATAGACACATTGTTACACTGCTCAGGAGGGACGGAGTCTCTCTCTCTCACAAACACACTCCTAGAATGCAGACAGTTTTGAGTAGTACAAAAGGCCAGCACTTGATAAAGTTGCAATTGTGTATATTTATGTCCATAACTTAACCTTTTGGAGAAGTACCTGTCTGGTGTAGCGTGTGTCTACCTGATCACCTGCCACTCCCTGTGAGCCTAGACCTGTATAATTGATGGTAACTCTATTCTGGAGGTGAGATGGTGTCAGACGACAGACAGACTGAGATGTATTGGGGCACCTGTGTTTTTTTGCTGAAGCTGGCAGCCTGCTAGACTCGCTAAAGAGGTGTAGGACAAGGTTCGAATTAAGAAAGAGACCAGGGAAGGTTTTGAGAAACTGATCCCGAGTCTGTATTTAGGGGTTACGACTTGGAAGTTTCCCCTGACACTGATCTGAGGTCTGATTTGTGTTAGCTAGGATCTCCCTGGGGAGGTATTGGTTGGAATGAGGGAGTGAGAAGACTAGGCCAGAACCAGATGAACAAGGATAGACCAAAGCTAGAAGGATAAAGCGTGCGACAGAGGGAGGACCTGGACTGAAATAAAGTGGAGCTAGAACAAAGCTGTCATGGCCAGACAATCCCAGAGGAGAGGAGAGGTGGACTGTACTGTAGCAGTAGGCTGTGTACCAAATGCCACCCTATTCCCTTTATAGTGCACTACGTTTGACCCGGGCCCACGCATCCGTAGAGACTGTAGCAGTATAACAGCAGAGGGACTGAGTCATGCAGTAGCAGCAGTATATTTGGCTGAGGAGAGCAGTGTTCTCTGTAAACAACCAGACAAAAGCCCACAACACAACCACATGTCCATCCTCCTGTAGTCTCTCTGGAGTCACAACCCCAACCTCATCCTCCTGTAGTCTCTCTGGAGTCACAACCAACCTCTTTCTTTATATTGCTCACTCTATCTTACACCCCCCCCCCAGTGTAAATGTTTCTCTTTATCAATAATGGAGGTATGCGAAGAGGAGAGCGCTGTGCTCCTTTTCACCAGGAAATGAATAATTCAGCCTGTAGAGACGAGTGCCTGCCTGGGCCTCTCCGTGTGTCCGCTTGGGTGTGTGTGCGCCCGCTCGAGTTGAATGGGCATGTTTCTATGCAAATGTTTTTTGTTGTTTAGTTGAGTACTGGGCATTTGCTTTGCCTGCACCTCCTTAAATGATGTAGTGTGTACTGTACAGAATGGTACAAAACCATGTCAAAGTTGAGTACTGTATGTTAGTAGACTATGCTACTCTGGACATTTATTGCACTACTGTTGAAACTAAATTCAGCTACTGTATGGCTGCGCTCAGTCATATGATACATGCCCTATGGGCCATAGTCAAAAGTAGTACCCTACTGTATTTAGGGAATAGGGTGTCATTTGGGGTGGAGCCTTATTCAAAGTCTGCTCCTACAACGATCACTCCATCCAAACAAACTCATTGGACCAGAATTGACCTTCTGCTCTCTGGTATGTGCACAACTGGTGAGAAGGAGGGGGTAGAGGGAGAGATAGATGGAGGGACAGGGAGAGAGGGAGGAGGGAAGGGTGGAAATCTACAGAGATACAGCATGTAATACATTTGGTCTGTAATTTCCTTCTGGGGACCCCGTAGTAAAAAGAACTGGAGGCCCCTGTCAGATCCTGCTGGAAGGCATTTCAGTTGGAGGCATACTAACTATTTAAATGAACTAGTTTTCATTTTAGTTTTTGTGTAATTTAAGTAACAAACGTTACTTTTTTCCCTACAGATCAAACTCTAATACAAAGCATGTAAGCAAACCAGCTTTGGTATGCAAACAGACGGGGGGAACACACATGCCCACATACACAACATGATGCCCCACACACACACCACTTAAGCTGCTGCTACTGTGTATTATCTATCCTGTTGCCTAGTCACTTTACCCTGAGAGAGACTCTTTCACCAACCTCACTACCAGATTAGTCTCTGAATAGTCTATATATGACTGAATATTTATCCACCGTCTTGATCACCTCTCTGACCAACACCCTTCTCAGTTTGGCCGGGCGGCCAGCTCTAGGAAGAGTCTTGGTGGTTCCAAACTTCTTCCATTTGAGAATGATGGAGGCCACTGTGTTCTTAGGGACCTTCAATGCTGCAGAAATGTTTTTTTGTTGGTACCCTTCCCCAGATCTGTGTCTCGACACAGTCCTGTCTCAGAGCTCTACGGACAATTCCATCGACCTCATGGCTTGGTTTTTACTGTGACATGCACTGTTAACTGTGGATCCTTATAGACAGGTGTGTGCCTTTCCAAATCATTTCCAATCAATTGAATTTTCCACAGGTGGACTCCAATCAAGTTGTAGAAACATCTCAAGGATGATCAATGGAAACAAAAAGCATCTATCTCAAGTCTCAAAGCAAAAGATGTGAATACTTACTTCAGTTTATTTTTATTAATTTTGCAAAACATTTGAAACCTGTTTTTCCTTTGTCATTATGGGGTTTAATATTTAGATTTAAAAAATAAATAAAAAAATAATCAATTATAGAATAAGGCTGTAACGTACCAAAATGTGGAATTAGTGAAGAGGTCTGAATAGTTTCCGAATGCACTGTAGTGCACACACTACTGACCAGCGCCCCTTTAGCCATACACATGCACTACATGTGAAATAGGGTGTCATTTGAGGCACAGCCTATTGTTCTAGTGTATCTAAATGTTTTATTCCTGTGTATTGATTATCTAGTGATGTAGTGGGCTGAGAGAAGGTCAATGAGAGGATGTGCCATGTTTCACCTTCTCTCCACTTCCTCTCCTGTTGTAAGCTTGTCAAACGCCTGCTCTGCCCGTTGCTGTCCTAGTTAACGTGCTGACCAGACAGCACGCGCATGTTGATTCTGTCCACCCACACCAGATACGATCAGGACGAACTCTGAACCAACTATATTAATTTGGGGACAGTTATTTTACCTGAAATACACAAGGTCCTCTACTCTGACAATTAATCCACAGATAAGTGTAAACCAAGTTAGTTTCTAATAATCTCAGCTCCTTCATGCTGCTTATTCTTTGGACTTTATGGCGTTTGGCAAACAACTTTAATGTGCATTACCACTACCAACTGGACTGGAGTGTGGACCTCAGTTCGTCTTTCAATCACTCAAATTTGTATATTTCCTAAAAAACAATGAAAAGATGGGAGAGGCGGGACTTGCAGCATGTCAAGTGTCACAAATAGAACCAAGTTCTATTTTAGCGCCTGGCTACGATGATTGATTGAATAACCTGTATGTGTACATTTTGCTACGCTGGCTCAGTCTTGTCTGGTCAACATGTAAGCCTTGCTACGCTGGCTCAGTCTTGTCTGGTCAACATGTAAGCCTTGCTACGCTGGCTCAGTCTTGTCTGGTCAACATGTAAGCCTTGCTACGCTGGCTCAGTCTTGTCTGGTCAACATGTAAGCCTTGCTACGCTGGCTCAGTCTTGTCTGGTCAACATGTAAGCCTTGCTACGCAACACTGCTCCCTGCATACCAAACTGTGTGGACATGTTTCCTCTTTTTGAAATATCAATGTCTCTGTGGATGTTTAATTTTCTGAATAAACAGTTGACTAAATTGATGACTTATTGTCTACAGTACAGGTGTACAGCTTGTCTAAAGAGCAAAGTATGTTTTTTACACCCCAAGATGAGGCTTCACTTCAAGTAGAGATACTGTTCAGACTACACAGCAGCCCAATTCTGCTGTTACTTTGAGAGAAGAGTGTGTAGTTTAGAGGGCAAATGCCCGCCATTATACACAGTTACTGTAGATTCTACCACTGTTGCCTGTATCAAGGCTGTTATTCTCCTAGACCAGAAGGCACAAAGGCTAATGTATGTTCTCCCTCGCCATCACACAGCCTACAGCAGCAACTACTTATTAGACTACTTTATTAGCCCAGTCACAGGCGTTTGTCCCAAATAGTACCCTATTCCCAATGTAGTGCACTATTTTTGACCATGGCCTGCAGGGCTCTAAATGCACACTATATCGGGAATAGGGTGCAATCTGGGACTGATGTCAGTGACACAATGGCAGTCAGAGTACTTGCGGAGATGCAGGTTATTTGGCTCCAAGCCCAGAGACAAACCACTGGCCAGCCCACAGGATCACACTGACGAGCTAGAAGGCTACATGTGTTTGGTTGAATACCAGAGGGAGTGCAGCAGCTAATGTAGGTAATCAAATAAATCAAGGTCCAGGATGATTGAACAAATGGACCACCACAGAGCTCTGTGGAGAACAGGGTAGCACAGGGGCTAATGTACAAGGCCATTCTCAGTAGGATACATCGTAGCACAATGTTTAGTCTGTTCTTATTGGACACATGCAGGCTGAACCTCCCTGCTTCACTCAATTTCCAAATGTTTTCTGTTTCCTCCCTACTGAACAGGACTTGAGACTAGATCACACACAGCAGGAAATACTGTTTGAGGGTTAAGCCTGCATGGTATTAGACAGTAGGCTGAATGCTTGTTTTGACCAGTAAATGGTCTAGTGAATGCTGGGGATGTGGTGTTACTCTGTAAATAACTGGCCTCTTTGGTGCTGGAGATGGACTGTGCATCACAGTGACCATCAGACAGAGGACAAGAGAACCATTAGCCATCAGCCTCACTCCCTCACTCAGTCACACACTGATTCAGGTCAGCAGAAGGCAGGGATGGAGGGAGTTAAGTAGACAGACCAACAGGGAGGTAAGCGGACGGGAGGGGAGGTAAGCGAACGGGGAGGGGAGGTAAGAGGACGGGGAGGGGAGGTAAGAGGACGGGGAGGGGAGGTAAGAGGACGGGGAGGGGAGGTAAGAGGACGGGGAGGGGAGGTAAGAGGACGGGGAGGGGAGGTAAGAGGACGGGGAGGGGAGGTAAGAGGACGGGGAGGGGAGGTAAGCGAACGGGAGGGGAGGTAAGCGAACGGGAGGGGAGGTAAGCGAACGGGAGGGGAGGTAAGCGAACGGGAGGGGAGGTAAGCAGACGGGGAGGGGAGGTATGCGGACAATAGACCGACAGAGGGAGCTAGGCGGGCGGGCAGGGAGGCGGTTGGGCGGGCAGGGAGACGGACAGGTGGTCGGGCGGGCAGGGAGGCGGACAAGCGGACAGGGAGGCGGACAAGCGGGCAGGGAGGCGGACAAGCGGGCAGGGAGGCAGACAAGCGGGCGGGCAGGGAGGCAGACAAGCGGGCGGGCAGGGAGGCGGACAAGCGGGCGGGCAGGGAGGCGGACAAGCGGGCGGGCAGGGAGGCGGACAAGCGGGCGGGCAGGGAGGTGGACAAGTGGGCAGGGAGGCAGACAAGCGGGCGGGCAGGGGGCGGGCAGGGAGGCGGGCAGGGAGGCAGACAAGCGGGCGGGCAGGGAGGCGGACAAGCGGGCGGGCAGGGAGGCGGACAAGCGGGCGGGCAGGGAGGCGGACAAGCGGGCGGGCAGGGAGGCGGACAAGCGGGCGGACAAGCGGGCGGGCAGGGAGGCGGACAAGCGGGCGGGCAGGGAGGCGGACAAGCGGGCGGGCAGGGAGGCGGGCAGGGAGGCGGACAAGCGGGCGGGCAGGGAGGCGGACAAGCGGGCGGGCAGGGAGGCGGACAAGCGGGCGGACAGGGAGGCGGACAAGCGGGCAGACAAGCGGGCAGACAGGGAGGCGGGCAGGGAGGCAGACAAGCGGGCAGGCAGGGAGGCGGGCAGGGAGGCAGGCAGGGAGGCGGACAAGCAGGCAGGCAGGGAGGCGGACAAGCGGGCAGGGAGGCAGACCAGCGGGCGGGCAGGGAGGCAGACAAGCGGGCGGGCAGGCAGGGAGGCGGGCAGGGAGGCGGACAAGCGAGCGGGCAGGGAGGCGGACAAGCGAGCGGGCAGGGAGGCAGACAAGCGGGCAGGCAGGGAGGCGGGCAGGGAGGCGGGCAGGGAGGCGGGCAGGCAGGGGGGCGGGCAGGCAGGGGGCGGGCAGGGAGGCGGACAAGCGGGCGGGCAGGGAGGCAGACAAGCGGGCAGGCAGGGAGGCGGGCAGGGAGGCGGACAAGCGGGCGGGCAGGGAGGCGGACAAGCGAGCGGGCAGGGAGGCAGACAAGCGGGCAGGCAGGGAGGCGGGCAGGGAGGCGGGCAGGGAGGCGGGCAGGCAGGGGGCGGGCAGGCAGGGGGCGGGCAGGGAGGCGGACAAGCGGGCGGGCAGGGAGGCGGACAAGCGGGCGGGAAGGGAGGCGGACAAGCGGGCGGGCAGGGAGGCGGGCAGGGAGGCAGACAAGCGGGGAGGGAAGCAGGGAAAGGGTAATTGGCGTATGTTCCCTTTAAAGCCACGGCTGTTCAAATGGTGTCTGTGTGTCATACTCCCACTGTTTCTCTGCCCTCTCTCTATTCTGAGACAGTCCTCATTTTCTCTCAAGGTCATGTGTGTGTAGTCTACCTTTGCTCTCCTTTACTGCTCCTTACCGCTCCCTCTCCCTTTTCCTCTTTCTTTCTGTCATTCCTCTCTCCATGCACTGATTCCCTATCCTGTTCTTGCTTTCATTCTCTACTTTTCCTGTCTAAACCTCTCTCCTACTTTATTTCTCTCCCCTTTCCCTGTCTATCTCCTCTCTCTCACTCTTCTCTTTCTCTCTCTGTCGCTCATCAACCTTGTTCATTGCTTCCCCTTCTCTTGAGGTATCTCCGGTTTCTCCCTCTTTCCCTCCCCCTCTATTCCTTATACCCTGTTCTATCCATTCCTCCCTCATGTCCCTTCCTTCACTCATCACTCTCACCCTGCTCTCTCCCTTTGTCAGTCCCTCTCTCTCACCCTCTCTCTTCCTCTCACCCTCTCTTTCAGCTTTTCATCCCCCGCTCTCTCTTGCTGTCCACTCATCCTGCATCACTTTGACATCTCCAAGCTGTCTCTCCTCCTCTCATCCTTCCATCCTCCTGGCACACCTCTCCTCCATTTCTGATCTGTTTTCCCTCCATCAAAGGCATGGTGGGAAATATGTAAATGTCAGGCAGAGCGCCGAGAGGAAGGGGTTAATTTAGCAGGGGTGTCACTGCTCTTAGGGTGTGTGAGAGGGAGAGACATAATGATTGGTGACAGTACTTAGGATGCCGACTTGAACATTGATGTGCTACTTTTAGATGCTGAATCTGTGTACGTGTTTGTATTGGTGTGCGTGTTGTGTCACCCGTCCTTTAGGCGGTAAACTGAAGCACAGTAAAGTAGAGCAGCACTGACTGACACACAGCTTCTGTTCTCTCTCTCTCCTCCCCTCCAACCTTCTCTTTCTGTTTCCTCTACCCTTCAACTGTTTCCTCTACCCTTGAAACTGTTTCCTCTACCCTTGAAACTGTTTCCTCTACCCTTGAAACTGTTTCCTCTACCCTTGAAACTGTTTCCTCTACCCTTGAAACTGTTTCCTCTACCCTTGAAACTGTTTCCTCTACCCTTGAAACTGTTTCCTCTACCCTTGAAACTGTTTCCTCTACCCTTGAAACTGTTTCCTCTACCCTTGAAACTGTTTCCTCTACCCTTGAAACTGTTTCCTCTACCCTTGAAACTGTTTCCTCTACCCTTGAAACCGTTTCCTCTACCCTTGAAACCGTTTCCTCTACCCTTCAACCGTTTCCTCTACCCTTCAACCGTTTCCTCTACCCTTCAACCGTTTCCTCTACCCTTCAACCGTTTCCTCTACCCTTCAACCGTTTCCTCTACCCTTCAACCGTTTCCTCTACCCTTCAACCGTTTCCTCTCTTCTCTACCCTTCAACCGTTTCCTCTCTTCTCTACCCTTCAACCGTTTCCTCTCTTCTCTACCCTCTACCCTTCAACCGTCTCCTCTACCCTTTAACATTACATTACATTTAAGTCATTTAGCAGACGCTCTTATCCAGAGCGACTTACAAATTGGTGCATTCACCTTATGACATCCAGTAGAATAGTCACTTTAAAATAGTGCATCTAAATCTTAAAGGGGGGTGAGAAGGATTACTTATCCTATCCTAGGTATTCCTTAAAGAGGTGGGGTTTCAGGTGTCTCCGGAAGGTGGTGATTGACTCCGCTGTCCTGGCATCGTGAGGGAGTTTGTTCCACCATTGGGGGGCCAGAGCAGCGAACAGTTTTGACTGGGCTGAGCGGGAACTGTACTTCCTCAGTGGTAGGGAGGCGATAGGATAGGTTGGAGAAGGTTTGAGCAGAGGGAAGAGATGATAGGATGGAAGAGGAGAGAGTAGCGGGGGAGAGGGAGCGAAGGTTGGGACGGCGCGATACCATCCGAGTAGGGGCAGTTTGGGAAGTGTTGGATGAGAGCGAGAGGGAAAAGGATACAAGGTAGTGGTCGGAGACTTGGAGGGGAGTTGCAATGAGGTTAGTGGAAGAACAGCATCTAGTAAAGATGAGGTCGAGCGTATTGCCTGCCTTGTGAGTAGGGGGGGAAGGTGAGAGGGTGAGGTCAAAAGAGGAGAGGAGTGGAAAGAAGGAGGCAGAGAGGAATGAGTTAAAGGTAGACGTGGGGAGGTTAAAGTCGCCCAGAACTGTGAGAGGTGAGCCGTCCTCAGGAAAGGAGCTTATCAAGGTATCAAGCTCATTGATGAACTCTCCGAGGGAACCTGGAGGGCGATAAATGATAAGGATGTTAAGCTTGAAAGGGCTGGTAACTGTGACACCATGGAATTCAAAGGAGGCGATAGACAGATGGGTGAGGGGAGAAAGAGAGAATGACCACTTGGGAGAGATGAGGATCCCGGTGCCACCAACCCGCTGACCAGAAGCTCTCGGGGTGTGCGAGAACACGTGGGTGGACGAAAAGAGAGCAGTAGGATTAGCAGTGTTGTCTGTGGTGATCCATGTTTCTGTCAGTGCCAAGAAGTCGAGGGACTGGAGGGAGGCATAGGCTGAGATGAACTCTGCCTTGTTGGCCGCAGATCGGCAGTTCCAGAGGCTACCGGAGACCTGGAACTCCACGTGGGTCGTGCGCGCTGGGACCACCAGATTAGGGTGGCCGCGGCCACGCGGTGTGTAGCGTTTGTATGGTCTGTGCAGAGAGGAGAGAACAGGGATAGACAGACACATAGTTGACAGGCTACAGAAGAGGCTACGCTAATGCAAAGGAGATTGGAATGACAAGTGGACTACACGTCTCGAATGTTCAGAAAGTTAAGCTTACGTAGCAAGAATCTTATTGACTAAAATGATTAAAATGATACAGTACTGCTGAAGTAGGCTAGCTGGCAGTAGCTGCGTTGTTGACACTACACTAATCAAGTCGTTCCGTTGAGTGTAATAGTTTAACCGTCTCCTCTACCCTTTAACCGTCTCCTCTACCCTTTAACCGTCTCCTCTACCCTTTAACCGTCTCCTCTACCCTTTAACCGTCTCCTCTACCCTTTAACCGTCTCCTCTACCCTTTAACCGTCTCCTCTACCCTTTAACCGTCTCCTCTACCCTTTAACCGTCTCCTCTACCCTTTAACCGTCTCCTCTACCCTTTAACCGTCTCCTCTACCCTTTAACCGTCTCCTCTACCCTTCAACCGTCTCCTCTACCCTTCAACCGTCTCCTCTACCCTTCAACCGTCTCCTCTACCCTTCAACCGTCTCCTCTACCCTTCAACCGTCTCCTCTACCCTTCAACCGTCTCCTCTACCCTTCAACCGTCTCCTCTACCCTTCAACCGTCTCCTCTACCCTTCAACCGTCTCCTCTACCCTTCAACCGTCTCCTCTACCCTTCAACCGTCTCCTCTACCCTTCAACCGTCTCCTCTACCCTTCAACCGTCTCCTCTACCCTTCAACCGTCTCCTCTACCCTTCAACCGTCTCCTCTACCCTTCAACCGTCTCCTCTACCCTTCAACCGTCTCCTCTCTTCTCTACCCTTCAACCGTTTCCTCTCTTCTCTACCCTTCAACCGTCTCCTCTCTTCTCTACCCTTCAACTGTCTCCTCTCTTCTCTACCCTTCAACTGTCTCCTCTCTTCTCTACCCTTCAACTGTCTCCTCTCTTCTCTACCCTTCAACCGTCTCCTCTCTTCTCTACCCTTCAACTGTTTCCTCTACCCTTCAACCGTCTCCTCTCTTCTCTACCCTTCAACCGCCTCCTCTCTTCTCTACCCTTCAACTGTTTCCTCTACCCTTCAACCGTCTCCTGTTTCATCTACCCTTCAACCGTTTCCTGTTTCCTCTACCCTTCAACCGTTTCCTCTACCCTTCAACCGTTTCCTCTACCCTTCAACCGTTTCCTCTACCCTTCAACCGTTTCCTCTCTTCTCTACCCTTCAACCGTCTCCTCTCTTCTCTACCCTTCAACTGTTTCCTCTACCCTTCAACCGTCTCCTCTCTTCTCTACCCTTCAACTGTCTCCTCTCTTCTCTACCCTTCAACTGTCTCCTCTCTTCTCTACCCTTCAACTGTCTCCTCTCTTCTCTACCCTTCAACCGTCTCCTCTCTTCTCTACCCTTCAACTGTTTCCTCTACCCTTCAACCGTCTCCTCTCTTCTCTACCCTTCAACCGCCTCCTCTCTTCTCTACCCTTCAACTGTTTCCTCTACCCTTCAACCGTCTCCTGTTTCATCTACCCTTCAACCGTTTCCTGTTTCCTCTACCCTTCAACCGTTTCCTCTACCCTTCAACCGTTTCCTCTACCCTTCAACCGTTTCCTCTACCCTTCAACCGTTTCCTCTCTTCTCTACCCTTCAACCGTCTCCTCTCTTCTCTACCCTTCAACTGTTTCCTCTACCCTTCAACCGTCTCCTCTCTTCTCTACCCTTCAACCGTTTACTCTCTTCTCTACCCTTCAACCGTTTACTCTCTTCTCTACCCTTCAACCGTTTACTCTCTTCTCTACCCTTCAACCGTTTACTCTCTTCTCTACCCTTCAACCGTTTACTCTCTTCTCTACCCTTCAACCGTTTACTCTCTTCTCTACCCTTCAACCGTTTACTCTCTTCTCTACCCTTCAACCGTTTACTCTCTTCTCTACCCTTCAACCGTTTACTCTCTTCTCTACCCTTCAACCGTTTACTCTCTTCTCTACCCTTCAACCGTTTACTCTCTTCTCTACCCTTCAACCGTTTACTCTCTTCTCTACCCTTCAACCGTTTACTCTCTTCTCTACCCTTCAACCGTTTACTCTCTTCTCTACCCTTAAACCGTCTCCTCTCTTCTCTACCCTTCAACCGTCTCCTCTCTTCTCTACCCTTCAACTGTTTCCTCTACCCTTCAACCGTCTCCTCTCTTCTCTACCCTTCAACCGTCTCCTCTCTTCTCTACCCTTCAACTGTTTCCTCTCTTCTCTACCCTTCAACCGTCTCCTCTACCCTTTAACAGTCTCCTCTACCCTTTAACCGTCTCCTCTACCCTTTAACCGTCTCCTCTACCCTTTAACCGTCTCCTCTACCCTTTAACCGTCTCCTCTACCCTTTAACCGTCTCCTCTACCCTTTAACCGTCTCCTCTACCCTTCAACCGTTTCCTCTACCTTTCAACCGTTTCCTCTACCTTTCAACCGTTTCCTCTACCTTTCAACCGTTTCCTCTACCTTTCAACCGTTTCCTCTACCTTTCAACCGTTTCCTCTCTCCTCTACCCTTTAACCGTCTCCTCTACCCTTTAACCGTCTCCTCTACCCTTTAACTGTTTCCTCTACCCATCAATCGTCTCCTCTACCCATCAACCGTTTCCTCTACCCTTCAACCGTTTCCTCTACCCTTCAACTGTTTCCTCTACCCTTCAACCGTTTCCTCTACCCTTCAACCGTTTCCTCTACCCTTCAACCGTTTCCTCTACCCTTCAACCGTTTCCTCTACCCTTCAACCGTTTCCTCTACCTTTCAACCGTTTCCTCTACCTTTCAACCGTCTCCTCTACCCTTCAACCGTCTCCTCTACCCTTTAACCGTCTCCTCTACCCATCAACCGTCTCCTCTACCCATCAATCGTCTCCTCTACCCATCAACCGTTTCCTCTACCCTTCAACTGTTTCCTCTACCCTTCAACCGTTTCCTCTATCCTTCAACCGTCTCAAATCACATGTCACATGATAAAGAACAGGTGTAGACTAACAGTGAAGTTGTTACTAACAGGCCCTTCCTAACAATGCAGAGAGGGAGAAAAGACATGTAATCGAAAAGGGGACTAGGTAACAGGATAGACTAAACAGTAACAGGTTAGACTAAACAGTAACAGGATAGACTAAACAGTAACAGGATAGACTAAACAGTAACAGGATAGACTAAACAGTAACAGCAGCGTATGTGATGAGTAATAGAAAAGGACTAGGTAACAGGATAGACTAAACAGTAACAGGATAGACTAAACAGTAACAGGATAGACTAAACAGTAACAGCAGCGTATGTAATGAGTAATAGAAAAGGGGACTAGGTAACAGGATAGACTAAACAGTAACAGGATAGACTAAACAGTAACAGGATAGACTAAACAGTAACAGCAGCGTATGTGATGAGTAATAGAAAAGGGGACTAGGTAACAGGATAGACTAAACAGTAACAGGATAGACTAAACAGTAACAGGATAGACTAAACAGTAACAGGATAGACTAAACAGTAACAGCAGTATATGTGATGAGTAATAGAAAAGGGGACTAGGTAACAGGATAGACTAAACAGTAACAGGATAGACTAAACAGTAACAGGATAGACTAAACAGTAACAGGATAGACTAAACAGTAACAGGATAGACTAAACAGTAACAGCAGCGTATGTGATGAGTAATAGAAAAGGGGACTAGGTAACAGGATAGACTAAACAGTAACAGGATAGACTAAACAGTAACAGCAGTGTATGTGATGAGTAATAGAAAAGGGGACTAGGTAACAGGATAGACTAAACAGTAACAGGATAGACTAAACAGTAACAGCAGTATATGTGATGAGTAATAGAAAAGGGGACTAGGTAACAGGATAGACTAAACAGTAACAGCAGTGTATGTGATGAGTCAAGAGTTCACACAAAAAAGGTCAATGCAGTAACTCCGGGTAGCTATTGGTTAACTACACTGATCAAAAATATAAATGCAACATGTAAAGTGGTGGTCCCATGTTTCATGAGCTGAAATAAAAGATCCCAGAATTTTTACATATGCACAAAAAGCTTATTTTAGTGGCCAAATGTGTTTACATCCCTGTTCGTGAGCATTTTGTCCTTTGCCAAGATAATCCATCCACCTGCCTGGTGTGATATATCAAGAAGCTGATTTAAACAAACGCCTAAAATAGTCTTATTGCTGGGGGGTAGAAGATGTACAGGGTCTTGTTGGTTCCAGACTTCAATCCTCTCTCTCGATCTCTTTTATATATATTCTCTTTTAATATTAGTTTTCTGTTTAAGGCATCCTTACCTTAGCAACACAGCACACACATCATAAATAATCTAGTCAACCCTTGTCGTTCTAATGATAGTCTACAACCCGCGGGGTTAGTCATTTCAGGGGGTGGGTTATATTTTATATCCCTGGGGGGGGTTGGATGTCTCAAACCATTCCTCTCCTCTCATCTCCCTCATCTTGGAGAGTTAAACTGGGTTGGTTTTCTTCTTATTGCTCCGTCTGTGACTGACAGCAGGCAGGCTTTCCTCAGCCCTGTCCCTCTGGGCTTTCTGCCTGCCTTACTTCCTGCGTGCCTGCCTCCATGGGATTACAAAGTGTGTGTGTGTGTGTGTGTGTGTGTGTGTGTGTGTGTGTGTGTGTGTGTGTGTGTGTGTGTGTGCGCACATCAATACAGGTCTGAGTAATGACCTGTGGCGTGCAAGGTTGACTCAATTAATACTCCCCAGTGGAGACGAGCAATCCTGGGTTTCAATAGCCCTCCATGCCTCCCTCCTTCCCTCACTAGAGCCGAGCAGGTCCCAGAGCTAATCTGTAGTTGGTCTATCTCCTGCAGGTGGATTGAAGTCAGGCTGCTGCCTGATCCCTCCCAAACACCTAGATCACACAGCAGTAGGCCCCTACACTAGGACACAATAATACACACTGGTCTTAAAGGTCTGGAGAAGCACTAGGATCCAGCTAGAACACACTCAGATTCTGAACCCTTCACCCCTCACGAGGGGAATACCAGTGCTTCTGGCTCTTCGATCATGGCAGCAGAGTCTCCAGGTGGTTGTAAAGAGGTTATGGTTATGTGGTTGCAGAAGGGTTATTTTGTGGTTTGAGTCTGACATTGGGTTGGTGCTGGGAGAGTCAGTGGGTAATTCTAGGAAATGCCTTGCTTGTTTTCTTTCGCTATCTTTTTTTCTCTCTCTCTCTCTCGCTCTTCCTGTTTAAAGACCATGGTAGCAGAGGTAGGCTGTGTGGATTGCTCATAACCACCACCAGAGAAGAGCGTCAGTCTGGGCCTTTGACTCGTGTCTCTATAGGGATGGTGTGTTTTCCACCCCACCTTCTTCTCTAGTTTCTGTTTCTTCACTCAGAGCGGATGAACAAACCAGTAGAACCAGTTATGATGCTAAAATAGTTTTCGGTATCAATCACGTGGGTGTGTGCATCATGTTAAGAAGCCTGTGGCTTTATAATATGGGAACACACACACAGAGAGAGAGATTGAAATGTTGGTAAACATTGACAGGTGTGTCGCAGCCGATAATTTTGTCTTTACGTAGAATAGGTAGATCAGACACACACCGATGCACACTCATTCATACAGTTAATTAAATTTTCACGCAGACATGCATGAAAGACACCCTCTGGTGACTTGTCAGGACGCTGTGGACCTGATAATGTAGGAAAACATGTACACAAACACACACCAATCCTTGTACACAGTGTGTGTGTGTGAGCCCAGAGTAAATAGCTGGTTCTAGATAAGCATAAGCCATCCAAATGATTTATGACCTGTGTGGAGCGGACTGGGCTTTTTCCTCATCACTACATGTCCTGTTTCCTCCACTCATCACTCCACTCATCGGCCGCACACACACCCCTCTAGCACACTCCTGGAGCGGTGACCTACTTGCTTACTGTAGGTAGTCTTAATGGTGAACCAGACCATTCCACAGAACTATAATCTGTCATCGGACAGACTAGGGCCTGGTCACAATAGTGCCAACAAGCTTCCTCTCCTCATCAGGCAGGCTGGGGCCTGGTCTCAATAGACTCAACAAGCTTCCTCTCCTACTCACCTCTCCTTCATGGCCTCTGACAAAGAACAGGAAGGGGAAAACAGGAAGGTGCTCTAACGTTCTCTCCTCTTCCTCCCAGGGGCATTGTCTCAGCAGGTGAGAGTGGAACCGGAAGTGATGTCCTACCCCAGCCAGGCGGTCAACCTGAGGTGTGCCTTCGCAGATGCTGGAGGGATACAGCTCACACAGGTCAGTGTCAGACAGGAACTCATATGTAGACAAATGGATATGTTTTTACAACATGAGAAGAAAGTCCTAAATGATCAGACACACATACAGGAACTAATGTCTGGACTCATGGCTTTTACTGTCACAACAATTTACATCCATGACCATTAACAAGAGAACATTCTACATTATTATTAAGACACTTGATCATCCAAGTTTACATGCACTATACATGGATTGTCTGATATTTGATTTGAAAGCTTTTATCTACTGTAGTGGGGCGGCAGGTAGTCTAGTGTTTAGAGCGTTGGGCCAGTAACTGAAAGGTTGCTGGATCGAATCCCCGAGCTGGCAAGGTAAAAATCTGTCGTTCTGCCTCTGAACAAGGCAGTTATAACCCACTCTTCCCTGGTAGGCCGTCATTGTAAATAAGAATTTGTTCTTAACTGACTTGCCTAGTTAAATGGTTAAGGTTAAATAAATAAAATTAAAGATGGTAATATATGTTCACAAAGAGTAGGAGTCGCTGTTATTTATTCACCCCGTTTCTCCATCTGACAGGTTGTGTAATATTTGAATGAATGAACTTGACTCTACTACGCAGGTGTCCTGGATCTATGAGCCGAAGGAGGGCGAGCGGCTCAACATCGCCGTGTACCACCCTAAATTTGGGGCAAGTTTCCCCACGTCGCCCCTGAAGGGGCGGGTCCGCTTCACGACAGAGCCCCCCTCCCTCAGCAACCCCTCCATCCAGATCTCAGACGTCAAGATGAGTGACGAGGGGAAATACATCTGTGAATACGCCACCTACCCCAGTGGCAACGAACAGGGTGTCACCTCCCTCGTCATGCTAGGTAGGACCGTGTGTGGGTGTGTGTGTCCATGTTCTATTATGTATCTGTGAATACGCCACCTACCCCAGCGGCAACGAACAGGGTGTCACCTCCCTCGTCATGCTAGGTAGGACTGTATGTGTGTGTTCTGTTTCCTTAGTCTGTGTGTGTGTATCCATGTTCTATTATGTATCTGTGTACGTGCTCTCGTGCCTCCTCCGACCTCTACCCTGCCCGTGCAGTTTGATTGCTATTAGAAGTAGAGGTCGACCGATTATGCTTTTTTCCCCACACCGATACCGATTTATTGGAGGACCCAAAAAAGCCGATACCGATTAATCGGACGATTTTGATTTTAAAAAATGTATTTATTTGTAATAATGACAATTACAACAATACTGAATGAACACTTATTTTACCTTAATATAATACATCAATAAAATAAATTTAGCCTCAAATAAATAATAAAACATGTTCAATTTGGTTTAAATAATGGCAAAACAAAGTGTTTGAGAAGAAAGTAAAAGTGCAATATGTGCCATGTAAGAAAGCTAACATTTAAGTTCCTTGCTCAGAACATGAGAACATATGAAAGCTGGTGGTTCCTTTTAACATGAGTCTTCAATATTCCCAGGGAAGAAGTTTTAGGTTGTAGTTATTGGACTATTTCCCTCTATACCATTTGTATTTAATATACCTTTGACTATTGGATGTTCTTATAGGCACTTTAGTATTGCCAGTGTAACAGTATAGCTTCCGTCCCTCTCCTCGCTCCTACCTGGGCTCGAACCAGGAACACATTGACAACAGCCACCCTCGAAGCAGCGTTACCCATGCAGAGCAAGGGGAACAACCACTCCAAGTCTCAGAGCGAGTGATGTTTGAAACACTATTAGCGCGCACCCCGCTAACTAGCTAGCCATTTCACTTCGGTTACACCAGCCTAATCTCGGGAGTTGATAGGCTTGAAGTCATAAACAGTGCAATGCTTGAAGCACAGGGAAGAGCTGCTGGCAAAACGCAGGAAAGTGCTGTTTGAATGAATACTTACGAGCCTGCTGGTGCCTACCATCACTCAGTCAGACTGCTCTATCAAATCATAGACTTAATTATAACATAACACACAGAAATACGAGCCTTATAGGTCATTAATCTGGTCGAATCCGGAAACTATCATTTATTTTTTCAGTGAAATACGGAACCGTTCCGTATTTTATCGAATAAGTGGCATCCCTAAGTGTAAATATTGCTGTTACATTGCACAACCTTCAATGTTATGTCATAATTACGTAAAATTCTGCCAAATTAGTTTGCAATGAGCCAGGCGGCACAAACTGTTGTATATACCCTGACTCTGTGTGCAATGAACGCAAGAGAAGTGACACAATTTCACCTGGTTAATATTTCCTGCTAACCTGGATTTCTTTTCGCTAAATATGCCGGTTTAAAAATATATACTTGTGTGTATTGATTTTAAGAAAGGCATTGGTGTTTATGGTTAGGTACACGTTGGAGCAACGACAGCCCCTTTTCGTATATGCGCACCGCATCGATTATATGCAACGCAGGACACGCTAGATAAACTAGTAATATCATCAACCATGTGTAGTTATAACTAGTGATTATGATTGATTGATTGTTTTTTATAACATAAGTTTAATGCTAGCTAGCAACTTACCGTGGCTTCTTACTGCGGTACGCATTCGCGTAACAGGCAGGCTCCTCGTGAGGCAGGTGGTTAGAGCGTTGGACTAGTTAACCGTAAGGTTGCAAGATTGAATCCCTGAGCTGACAAGGTAAATATCTGTTGTTCTACCCTGAACAAGGCAGTTAACCCACCGGTCCTAGACCATCATTGAAAATAAGAATGTGTTCTTAACTGACTTGTCTCGTTAAATAAAGGTGTAAAAAAATAAAAATAAATAGGCGTCCAAAAATACAGATTTTCGACTGTTATGAAAACTTGAAATCGGCCCTAATTAATCGGCCATTCCGATTTAATCGGTCGACCTCTAATTAGAACTAGTATTGTCAGATCAATTGTGTTTCTGTTAATGCGTTAGAATCATTGCTCTAACCTGGGCGCAGCTCCCCTCTCTCTCCTCTGGCGTTTATTGATCCGGCTGCTCGTCATGCTTGGTGTCGGCTCCTGTCCTGATTGCTCTACTCATATTCAACAGCCATGGAGAAGGAGGGAACAAACAGTCTGTCTTGTTTTTGCCGGTCTAGTCGTTTATCAATATTGGTATTCATTAATTATTCTCTGTTCCCTTCATCAGCCAAACCCAGGAACTCTGCCTCCGGGGTAACAGTGATAGCCTCCACTGTCGCCACGGGAGCCAAGCCAGTTGTTGTGGCCCGCTGTGAGTCGGCCGACGGTCGCCCTGCTGCCCAGATCGCATGGGTGACAGCTGTCAACGGCAACGCTACCTCCACCTCTACGGCGGGCGCTGACAACACCGTGACGGTATCCAGCCAGTACATGCTGGTTCCCACAGCAGCAGACAACGGCAAAGACATCAGCTGTTTGGTGTCCCATCGAACCCAGGCCAAGCCTGAGAGCTTCCTGATGAAACTGGCCATCGAATGTAAGGCCACTGCACACACTGGTGCACACATGCATCACACACACACACTTACTCATGCAGAGCGTATTCTCAGACCTTTTTAATGTTGTCATGAATATGCATCCAAATATAATTATTTTCTCTCTGTAGGAAGTTCCACTAATTAACCTCTCTCTCTCAGACCCCCCACAGGTGACCATCGTGGGCTATGATAATAACTGGTACATGGGTCGGACCAACGTGGCTCTGACCTGTCAGGCTACTGCCAACCCCATTCCTACCACCATCACATGGAAAACGTGAGTGTCTGTCCGTGTCTTTGTCAGTCTGTATCCTGGTCTCTTTCTCTCCTTCTTTAATTATCACTATATCCACAGGTCACTATAAACCACAGATAGTATTATGATAATAATGATGAACTCGACAGCCACTGGCCTCTTACCTTGATTATGGAGAAATGGTGTAACTTTCCATAGTGGAGTTTAACCCCAGTAGAAACAATAAGCCAACAAAAACAATTCAGTTTTTCTATGTATGAAAAGGGCAGTTGGAAGTAGGGAGATCTGGGCCAGGTTCCAGTACTTATGTTTTCCACCCTCTCCTCCTCTCCTCTTCCCCCAGTATGTCCGGTCAGATGCCAGACACAGTGCAGGTAAAAGAAAACGTGCTGACCGTGCTGAAGGTGGATGAGCAGGCCAACACAACCTTCGTCTGCGAGGTCAAGAACCGCTTGGGCACCGGCAAGGACCAGGTCACTGTTATGGTCCGAGGTGAGTCCACATACACCTGAAATGACTGTAATCATACACATCTGCGTGCTATGCTACAAACACACCTGGACACACACCTGAAGACACACTTACTACACATGCAGGCATACTGGGACACACACACACACACACACACACACACACACACACACACACACACACACACACACACACACACACACACACACACAGAGGGTGTGGTGATGCTTGCCTGTAGTCAGGGAGAGCAGCATGCCTGGGGTTAGTGGTTGGGGGGCAGTTTACTGGGCCTCTATTCCTCCGTTTGGGTTTTACATCTATCCATCCTCTACCCTTTGAAACTTTATCACCCATCCCTCCTTGTTTGCATGCAATCCTCTCCTTCTGTTCATACCTATGGATCCTAGCTGTGATGTTTGAGCTCTACTCGTCTGTTCATCTACTGGTAGAATGGATTGAATCATCATCAGAGACAGTTTCAGGTCTCCACACACTGGCAGGGTTTATTTGAGTGTATGGTTTTCGTAGGACTGGACTGAAACTCAACCTTGCTATCTCCTTGTTGTGTACTGTGACTAGACAACCACTACACCACTTGAAAAATATGTTAAAATAAACATCACTCCGTCCATCTATCCCCTCCGAGTTCCATCTTGATCCATGCAGGACAAATGGATCAAAAGGGCAATTCACAAGTGAATGTTTTAAAAGCCACCACTCCTCTACCTCCTCTTCTCTCTGTCCCTCACCTCCCCCGTTCCGTTCCTCACCTTCCCATAGTACTAATGTGTTCTCTCTGATGAGCCACTAGCATCTCTGGAACATAACGGATGTTTTACAGGGCTGGGTATGGGTACAGAGCTGGGTATGGGTACAGAGCTGGGTATGGGTACAGGGCTGGGTATGGGTACAGGGCTGGGTATGGGTACAGGGCTGGGTATGGGTACAGGGCTGGGTATGGGTACAGGGCTGGGTATGGGTACAGGGCTGGGTACGGGTACAGGGCTGGGTACGGGTAAAGGTATGGGTACGGGTACAGGGCTGGGTACGGGTAAAGGTATGGGTACAGGTACGGGTATGGGTATGGGTACATGGCTGGGTACGGGTACAGGGCTGGGTACAGGTATGGGTATGGGTACAGGGCAGGTGGCTGGGGGGAGGGAGTAGGGGAGAAAAAGGGGTGATTGAATGATGGAGAGAGTGAGAAAGGGGAAGGGTTGGTAGAGGGTAGAGAGAGTGGCTGCTTTTAGAATAAGGAGGGAGGTGAGAGGGGAACAGGATGCTGATGCCATTTAAAACCCCTATGGGAATCTATGGCACTGCTTCTTCTCTACCACTATCACCCCCTCCATTTTCTCTCTCTGATTAGTGTGTGTGCGCTAGCGAGCAGGCTGACAGTGCTGTGAGTGTGTAGTCTCTCTCTATCCTCTCTGAGCGGATCAGTCGGCCTCTGCTGCTTTAGCTCCTGGCTGCTTCTCCTTCTTAACTCCTTCTCTTCTGTCCTCCCTCCCTCTCTCTCCTCTGGTCCATCACCCCTAAATTCTTTCCCTCTTCCTCCCTCCCCATTCATCTACTCTCTCGTGCTATAGGGAAAGGTGGATGCCTAGTCAGTTGTACAACTGAATGCATTCAACTGAAATGTGACTTCCGCATTTAACCCACCCCTTCTGAATCAGAGATGTGTGCCTTAATCCACATCCACGTCATCGGCCCCTGGGAACAGTGGGTTAACTGCCTTGCTCGGGCAGAACGACAGATTTTTACCATGTCAGCTCTACTCCCCTCCCTTGTCCTGTCATCTCCCTCCTCTCTTCTTTTCTCCTGTCATTCCCCCTCAGTGAGTAAGACAGTAAAAAGGGGGTTGAATGAACTGGCCCACACAGAGAAAGACTGAGACGGAGAGAGAGGTAGTGTGAATACAGATGCAGTGGAGATGTGTCCAACCAGGGCTAAGAGGGGCCGTGGCTGTGAATTGTCCAGTGTCTGGACCAGACTAGAGCAGGCTCCTGTCCTACTGCTGCTTCTGTCCTGCCCCCAGCTGTGTGACAACTAACGCAGAGATCCCTGCACAGGGCTACGAGCTGACCTGGCACCTGTCTCCTTTGTCTGTCTGTGTCCCTGCCCCTGGTCCGGTCCTCTATAACTGGCCTCTATCAGGCTCCTACAGCACTGTACTGATCTGTGCTCAGTGGAGAGACATGCCGTTAGCCCTCTCTGAGACCCCCTCTCAAATACCAGCCCACAGCACTGAGGCAGTCTCCATTTCCCTCTCACCTGTCTCTCTAATTCTTCCTCTCTCCACCCCCCCTCTCATCCCATTCTCTCTCTCATCTTCCTTCCTTTCTCTCATACTGCTCTACCCTATCTCTCTCTCTCTTTCATCCTGCTGAGCTGGTCTCTCCTTCTCTTAAATACCTGCTCTCTTAATAACTGCTTAGCTCCCCTGACCCTGCACTGGAACCTGCTCTGCCGCAGTTAGCTAACCCACTTTCTGCCATCACCACTGTCTCCAGAGCTGGTCTCTCCAATATTCCCATGCACTGGTGTCACATCAAAATCCTTCCCCACCCGTTCAGACAAACCTTTTTCCTTTCTGTTTCTGCTATTCCCCTGCAATGGTATCCCGTCAAAATCAGCCCCTCTTAATGAGTTAACCTGCATCCTTCCTGTTTCCCCTATTTCCCTGCAATGGTATCCCGTCAAAATCAGCCCCTCTTAATGAGTTAATCTGCATCCTTCCTGTTTCCCCTATTTCCCTGCAATGGTATCCCGTCAAAATCAGCCCCTCTTAATGAGTTAATCTGCATCCTTCCTGTTTCCCCTATTCCCCTGCAATGGTATCCCGTCAAAATCAGCCCCTCTTAATGAGTTAACCTGCATCCTTCCTGTTTCCCCTATTTCCCTGCAATGGTATCCCGTCAAAATCAGCCCCTCTTAATGAGTTAATCTGCATCCTTCCTGTTTCCCCTATTTCCCTGCAATGGTATCCCGTCAAAATCAGCCCCTCTTAATGAGTTAATCTGCATCCTTCCTGTTTCCCCTATTCCCCTGCAATGGTATCCCGTCAAAATCAGCCCCTCTTAATGAGTTAACCTGCATCCTTCCTGTTTCCCCTATTTCCCTGCAATGGTATCCCGTCAAAATCAGCCCCTCTTAATGAGTTAATCTGCATCCTTCCTGTTTCCCCTATTCCCCTGCAATGGTATCCCGTCAAAATCAGCCCCTCTTAATGAGTTAACCTGCATCCTTCCTGTTTCCCCTATTTCCCTGCAATGGTATCCCGTCAAAATCAGCCCCTCTTAATGAGTTAATCTGCATCCTTCCTGTTTCCCCTATTCCCCTGCAATGGTATCCCGTCAAAATCAGCCCCTCTTAATGAGTTAACCTGCATCCTTCCTGTTTCCCCTATTCCCTTGCAATGGTATCCCGTCAAAATCAGCCCCTCTTAATGAGTTAACCTGCATCCTTCCTGTTTCCCCTATTCCCTTGCAATGGTATCCCGTCAAAATCAGCCCCTCTTAATGAGTTAACCTGCATCCTTCCTGTTTCCCCTATTCCCTTGCAATGGTATCCCGTCAAAATCAGCCCCTCTTAATGAGTTAACCTGCATCCTTCCTGTTTCCCCTATTCCCTTGCAATGGTATCCCGTCAAAATCAGCCCCTCTTAATGAGTTAATCTGCATCCTTCCTGTTTCCCCTATTCCCTTGCAATGGTATCCCGTCAAAATCAGCCCCTCTTAATGAGTTAACCTGCATCCTTCCTGTTTCCCCTATTCCCTTGCAATGGTATCCCGTCAAAATCAGCCCCTCTTAATGAGTTAACCTGCATCCTTCCTGTTTCCCCTATTCCCTTGCAATGGTATCCCGTCAAAATCAGCCCCTCTTAATGAGTTAATCTGCATCCTTCCTGTTTCCCCTATTCCCCTGCAATGGTATCCCGTCAAAATCAGCCCCTCTTAATGAGTTAACCTGCATCCTTCCTGTTTCCCCTATTCCCTTGCAATGGTATCCCGTCAAAATCAGCCCCTCTTAATGAGTTAACCTGCATCCTTCCTGTTTCCCCTATTCCCTTGCAATGGTATCCCGTCAAAATCAGCCCCTCTTAATGAGTTAACCTGCATCCTTCCTGTTTCCCCTATTCCCCTATAGTGGAAGGATGCATCTCCTTCGTTCCTCTTTCCTCCAGGTCTGTCTCTGGCTGTGCGTACAGAGAAGAGCAACAGATCTAATGTAGTCTGTTCCTCTCCAGCCTCCAGGCCTGACGGCCTTCTGCCATCCCTCCACCCATCAGTAAGACATTAATCAATGGTCTGATCCAGACCATTCAATAAGTCACATTCAGTACTGCTGCTAACTCACCATCTCTCTCTCTCTCTCTGTGAAGAAACCAACCAATCAGTCTTCTCCCATGAGGTGATGTAATATATACCCATGCACCACTGAGTGGTGTGTGTGTGTGTGCGTTGGGGGGCTGCTGCATGTCTTTAGGAGGCGGGCGGCAGCAGGCTTTATTTCCGCCCCATCTCTCTCATTACTTGCGGTTACTTGGAGCTTATGGTCGTGCATGATGCGATCTATAAAAAGCATCATTTTCCTCAGCCAGTGGTTTTTGTGCTGGAGCGATGCATAGTGTACTTTCTGGGGTTGTTTCTTTCTTTTTGGCCGGACAGCCCTGGGCGCCAACGAGCTCTGGGGGCCCATGCGCCTGTCTGACATAGATAGTTGTGACAGTAACCCTCTAAAATGTCATTAAGAATCTTTTTAATGTACTAGGAAGCTAAGCATTTGTTTCTTGACCTTCAAGAATGTGACTGACCAAAGTGCCTCGGGCCTTGGGAAATAAATGAACTGATTGAAAGTGTAAGGGGATATCGGTGAACAAATGCTGTTGTCAAGGCTACGACGGTGCCAGTGCAGTGAGTGGCGCTTACTCAGGAGTTAAAAAACATTTGTCGGATCGAGAGCCTAATGCTTCTTAAGTAGGTCTTTATGAGTTTTAGTTTAGAAAACGATTTCTCCACAGAAGCGACAGTTACAGGGATGGTTATAAACAACTTGATTTGCAGTAGCAAGACGAGGGGAACTGGGCAGAAGGGAGTAGTGTTGCAGAACTGCTAGATTTGAAGCATCTTTATTTGAGCCTCTCATTCTCCTTAATTGCCGGACTCAACAGGTTATGTAAAGAGATGACCTGAATAGGAAGCTCTGGGACAGGTCGTCTGGATACTGGACAGACAATAAATTGGCAGATGCAAACAAATGTATCTTGAGCCGACAAAAGTCCTTGAGGGCTCAAACAAAGAAAGTGTGTTGTGTGATTTTCTTCATTCTGGTGAACCGACGTTTAAGTTGTGTGGTTGCAATATTAACAGTCCCTTATCTCTGGTATATCTTTCTATGCACCATTCAAGACTAAGTTTAAATTGTGTGCAGCGCAATGGACATATAATGCACAATGTCTCAGAAAAAACTGTCTGGATTGTCAATACTCAGTAGAGAAAACAGTGGGGTCTGTAACCTGGACCTACAGGCCGTGGTGAGAACGTTTGCACACAAAAATGCAAGCCGACGCAGCCGCATACTGTAGCTACTACAGGCCTCTACATAGAAAAAAATGAGATTGGCATTAATAAACTGGTTTTACACAAAACAACTTTCTATCCAAGCTGGGAGAGAGCGCGAGGAATGGCTCATGTCGTGCAGGTTCAGGTAGGATATACAGGACAGTTGTATATCAAATGAATACATCAATTGGTTGCTGATTAGTCTGCTGTTGTATTGAAAATCTATTTTACCCTATGCAATGTTTGAATTGCCAACTTTTTAATTACCGAACAAGTAATTACATTCTTGTTGCCAGACAGCAGTCTAAATGGACGCCCTACGACAACGTGTATAGCATCGTGAAATGTTAGGTTTAACATGAGAAAATTACGACCAAATATAGGCCTTCAATAAATAATAATATAGGCCTTCCATTAAGTAAAGCTATAGGCTTTACCAGGGCATGTAACCTATCATCGTTTTGATAGGCAGCTGCATAGACAATTTCAGCATTATGGACAGTGATTAGTTGTCTATACTATGTGAGTGGCTCCCTGGCATTTGATTATATTTGGGGCTGACCTTGCGGGGGTCCAGAGAAACTGCGTTGCTTCAGTGAGAGCGAGGGAGATATGAGTGCATTTTTCATTGAGAGGATTTTGTACCGTTCTTCCCAAGGCGTTGTGCTCAGTGTGTTTACTGCTTGACTGGGAGAAGCGTCTCCCCTGTGTGTGTGTGTGTGTGTGTGTGTGTGTGTGTGTGTGTGTGTGTGTGTGTGTAAGGGAAATTCTCTCTCGTGGGGAGATTTCCCACATCCTCACAAGGACAAAAGCTATTTTAAACTTAGGGGTTAGGGAAAATAGGATTTTGAATTGAAATCCATTTTGTGTCCCCACAAGTATAGTAAAACATAAGGTGTGTGTGTGATCGTGCTGGTGAGAGCTTCTCATGCTGTTTAAAAGGCCAAACACCGTGGGAGAGGAAGTATTCCTTTACAGGAAGCTGTTTAGTGAAACCTTGGGACACTGTGAAACCTGCTGTCCTCTGCTCGCGCTCTGCTGTCCTCTGCTCGCGATCTGCTGTCCTCTGCTCGCGCTCTGCTGTCCTCTGCTCGCGCTCTGCTGTCCTCTGCTCGCGCTCTGCTGTCCTCTGCTCGCGCTCTGCTGTCCTCTGCTCGCGCTCTGCTGTCCTCTGCTCGTGCTCTGCTGTCCTCTGCTCGTGCTCTGCTGTCCTCTGCTCGCGCTCTGCTGTCCTCTGCTCGCGCTCTGCTGTCCTCTGCTCGCGCTCTGCTGTCCTCTGCTCGCGCTCTGCTGTCCTCTGCTCGCGCTCTGCTGTCCTCTGCTCGCGCTCTGCTGTCCCCTGCTCGCGCTCTGCTGTCCCCTGCTCGCGCTCTGCTGTCCTCTGATCGCGCTCTGCTGTCCTCTGCTCGCGCTCTAGCGTCCTCTGCTCGCGCTCTGCTGTCCTCTGATCGCGCTCTGCTGTCCTCTGATCGCGCTCTGCTGTCCTCTGATCGCGCTCTGCTGTCCTCTGCTCGCGCTCTGCTGTCCTCTGATCGCGCTCTGCTGTCCTCTGCTCGCGCTCTGCTGTCCTCTGCTCGCGCTCTGCTGTCCTCTGCTCGCGCTCTGCTGTCCTCTGCTCGCGCTCTGCTGTCCTCTGCTCGCGCTCTGCTGTCCTCTGCTCGCGCTCTGCTGTCCTCTGCTCGCGCTCTGCTGTCCTCTGCTCGCGCTCTGCTGTCCTCTGCTCGCGCTCTGCTGTCCTCTGATCGCGCCCTGCTGTCCTCTGATCGCGCTCTGCTGTCCTCTGATCGCGCTCTGCTGTCCTCTGATCGCGCTCTGCTGTCCTCTGATCGCGCTCTGCTGTCCTCTGATCGCGCTCTGCTGTCCTCTGATCGCGCTCTGCTGTCCTCTGATCGCGCTCTGCTGTCCTCTGATCGCGCTCTGCTGTCCTCTGCTCGCGCTCTGCTGTCCTCTGCTCGCGCTCTGCTGTCCTCTGATCGCGCTCTGCTGTCCTCTGATCGCGCTCTGCTGTCCTCTGATCGCGCTCTGCTGTCCTCTGATCGCGCTCTGCTGTCCTCTGATCGCGCTCTGCTGTCCTCTGATCGCGCTCTGCTGTCCTCTGCTCGCGCTCTGCTGTCCTCTGATCGCGCTCTGCTGTCCTCTGATCGCGCTCTGCTGTCCTCTGATCGCGCTCTGCTGTCCTCTGATCGCGCTCTGCTGTCCTCTGATCGCGCTCTGCTGTCCTCTGATCGCGCTCTGCTGTCCTGATGGCGCTCTGCTGTCCTCTGATCGCGCTCTAGCGTCCTCTGCTCCAGTGCCCTGTGCTCTAGCGTCCTCTGCTAGCGCTCTAGCGTGCTCTGCTAGCGCTCTAGATTCCTCTACTCTAGCACTCTAGCATTCTGTTCTCTAGCGTCCTGCGCTCTAGCGTCCTCTGCTCTAGCGCTCTAGCGTCCTCTGCTCTAGCGCTCTAGCGTCCTCTGCTCTAGCGCTCTAGCGTCCTCTGCTCTAGCGCTCTAGCGTCCTCTGCTCTAGCGCTCTCTGCTCCAGCGCTCTCTGCTCCAGCGCTCTCTGCTCTAGCGTCCTCTGCTCTAGCGCTGTAGCTTCCTGTGCTCCAGCATCCTGGGCTCTAGCGCTCTAGCATCCTGGTCTCTTGCATCCTGGGCTCTAGCGCTCTAGCATCCTCGGCTCTAGTGTCCTCTGCTCCAGCGCTCTGGCGTCCTCTGCTCCAGCGCTCTGGCGTCCTCTGCTCCAGCGCTCTGGCGTCCTCTGCTCCAGCGCTCTGGCGTCCTCTGCGCTAGCGCTCTGGCGTCCTCTGCTACCACCCAGACACCAACTTTTTTTGCGCCTAACCACATATCTAGTACCACATTAATCAACCTTTAACCATTGGGAGGATTAGAATATATCAGGGCCTGTATTAATAAAACATCTCACTGCTGATCAAGGATCAGTTTAGCCTTATAATGATTTAAATTACATGGACAAGGGGGGACTGATCTTAGATCAGCACTCTAACTCTGAGACGATCTTGATGAATGTGGCCCCTGACCCTGTATCAGTGTTTAGGGGATACTTGTACCTACTCCATCCTTAAGCACCTCCAGGTACAGTTCCTGTGTTTTTATTATAGGAGGGATTGGAGGACCATGTCTCACTGTCATGTGTCAATGGAAAGGTTTAGCTACTGTGGGGGATGGGGGGTGCGCGCGCTGCTCGTGTACAAGTGAGCAGTGTGTGGAGAGAGTGAGGGCTGAGGGGGGTGGTGTGTGGGACGAGAGGGAGGGAGGAAAGGAAGGTGTAGTAGATGAAGAATGGGAGAGATGGCTGAGAAGAGAGGTAGAGTGGTAGCAAATAACTATCAATCTCACCAGCCGATGTGTCTGGAGTCATGAGCCCTGCAATATGACCAAATTGAGGGAAAGCGCACACCGTCCGGTGCTTATTCAACGGAGCTCAATTGGGTGTTCAGTAGCTAGGAGAGAGCGGGCAGACGGACTGTCCTGTTCTACATTCTGGTAGCTTGAAGCAGGAGTTGTCATTCTGCTGTCTCGCTCTGTCAGTCACCACCACCCGCATCCTCTTCTCCTTCATCCCTGGCTGCATCCCTCCCTCCATTTATCATCCTCCTGCATGGAATCCAGAGGTCTTTTTATTTTTGCTTAGTCGTTCTGCTATTTTGTGGGTGAGGGGGCTGAGACTAAAGAGAACCTGCACACTGCCCTCACACTGTTTAGGAGGAGACGTCATTGGCATGTTGCCTTGATGTTGCAGAGACCTTGTTGAAATGTTGCTCTGACATTATTAGGGCGTTTGTGAGGGAATGGGGACGAGCAGCTCAGAGGGAGAGTAGGACATTCCAGTGACGTTCAACACTGCTGTTAGAGCCTCAGCACACACACTCCCACATGCAAAAACACATCACCCGGAATACAGTGCAGACTGCTGACATCATCCAACCCCTCTTCTTGTCTTCTCTTTGTTTCCCCCTTCTTTCCTTCTCCATCTACTTTCTTTCTCAATCTGTCTCATCCTCTCTCTCCTCTCCCTTCCCTCCCTCCCTCCCCTCCTACAGAACCCTCTGTGGTCTCCTCCAACGCAGGCGTGGTGGCAGGTGCTGTGATTGGCTCCCTTCTGGCCCTTCTCCTTGTTGCCGCCCTTATTGCCGTCCTGGTCACCCGAAGCCGCCGGCAACAGCAGGGTTACCGCGGCAACCCAAACCACAGCTCCTACGACATAAAGTCGCGCGTCTTCGGTGGCGGCAAGAAGGGGAGCAAGAACGGGACGGGTGCTGGCGCCGGGGGCAACGGGGCGGGCGGCAACAACAGCCCCATCTACGTCTACAAGGAGGGCTCCGCCCATGATGGCCTGACTGAAAAGGCCAATCAACACGTGCCGCTACACCTGGGGAGGCATGGTGAAGGGGGGGTTGCCACGGCGCAGGACATCCTGTTGAGCGGCGAGCTGGACGAGGCAGAGCGGAGAAAGTTTGACCAACTGGAGGATGACGAGGAGAGTTACGACCACTTTGGAAGGGGCGGGCCCATCCTGCAGCTCCGCCCAACACATGACCAGGACGGAATCATGGGTGGTTACCTTGACGACGACATGGAGTCTCAGCGCGACGGGTCGGTCATCTCACGGACTGCCGTGTACGTGTAGAGAGAACGAGCAGAGGAAGAGGAGGAGGGAAAGCAGGATGAAGAAGGAAAGGATGAATGAAAATGTCCTCCTTCTAGAGGAGTCGGTGGTGTTGGGTTCTCCTCTGTTGGATCATTTGAAATATATTAACGACGACCAAAAATGCAGTCCATGGAGGGAGCAAGATGAAGTGGCTGAGGGAGGCAATGTACAGAAACAAGATGGAGGACTGGTGTATTGATAATACAAATCTTTTTCTCTGGTCTCAATATGAAAAGTGGATCACTTGATATCTATCTACCAAAACAATGAAAGAAATCCTGAAACTATCTTCCTCACATTGCTGCTCTGTCTGTTGTGTTCCTCCTTTCCTTAGCTTAGGGACCTTGGAGATTGAAGCCTCCAGAGAGACACATTGCGGTAGGGACTTGTGGGTAAAATGGCATCTCCATGCACCTGTTCCCACGTTAGAAACTCCTCACTAAAATATTCACTCTTATCTCCACTAAACGCACAGTAGCAATGTAAGGGGTGTCATGATGATACCTGCTCCCTGCTATTCTCGTCTCTCTCCTGTGGGACAACGTTTGTTCCGGCCACAGTAGCCTTGTTTCTGCTGTATGTGACAGTACTGGGGAAGGGGAAGGTTGACAGCGGAAGTGGTCGATGTAGTTGTGGTTCAGTAGAATGTCAGACTCTCTCTCGTGTCTGTATGTTGCAGTAGGCCTCCTCATTCTCTCTGCTATTGTGCCATCAACTGGAAGTATGTGCAGAATTTAGTTTGGGACATTCTGAAATGATAAACAACTTACTGAAGGAGGTAGGTCATCTAGATGAAGAGTGCATGAAATGGGAATTGATAGAGGGAACTGTACAGCTGTTCTCATCTCTGGTGAGACTGGGAGAGAGGGGTTAGGATGAATTGATAAAGGGAGAAAAAGGAAAGGCTCTGAAACAGCAGGGCTGTTCTCCCTCTCCTCTTTTTGATCCCTCTCTTCTTGTGGTGTTCCTGACACGAAGAGTTTGATTGCTAATGAGCCATGAAGTCACTGCTCAGCTTAGCCCACACGCACACCAAATGACCACCGCTTGGATGTTATGACGTGGACATTTTCTCTCTCCCCGTTTCTCTCCTCCCCCAGTTTCTCCATCACCTCTCTCTATCTACCCTGTGTGTGTGGGTGATTAACACAGGGAGAGGTAGGGAGGCATGAAATACTCCGTGTCAAACACCCCACTTACTGTACCCCCTTCTTCCTGCCAGACCTGACTCAGAAAGCCATGGTGGAGTCATGCCCTGCTCACTGTACATCTCAGCTTTCATAGGTTGATTAGACAAATGAAGTCAAATGAATTGATTGATTCTGTGCATACACAGGGGGGTGAATGACCTGTTATAGGACCTACATTGACTAGCAGAGGTCTGGGTATAATCCTTCATGATTCAGACCGGAGCTTGATAGTTTAGTGACTAATTTGTCTTTCTAACAGGACAGTCGAGGGCTGTTCAAGCCAATATCACCATGTACAACTATTATACATCACTAGAGGCAAACAGACGACCACTGGAAGGCTATGACCACCTGTCTTCCTGAAGAGCCTTACTTTCCTACCCTCAATAGCCCAGATCTGAATCCCCTCTGAATCAGCCCCTTCACAACTCCTATCTCATGACTCCCCTGTGATTCATCGTGTTCCCTGGTTAATCAGTGGGGTTTCCTTGGCTGCCCTGACCAGGCGAGGTGCCTGATTGGCCCATTAAAGCCTAGGTCTGTTTATGGGTCACGGCCAGCCAGAGGTCATGGGGTCACAGAGAAACGCACACACACACTTTGGTGAGAGAGCAACGTGTAGTAGTGTTCCAGGATGACGTTAACTGTTGTGGTGGAGGTTGACTGTTGTGTGGGGGAGAGACCGGAACGGAGAGGGGGGAGACTGGGATAGATACTGGACCCACTGCGACTCGCCTAACCATCAGCACTACAGCCTAACACTATAGCCTAAGCCTGTCAGTCCTCAGTATAGGCCAAAACTCTGGCTTACATAAACATTATAGATACAGTACACATGCAGGGAGCAGGGCTCTACAGTGCAGCCGTTTTACTTCATATGCGCCTAAGTATTTTGCTTTGCGACATGTACCTTTTATTTTGGTGCACCGGTGCGCCTAGACAATTTTAGAATTCTAGCTTTATTACCTCAAATATTTTTCACTGTGCTCCAAAATGTATTTCTGTGCGCCTACATGTTTCAACTTAGCCACACACGTGCTCCTAGAAAAGGTCAGCGTAGAGGCCTGTAGTGAACAACTTATAATGACCACTAAGAAACACGTATCTCCAGTCTGCACTTGTATGTAACACCAAAACAGGATATGCCCACTAGTTATATTTGAATGAAGGTGATCAAGTGTGTCTTTGGAGAAATATTGATAATGTCCTTCGGTTTGTAATGTGAAGGAGGGAGGGAAGGGAGAAAGTTGTATGTATATTTTGGTGTGAGGTATCTGTATACTATATATGTACGGATCTTTATTTTTCTTGTCGAACTCCTGTGAAAAAATGTGGATATTGATCAGAGTGTAAATAACTGCTGTATAGTCAATGGTGTCATGTGGAACTCACTTCCTGGTTTGGCCAAGGTCAAAGTTCAGTCAGAGCCAATAATACTGTACTCCGAATGTAACTGCTTGAATAGACAACCCTTCAATGAAAAGGTATAGGATGCGCATCTTCAGTTATTAAATACTTGTGAATCTAGTTCATCTCAAGGACAATAGTTGAAATACATGTAAACATTTTAGTTTTTCAGCCAAGATGATAACTGAAATAACTGGATTGGCAGGTTCACTAAACTCAATCAACATACTTAAGATACCTGCCCCTTCACCCATAAACACACATACTATTTATCAGATAGACTAGCTCCTGTGCTGTGTGTGGTTTCTGAGTCAGCGCTGTGTGTGTGGCACAGAGGCTTTGGGACATCTGTCAGTGCCACGGTGTGTAACCCGAATGTCCATTTCTTGCCCCCTCTGTCTCTTAGCATTGGGAGTTAGAGGAGACATTACTTTACACTGTCCCCTGCAGCCTGATCTCTTATCTCTCACACACACACACACACACACACACACACACACACACACACACACACACACACACACACACACACACACACACGCACACAGAGAGAACTAGTAGGAAAGGCACTTCCCCAAACGTACACAAACACTTAGTGGTTCGAACTCTGTCAGAACATTCACAGACCCTTCTGTTCTCCAGAGACTGGGAGAGAGCCACACACACACTCCTCTTGCCCACTGTCAGGGATTTAAGTAACATGTGTTCTGAGAACACTTTCTGAGAATCATCTGTACTGTTACTCTCTCTCTGTGAGGGCTGTGTTTTTAAAGCTTTCATAAAATGAATACCCAATTGGCCAATCTTTTACAACATTTTATTTTTATTTTTTAAATGTAAATGCTTTCTGGGAGTCTACTTCTCTTGACCTCTGCTTGTACTGCCTGGCACAAAGATTTTAAAATAAAAATGCTTTTAGAGAGTTGACGTAATGTTCCTGTCCTGGAGTTAACACAGCTTGTTTGTAGGTTGTTATTTGGTAGTTGTTGTTAATCCACATTGTCCTCCTCTGGCTCTAAACACTGATGACTAATCCAAGCCTTAACTTCCTTGTCGTCTTAATCGCTCCCCCCTGACGTGTACATATTATAAATATATAAATACAGTATCTAGTGGAAAGGAAAATAAAGAATGACTAATTTATGGTGTCACGTGTTCTATTTCTCAGCACCAAGCATGAAGGATTTCTTCTCTTCTGTATCAATGCTTATTTTACAAGTTCTTATCTTTTTATCTCTTATTGCAGTGCTTTAACATTTATGCTTTATTTCTCCACTGCTTTGCTGTGACTACTCCGCCACAACAGGCTTAATGTGCTTTTACCATGCACCATTTTGTACAGTTCACTCGAAACAATCTTACCACAAAATGTGCTTTTTATTCACCGCTCTGAACTAGTTTTCTTTAAAGAAACCTTTTAGAATCTGTCACTATTTGTCATGTCTTTCTATTTTGTTTTGTTTTTTGTATTTGGTTGCAATTAAAGTTTTCTTGATTTTTGAAACGATGACCTTGTTGCTGTGTATTATGTACATAGAAGGAATATAAATAGTAATTGAACGTAGGTATCTGGGTATATTTATTATCAATGTCCTCTGTTAGCTAGTGTAACATGTTAGCACACCCTGGAGGGTGCTGGGTCTTGCTGTTTGTCTCGTTTCGGTTGTGATAAAACTGTTCATTGTCAAGAGTGCTGATAACATACAGTATCTAGGCTATGGGAATCAACATGAGAAGGGTAGCGAGGGAGAGAGGTGACCTGTGTTAGCTCACACCCAAGCCCCTCCCCCTGTTTGTTTGATTTGCATATGTCATCTGGTTGACTAAGGTGAACCCGCTGCCGTGGTAACGGGTAGTTTGGACAGAGTGGGAGCGTCAAGGAAACGTACAGATACCGTGTGTAATGGCTTAGGAATGTGGTGTTGCTTTGGTATTACCACATAGAGGGAGGGTTTGTTATCAGTTGGGGAATGTGCATGCTGACTGAAACTAAGTAATTCGACCAGCTCTCAAGGGCTGCGTTCTTTGAACCCTCTGACTCAACCAGACTGGTTTGGTAAAGAAAGTGGGAGGAGACGCGTGCTTTCATGTGCCCATAATTTTATCACTAAAACCATGTGACCTTCACTCCCCACAGTGAAGGTGCAGAGATGAAGTGGAAATGGATTCATTGTGTGAAGGTTTGAATGTTTTTCTGCCCTGTCGTCTCAGCTAGAACCAGTTTGGTTCTTTAGGTCCGTATCTTCCCTGTGTCTCGACGCTTTGACACAGGTCTGTGTCGTCTATGGGGTTTTTCCGTCGATGCTCAAACTATTTATTCAGAGTCCAGACAGCCATCTGGCTCCACTAATTGCTTTTGAGGCTGGCAAAATGAAAAGGCGGCTCGCTCACTCTCGCTCACTCTCGCTCACTCTCGCTCTCTCTCTCTCGCTCTCTTCTCTGGGCTCCTGGCTGAATGCTGAAGACTTCACAACAGAGTGGAAATGGTGGCATCACTTAAAATGCCCGAGCGGAGTACAAGCACACTGTGTTGCGCTCGACACAAATATTTGAACGTCCCTCTAGTTTAAGAGCAGTGACCCCTTAAACCAAAACCTGGCTGTTCAACCAGAAACCACAACCTAGATTTGAAGCCAAACTGACACTGCAGGGCCAAGCTCTGTGTTGTCCAATCCCTGTTCTAACGTAGTGCTGTACCAGTCCAGTGCCAATCCGCTGTGGTTACATTGTAGTGATGCCTGGGGCACTGTCATGGTGGCCCTGTTCTGGCTCCCTGTGACGGGAGGATGAGGCAGACATGGTTTTTGTGTGTCTGTCGGACTCGGTTAGGAATAATCGTGTGTGTTTCTGTGTTTGTTCACGGCAGCGTGTACTGTAACGGCATGTTTGTGTTTAGACACCAGCAAAGTGGGGCAGTTTGTTTCCGTGTCTGGTATGATGGCCTGAGGGGGGTGCTGTGTGTGTGGTGGTATTCGACTGAGGAGACGTGTGTGTGTGTGGACATCTGAGTGGGTACTCGTATGTATGTGTATCTGCATGTATGCCTGTTGACTCTGCAGCATTCAAAGTATATACTGTCCATGGCTTGTCTGAGCTACTGTCCAGTCCATACAGTAGTGTCTAGATTAACACACAGCCTTAACACACACTTTAACCTGTTCTAGTCTGCAGATGGATGGATAGAACCTAGCCTACTGCCACCTGTCTCCGTTTAACCTCTCACCCTTAGGCTCCAGGCCTGACTCAACAATCCCAGTGTGATAGCTGGCATGATGAATGGATCACAGTACGATGTATTGATGGGCTGACCCATGAGGGCATCTCTTCAATGACCTAAATGAGTAGCCAGCCTGGTTCTGACCTTTTTTTTAACGTGAATGGAAACTCCTTTTGGCCTCATCACATGCTTTGTGTAGATTCTGTTTGACTTTCTCCAATCCAGAGCCACAGATTTATAGTGTATTTATAGTTTTAAAAACAATTGCAGTTTATTTTAATTGTATTTATTTTTTATCAAATCCTGTATATGAGCCGGGTGCTGCACACCAATGACAATATTTGACATCTTACAGAGCACTTTTTCCATGTGCTGTATTTGATCTTCTACTCCCTGTTGTTTGCATGGCTTCTCCTGGCCTAGCCTGGGTACCTGACGGTCTGCATTCCACACCATTACTCTGTTGTTGTGTCAATTTCAAGTACACTAAAGCAGAACACACTGGAACTCTTGAGATTACTGAGACTACTCTTTAGCATAACAGGAAATTGTATTGTTAACCTTTTATCAGGAAGTCATAATGTTTACTCAGGGTTTTATTAAGCTACATTTTGTGCGCACACACACTCTCTCTCACACACACTCAACCCCTGACCTTGTGGGGGGTGCCCCTGTATCCCCTAGGGTCCCAAGGAGATTACGCTTCCTCTCCTGATGCTGACTGGGCTTGATCTGACGGCAGGCAAGGGATTGTGGGTAGCAGGGCTCCCAGGGGTGGTGCATGGTTGGCCCACTGCCACCAGAGCAGAGGGGGTTTCTGACTGGGTTGGGGTGGGAGTAGTGGGGGGGTAGATGGATAATGTAGATCCAGTTGAATGCACCTTCCACATGACAGAGCGTGTTTGGGATGAGGACTGTGGAGAAGTGGGAGGGTTGTTGTAGGGTGATGGGTTTCAGTATAGTGTAGGGGAGGTGATGAAGGGTGTTTGGGACGAGGACTGTGGAGGAGAAGTGGGAGGGTTGTAGGGTGATGGGTTTCAGTATAGTGTAGGGGAGGTGATGAAGGGTGTTTGGGAGGAGGACTGTGGATGAGAAGTGGGGAGGGGGGGATAGTTGTAGGGTGATGGGTTTCAGTATAGTGTAGGGGAGGTGATGAAGGGTGTTTGGGATAGACTGTGTGGGGGGTAGTTGGGTGATGGGTTTCAGTATAGTGTAGGGGAGGTGATGAAGGGTGTTTGGGACGAGGACTGTGGAGGAGAAGAAGTGGGGGGGTAGTTGTAGGGTGATGGGTTTCAGTATAGTGTAGGGGAGGTGATGAAGGGTGTTTGGGACGAGGACTGTGGAGGAGAAGTGGGAGGGTTGTAGGGTGATGGGTTTCAGTATAGTGTAGTGGGGAGGTGATGAAGGGTGTTTGGGAGGAGGACTGTGGATGAGAAGGGTGGGGGGACTGTGGAGGAGAAGTTGTATGGTGATGGGTTTCAGTATAGTGTAGGGGAGGTGATGAAGGGTGTTTGGGACGAGGACTGTGGAGGAGAAGTGGGGGGGTAGTTGTAGGGTGATGGGTTTCAGTATAGTGTAGGGGAGGTGATGAAGGGTGTTTGGGACGAGGACTGTGGAGGAGAAGTGGGAGGGTTGTAGGGTGATGGGTTTCAGTATAGTGTAGGGGAGGTGATGAAGGGTGTTTGGGACGAGGACTGTGGAGGAGAAGTGGGAGGTTAGTTGTAGGGTGATGGGTTTCAGTATAGTGTAGGGGAGGTGATGAAGGGTGTTTGGGACGAGGACTGTGGAGGAGAAGTGGGGGGATAGTTGTAGGGTGAGGAGTAAGTGTGGGGGGGGATGAAGTTTGGGGACGAGGAGGGTGAGGGTGATGGGTTTCAGTATAGTGTAGGGAGGTGATGAAGGGTGTTTGGGACGAGGACTGTGGAGAGAGAAGTGATAGTTGTAGGGGGATAGTTGTAGGGTGATGGGTTTCAGTATAGGGTGTAGTTTCAGGGAGGTGATGAAGGGTGTTTGGGACGAGGACTGTGTGGAGGTTAGTTGTAGGGTGATGGGTTTCAGTATAGTGTAGGGGAGGTGATGAAGGGTGTTTGGGACGAGGACTGTGGAGGAGAAGTAGGGGGATAGTTGTAGGGTGATGGGTTTCAGTATAGTGTAGGGGGAGGTGATGAAGGGTGTTTGGGACTGTGGAGGAGAAGTGGGGGGTTAGTTGTAGGGTGAGGACTGTGGAGTGAGAAGGGTGTTTGGGGGGGACTGTGGAGGAGAAGTTGTAGGGTGATGGGTTTCAGTATAGTGTAGGGAGGTGATGAAGGGTGTTTGGGACGAGGACTGTGGAGGAGGTGAAGTGTATAGTTGTAGGGTGTGGGTTTCAGATGAAGGGTGTTTGGGAGGAGGACTGTGGAGGGAGAAGTGGGGGGGTAGGTAGGGTGATGGGTTTCATAGTGTAGGGGAGGTGATGAAGGGTGTTTGGGACGAGGACTGTGGAGGAGAAGTGGGATAGTTGTAGGGTGATGGGTTTCAGTATAGTGTAGGGGAGGTGATGAAGGGTGTTTGGGACGAGGACTGTGGAGGAGAGGGTGATGGGGGGTGTAGGGAGGTGAGTGAAGGGTGTTTAGGACTGTGATGGGTTTCAGTATAGTGTAGGGGAGGTGATGAAGGGTGTTTGGGACGAGGACTGTGGAGGAGAAGGAGAAGGGGGATAGTTGTAGGGTGAAGTATAGTGTAGGGGGGTGATGAAGGGTGTTTGGGACGAGGACTGTAGGGTGATGGGTTTCAGTATAGTGTAGGGGAGGTGATGAAGGGTGTTTGGGACGAGGACTGTGGAGGAAAGGGGGGTAGGGGGATGGGTTTGTAGTGTAGGGGAGGTGATGAAGGGGTTTCGAGGACTGTGGAGGAGAATAGTGTGAGGGGAGTGTAGGGGAGGTGATGAAGGGTGTTTGGGACGAGGACTGTGGAGAGAAAGTGTAGGGTGGGGTTTCAGTTGTAGGGTGATGGGTTTGGGACGAGGACAGTATAGTGTAGGGGAGGTGATGAAGGGTGTTTGGGGGACGAGGACTGTGGAGGAGAAGTGGGGGGTAGGGTGATGGGTTTCAGTATAGTGTAGGGTGATGGGTTTGGGACGAGGACTGTGGAGGGAGGGGTATAGTGATGGGGGTATAGTGTAGGGGAGGTGATGAAGGGTGTTTGGGACGAGGACTGTGGAGGAGAAAAGTTGTAGGGTGGGTTTCAGTATAGTGTAGGGAGGTGATGAAGGGTGTTTGGACGAGGGGTGATGATGGGTTTCAGTATAGTGTAGGGGAGGTGATGAAGGGTGTTTGGGACGAGGACTGTGGAGGAGAAGTGTAGGGTGGGATAGTTGTAGGGATGATGGGTTTCAGTATAGTGTAGGGGAGGTGATGAAGGGTGTTTGGGACGAGGACTGTGGAGGAAAGTGTGGGGGGGGGGGGGAGTTGTAGGGTGATGGGTTTCAGTATAGTGTAGGGGAGGTGATGAAGGGTGTTTGGGACGAGGACTGTGGAGGAGAATAGTGTAGGGTGAGGTTTGATAGTGTAGGGGAGGTGATGAAGGGTGTTTGGGAGGAGGACTGTGGATGAGAAGTGTGGGGGGATAGTTGTAGGGTGATGGGTTTCAGTATAGTGTAGGGGAGGTGATGAAGGGTGTTTGGGACGAGGACTGTGGAGGAGAAGTGGGATAGTTGTAGGGTGATGGGTTTCAGTATAGTGTAGGGGAGGTGATGAAGGGTGTTTGGGACGAGGACTGTGGAGGTTGTTGTAGGGTGATGGGTTTCAGTGTAGTGTAGGGGAGGTGATGAAGGGTGTTTTGGATGAGGACTGTGGAGGAGAAGTGGGGGGGTTGTAGAGGGATGGGTTTCAGTCTAGTGTAGGTTTAGGAGTGGGTTGATTTGGGCTGAGGAGAGGAACGGGGGAGGTTGTTGTAGAGGGATGGGTTTCAGTGTAGTGTAGGTTTAGGAGTGGGTTGATTTGGGCTGAGGAGAGGAATGGGGGAGGTTGTTGTAGAGGGATGGGTTTCAGTGTAGTGTAGGTTTAGGAGTGGGTTGATTTGGGCTGAGGAGAGGAACGGGGGAGGTTGTTGTAGAGGGATGGGTTTCAGTGTAGTGTAGGTTTAGGAGTGGGTTGATTTGGGATGAGGAGAGGAACGGGGGAGGTTGTTGTAGAGGGATGGGTTTCAGTGTAGTGTAGGTTTAGGAGTGGGTTGATTTGGGCTGAGGAGAGGAACGGGGGAGGTTGTTGTAGAGGGATGGGTTTCAGTGTAGTGTAGGTTTAGGAGTGGGTTGATTTGGGATGAGGAGAGGAACGGGGGAGGTTGTTGTAGTTGGATGGGTTTCAGTGTAGTGTAGGTTTGGGCTGAGGAGAGGAACGGGGGGGTTGTTGTAGAGGGATGGGTTTCGGTATAGTGTAGGTTTAGGAGTGGGTTGATTTGGGATGAGGAGAGGAACGGGGGGAGTAGGATTAGAAGAGTGGGGGCATGGGGTTAGTGCAGCTGTGTTAGTTTAGATTCTGTGAGATCTGTGTGTGTGTGTGTGTGTGTTCTCTCTGTATGTCCCACTCAGTGGTGCAGTGACCTCAACCACCACCTGCAAAAACAGACTGCAGCCGCAGATGAAAGGGTGTGTGTGTGTGTGTGTGTGTGTGTGTGTGTGTGTGTGTGTGTGTGTGTGTGTGTGTGTGTGTGTGTGTGTGTGTGCACGCACGTCAAGCTCCCATGTACCTGGAACTAAACCTCTCCCTGAAGCACACAGAATAACAAAATTGACCATTTTACAGGGTTCTGGTTAGCTGGCAGCACTGACCTACAGTCTGTCTGAGTCAGATCTCTATCCATATAAGAATGGTTACTCCTGCTCCGCTCTTAAGAATAGATGCGTGTGTGTTTGGCTCGGGGCGCTCTGCAGATCAGATGCACTGGTTGCTTAATTCACCGTCTCAACAGGCTCTCAATCGTGCTCACACACACACACACACACCGACCGATCAAGAGAAGAGCAGAAACACTGGCTCTAGGTTGGTCAGGATAAGTCGTATGACATTTTTATTGGACTGTCAGGTCTAGAGTGAATCAACTGGTCAGAGTGCGTCTTTGTGACTGTACACACGGGATAGAGATTGTGTCTCTTCTCTCTGAGGCAGTCCAGAGTGATTTGTTCAGTGACTGTGGTCTCGTCTCTCTGTCTCTGTAGGAGTGAAGTCTATTTCAGTCCTTTGTCTGATATCAAACAGAGTCAGGTTGCGGGAAGTACTGTGACAACTTCACACAGCTATGTCTGTGTGTGAGGCAACTTCTCTTAACACTTCTACACACACTCTGTATTATCTCTTCCATTCATCCTTCTCTCCATCCATCTCTCTGCTCACTCACCTCTTCTATTCATCCTTCTCTCCATCTATCTCTCTGCTCACTCACCTCTTCTATTCATCCTTCTCTCCATCTATCTCTCTGCTCACTCACCTCTTCTATTCATCCTTCTCTCCATCTATCTCTCTGCTCACTCACCTCTTCTATTCATCCTTCTCTCCATCTATCTCTCTGCTCACTCACCTCTTCTATTCATCCTTCTCTCCATCTATCTCTCTGCTCACTCACCTCTTCTATTCATCCTTCTCTCCATCTATCTCTCTGCTCACTCACCTCTTCTATTCATCCTTCTCTCCATCTATCTCTCTGCTCACTCACCTCTTCTATTCATCCTTCTCTCCATCTATCTCTCTGCTCACTCACCTCTTCTATTCATCCTTCTCTCCATCTATCTCTCTGCTCACTCACCTCTTCTATTCATCCTTCTCTCCATCTATCTCTCTGCTCACTCAACTCTTCTATTCATCCTTCTCTCCATCTATCTCTCTGCTCACTCAACTCTTCTATTCATCCTTCTCTCCATCTATCTCTCTGCTCACTCAACTCTTCTATTCATCCTTCTCTCCATCTATCTCTCTGCTCACTCACCTCTTCTATTCATCCTTCTCTCCATCTATCTCTCTGTCACTCTCACCTCTTCTATTCTGTCCCTCCTTCCTTTGACCTTTCTCCCTCTGTCACTCTCATAATAACGAAATGAGATGAATGGTGAGAATCTGACAGTCCACCCCGCTCCTCATCTCACTGCTCAGAGATACCGTCTCTCTTCCTCCCCTTATATCTGTTTCCCTGTTTCTCTGATCTGGTTACCACAGGAGACTGATAACCCCCCAGTGTTACCTGCAGCCAATCAAATCACAATCTATTCTGTGAGGAAAGGAGTCCCTTCCCCTTTCCACTTATTGTGCTTCTCTGTTGCAAGCCAGACGTTGTCTAGAGGGCAGAACAGACGGGAGCTGAAGGTTTTGAACTGTGGGGTGTATCTACCTGTCTGCTGAGCCCTGCTCTTAAAACACTGCAGGGCCACAGTGACAGGTGCACAGTGACAGGTGCACAGTGACAGGGCCACAGTGACAGGGCCACAGTGACAGGGCCACAGTGACAGGTGCACAGTGACAGGGGCACAGTGACAGGGCCACAAATATGGTGCTGTGGGTCGGCTCCATGGAGAGGCCTGATTCATGTCCATGTGCAGAGGAGTGTCTGACACGAGAGCAGTGTGTGTGACATACGAGAGAAATGAGCAGCCTGGGACCTTAGACACACACACACACACACACACACACACACACACACACACACACACACACACACACACACACACACACACACACACACACACACACACACACACACACACACACACACACACACACACACACAGCAATATTAGAGCTCTCATCTTTTACCACCTATGGCTCCTTGGGCGTAGCAGCACTATATTGGTTTAGCTGTACTTTAGTGTGTGTCTGGTCTGGGAGTCTCTAGTCTTCTATCATCTGTAGCCCCATGCCTCTATTCTACAATTTATCTCTGTATTACAGGGCCTGTCTATGAGCTTTTCTCCTGTCTTTTATCCTCCATAGGCCCACACAAAGGATGTGACCAAAATGGATCCCTATGTAGTGTGTCCCAAATTCCCTATGTAGTGCACTACTTTACACCAGAAATGGGCTCTGGTCAAACGTAGTGCACTACATAAGGAATAGGTTGTGATTTGGGACACAGGCCATGTGATGTATGGAGCTGTTCCATTTCTAGATCCCTTCCTGTGCTACATGGTCAGTCTAGTGTCTGAGGTTTTCTCTGCATGCGTAGCCTATCACGTCTGTGGCCTGGTTTGTCTGTGGTCGTTTATCCTGCTTAGGGCCCTCTACGCTGCTGCTGTCCCAGGGTGGTAATATCTATTTTATATCAGTCTCTCTCAGCTCTCCTCTTCCCTAGTCAATCACTGTTCATAGTGTGTCTGTGGAACAATGCATTGGGTTGCCTTCTGTAGGGTGTGATTTGTAGGAGAACGATGGGAGGTAGGGTGGGAGAAGGGGCACAAGTGGGTGATCGGTGAGAGATGAGTGCTGTTGAAAAGCGAGAGGGGAAAAGAGAGAACAACAGCTGTAAGAGCCAGAGGGAGCAGAGATGACACTGCCTCCATCATTCCTTCTCTCCCTCCTTCATTCCTTCTCTCCTTCCTTGTCCTTCATCCATGGGCCCTGAGCCTGTCTGTAGTGTATAGCCCCACTCCTCAGTACGCTCTCTCAACCTTAAAGGTCACAGGCATGATGGGATGGAGGACTTTTAAAATGCAACAAGAAAAGCTCCTTTATGTAACTGCTGCTGGAGCTTTGTCAAGGAGTTGTTTCTTTGTCACGGAGTTGTGTTTCTTTGTCACGGAGTTGTTACTTTGTCACGGAGTTGTTACTTTGTCACGGAGTTGTTACTTTGTCACGGAGTTGTTACTTTGTCACGGAGTTGTTACTTTGTCACGGAGTTGTTACTTTGTCACGGAGTTGTTACTTTGTCACGGAGTTGTGTGTGTCTTTGTCACGGAGTTGTGTGTCTTTGTCAGGGAGTTGTGTGTGTCTTTGTCAGGGAGTTGTGTGTGTCTTTGTCAGGGAGTTGTGTGTGTCTTTGTCAGGGAGTTGTGTGTGTCTTTGTCAGGGAGTTGTGTGTGTCTTTGTCAGGGAGTTGTGTGTGTCTTTGTCAGGGAGTTGTGTGTGTCTTTGTCAGGGAGTTGTGTGTGTCTTTGTCAGGGAGTTGTGTGTGTCTTTGTCAGGGAGTTGTGTATGTCTTTGTCAGGGAGTTGTGTGTGTCTTTGTCAGGGAGTTGTGTGTGTCTTTGTCAGGGAGTTGTCTTTGTCAGGGAGTTGTGTGTGTCTTTGTCAGGGAGTTGTGTGTGTCTTTGTCAGGGAGTTGTGTGTGTCTTTGTCAGGGAGTTGTGTGTGTCTTTGTCAGGGAGTTGTGTGTGTCTTTGTCAGGGAGTTGTGTGTGTCTTTGTCAGGGAGTTGTGTGTGTCTTTGTCAGGGAGTTGTGTGTGGGTTGATAGTAATGTGTTGAACTCTCTGATGACATCATACTGACATCTACAGAGACTAGTTTCACTGGGCTCTCTGCAACTTGAGGTGCTGTACAATAACCAGGCCTATAGCCTGTCTCTGAGGTCTCCATGCCTGTCCCCTTTAGCTCTGGCTGTCCTGTCCACCCTGTGTCCCCTGTCCCCTATTGCCCCGGTCTCCTTCACTGACTCCCCCCTCCTCTCCCTATCCACCCTCTGTTCTCTCCCTCCTCACTCCATCCCTCCTGTCTATTTGTGGTGGTAATGTTTTTGTACAGTGATGACAACCAGGGTCATAGCTAGCCTGCCACCACGTCCAGCAGTGAAGCTGCGAGACACACACACATACACACACACACACTGGTGTTTGGTGACATTTTACAGCAAAATGATTCATCCATGTTGGCATCCAGCCTTATGAATAATATGAATGATCCGTACAGCAGAGGCATGTTACACACAAGCTTGTACACACACACACATGCTTCTGCAGGCGGTGGGGAGAGCATGTCACAGCCAAGACATGTCACACACAGAATGCATTGACCCAAGTTACTGGTCACTAGAGATGTTCTTCCACTATATAATGGATAGACGGCTGTAGATCTGTAGTCCGATAGATGAATAATTGGACTCATTTAACCTTGTCTATCATTATGTATTCTGAAAGACTTTACCCCCCCAGGGTTTTATTTCATTCATATTTTTAATCAGCCAGACATTTTGGAATTAATATTTCAGTCACCCTTTTCCTTCAGGCATTGGACTTGTGTGAAGTCTGGTATGATGACAGTTGTTTTTGAAAGGAGCTGAAGGTTTATTGTTGTGCATTGAAAAGAGAACAAATGAGTTGGAGTGAGTGAAGATAATGAGATGATGGGTTTGGGGGCAGGTGAACATTCCTGTGTCATATAGCAGAGGGTGAAGGGAGAGTGTCTTTCTGCCAAACGGGTTGGTGGCATTTCATTTGTGACAGTGGACACTGTTGTCTATGGCATGTATGCTAAGTCAACCAGCCTAATATTGCTTAATGGTCTACTGACTGGTGTGTTTCACAGAGGAAGTGATTGATCTAGACATTTCTGTCACCTGCTAGACATTTCTGTCACCTGCTAGAGTCAGCTCTGTCACCTGCTAGATAGTTCTATCACCTGCTACCAGGGGTGGGCAACTCCAGTCCTTGAGGGCCTGATTGGTGTCACAGTTTTGTCCCAGCTCCAGCTAACACACCTGACTCCAATAATCACCTAATCAGGATCTTCAGTTTTAGAATGCAATTTAATTAATCAGCTATGTTTGCTAGGGATGGAGAAAAAGTGTGACACCAATCAGGCCCTCGAGGACTGGAGTTGCCCACCCCTTTGCTAGACCGCTCTGTCACCTGCTCGACAGCTCTATCACCTGCTCTGTCACCTGCTCGACAGCTCTGTCACCTGCTCGACAGCTCTGTCACCTGCTCGACAGCTCTGTCACCTGCTCGACAGCTCTGTCACGTGCTCGACCGCTCTGTCACCCGCTCTGTCACCCGCTCGACCGCTCTGTCACCCGCTCGACCGCTCTGTCACCCGCTCGACAGCTCTGTCACCCGCTCGACAGCTCTGTCACCCGCTCGACAGCTCTGTCACCTGCTCGACAGCTCTGTCACCTGCTCGACAGCTCTGTCACCTGCTCGACAGCTCTGTCACCTGCTCGACAGCTCTGTCACCTAGAGGAAACACTGATGGTCCTGATACAGGTGTCTCAGAGACCGGTGTGTGTTGTTCACCTCCAGTTGAGCTGATAGAGCAGAGACAAGAGGGACCTGATACAAGTCTAACAGGTGTGTCTGTGTCTACAAGAAAGATGGGTATGTGTCACCTCCAGTAGACGCACATCTATCTGATACCGCTGTGTGTGTGTGTGTGTGTGTGTGTGTGTGTGTGTGTGTGTGTGTGTGTGTGTGTGTGTGTGTGTGTGCCATTGATAGATTACAGAGAACAATGCCATGATCTGCTCCTGTTCAGGTGACTGTTACTGTGTACACAGCAGGGTTGGGGTCAATTCCGTTTCAATGCAGTCAATCCAGGAAGTGAACTGAAATTCAAGAACTGCAAACTTCTCATAGAAAGTAAATGGAAACTTTTCAATGATTGAATTGAAATGGATGTTGCCCCAACCCTGGTACACAGACCAAAAGAATGTTGAGCTTTGTGAGATGTTGAGAACAGACAGAATACCGGCCCAGGCGAAGACAGTTGGAGTAGAAAGGAAGTCACTGCCCATCTAGGTGTGTAATAACTGCTATTTCTGCCTCATCCTTCACAATGAGTAGCCTCCATTCCTATAGCAGCAGATCAAAAACACTCACATCAGCTCTGTTCCATCCGTCTGACTCTGTGTTGTTACACAGGTACCTTTCTTCCCCACACACACTCCTGTCTCTCCGTGTGTGTGTTCCCTCTCCTCTCGCCGTGTCTAACGCAGTCTGACACACACTTGTGCAGACGCGTACACACACACACTACTTCAGGAGGATTGGACTGGTGTAAAGCTGCCAAGAAATCAATCCCCTCTCCCTCTTCTTCCACTCTTCTGTCCTCTGAGCTCTGTATTAAATATGTAGAGCCCTGTGCTGTGCTGGGTGTTTAAGGGCTAGTGTGGTGTGGACCAGTATAAGAGGCTCTTTAGGAAACACTGATATAACTCCCCTCAACACAGCTCTCAATGACTGGTGTGTGTGGATACATAAGCATTTACAATAAGGAGTGTAGTGTGTTACTGTCGACACGCACACCAATGACTTAGTGTGCCCTGGTGAACACTTAAATTGACTGGCATGCACTCACACACACTGACTAGCGTCGACAGTAAAATGATCATAATGTGAAAAACAGCCCGCGCCGTTGCAGTTTGACACACTTAAACCTGTGCACCTGGCACCCACTACCGTACTCCATTCAAAGACACTTTATTATGTTGTCTTGCTCATTCACCCTCTGAATGACACGTTTCGAGGCTTTAAAGTCTATAACCGGTCTCCTCCACTTCATCTACTCTGATTTGAAGCGGATTTAACAGGTGACATCAATAAGTGACCATAGATTTCAGCTGGTCAGTCTGTCATGGAAAGAGCGGGTGTTCCTAATGTTTTGTACACTCTGTGTATGTGTGTCTTTCTGTATTGTGTTGACTGTCATGTTGAGTGTCATTATGGCATGCAACCAGTGTTTGTGTCATGTCTTTCACTCAGGGCTGGCCTGCTGTTCCACACTGCACCAAGTGTCCTTCACCGCTGCCTATTGATTACCTCACACACTGTGCTCCTCGCCCACTGCAATGCATTTATGTCCTCTCACCCACTTTATACTTTGCTATTGAACTGTCTATCTCTGACACACACACACACACACACACACACACACACACACACACACACACACACACACACACACACACACTGAGAGGTGGGAGAAATGGAGGAGCATGATATAGCTAACTGTATATTGAGATTCGGATGAATTGTGACATAAAAATAATTATCTGAGAGAGACAGACTTGATGCAGTGTGTTAGATGCTGTATGAAGGATCATTGTGACCATGGGGTTGTCTGTCTGGAGGATATTGTCGGTAAGGCCTTTTGATGCATATGTACAGCAGTTTGATATTCTTCATCTGTGACATGTGGGGGTGTAAATCGCTCTGGATAAGAGCGTCTGCTAAATGACTTAAATGTTAATGTTAAATGTGACTATTAGCATCCATATGCATTGTGTGTGTCTGTCATCCTGTATGATTGTGTTTTTGTAACACACTGTGTGCATGCTTTTGTGGTATTCTATGTGTAATGTTGGTGTTAAGGACAGACACTGTGAAGATCACACAGCTATAGCAACAGGTGGTAATGACTTCCATCACAGGAGGCTGCTGAGGAGGCTCATAATAACAGCCAGAACGGAGCAGTTGGAATGACATCAAACAACTGGAGGCCGTGTGTTTGATGTATTTGGTACCATTCCACTGGTGCCGCGCCAGTCATTACCACAAGCCTGTCCTCCCCAATGAAGGTGCCACCAACCTCCTGTGACTTCCATGTATGATCAGCACAAGGCTCCCACAACCTCGAGCACCTCCCAGGGAACTATATATAACTGTGGTTCTGGTTTGCATTGTGATTCCGCACCCATATGCCCACAGGCCCATTAGATGTCCATGCAAATAACGTGTGTATACTTGAATGTGTATGTTACTTGCGCTGTAACCCAGCATAATCAACAACAAACTAAACCTAGTCACGGTAGCTCGCCACATAACGAACGATAAGTCATTTTTTTCCACATGCAGAATCTTACCCTCGTTGCCTATTCTATTCCATTGTTTATATGCCCAATAGTTCACCATGGCAGAGGAGAATTGTCTTAATGAGAGTTTAAATCCGAATGCAGAGCTAGAGCCGGGCCTGTGCCGTTCTGGCTGTGCAGATTCTCTTGAGGGGCATCGGCTGAAAGCGGGAGAGGATGCAACTGGAAAGCGGGGCATTACGGCTCCCCGTTCTGTTACTGGAGACGGCCCCCCAATTAGCCGCCTGCTGTGGCCGAGAGGATACATCTCAGTAGCCTGAAGTCATCTCCTCTCTTTCCTCCACCTCTACTGACATTGAACAGATATAGCTGTAAGTGATATTAAATTCTATCAAGGCATCCTCCTCGATATTGCTTTGACCTAACACAGCCTAACCTGAGACCAGCACATTGTTAGTAGAGGAAACCGTAGTGGAAATGTTAGTTTGTCTCACCTCATTCCCCTCTCAGTAGAAGGCTGCGCTCTGGGCTGGGATCCCTCTGTGCATGGCGGAGTAGTGCTCCAGTAGTTAATGAAGTGGATGTTCTCCCAGGCGGACGGTCACAGGGCAGGTAAACGGACCAATGGGTGACAGACCAGGCCCCAGGGAAGGAGGGGGAGGTTAGGGACAGTTCACATTATGACACACTAGCTAACTGAGGTGACCTGGGTTCTTACAGTACAACTCCTAGTTACCTGGACTGTGTGTGTGTGTGTGTGTGTGTGTGTGTGTGTGTGTGTGTGTGTGTGTGTGTGTGTGCTTTGTTATGGATCTGCCAGCTGCAACCTGTGTATGTTCTCTCTGTTGCTGGGATGAACAGCTACTTGGTGTGGTTGTGGGTTGGTGTGTGTTGCCTTTTGGACTACTACAGCCTGCCTATTCCTATTCCTACCCCTATTAAACCTTCTCAGCTGGACTGGAAAGATACATTTGGGTAATGCAGCAGGCCTGCTCCATGCTGGCTTGACCCAGCCACCTCTGTTCCAGTGTGAAGTGGACTGTAAATATTGACGCAGAGACAGCGAGAGGGGAGTCTCGACCTTGTCAGAGAGAGAGGGTATGAGGGTGGGAGAGAGATACCCTGCCTTCTCCCAGGGTGCCTGTCGGTGCCTTAATGCACCATGGCAGGGAGCACACTGTTTCCCTGCAGAGAGAGGGGGAGATCAACGTCAAACACTCACACACCCACACGCAATTGTATGCATACACACGGTCTTTCCTGCTGTCACACACACACACAGGCTTGGTGTCCCTGACATACGTTTAATCCCAGACAGTGTAAATGCATGGGGCCAGCTCTGGAATCACCCTAGATGAATACTGGGCCTGTCTGACAGACTACAGCTTCAGTACTGCACCAGGCAGGCAGGCAACAGCCAACGGCAGGAGACTATAGTACTAGCAGTCCACATAGTACTACTGTAGTAGTGTTGATGGTAGTGATATTGTGTTTTGTGTGTTTATTATTAGCAGCAGTAATATAAGACTAGCATACTTGAAGAGGCAGTTTCCGGAATTCCTCTCCATCACCCCGTCTCTCCCATTCATCCTCTCTCCTCTCCTCTATCACTGTATGTCCCTGCCCTTCTCTCCCTCCCACACACACCTCCAATCTGTGTGATTATGTATGCGGAGCCTGGTTACCAGGATACAGGGTCGCTAGGGAGCGAGGTGTGTGTGTGTGTGTGTTGGGCTGAATGGATGTTGGTAATGTAACACTGTTAAGCCTTTAGGATCTAAGGGCTAGACTTCTCCTCTCCCTGACTGAGCAATGGGATTACTTCAGCTCTTTCTTTAGCTCATCTTTATCTCTATCAGTGCTGATCAATCCGTCTAGACCTAATCTGTAACCCCATCATCTGGGGTCAATGGATTCGTGTTTGTCTCATGTGTACGTTGATGCTCAAACTTAAGTCAACAATAATACAATACAGGTGGATTTTATGATCAGCAACAGTAGGATTGTTTGGCCAATGAATGACCCTTTAATCTGTTTGGGTCAATGACTTTTATAGCTGAGGTATAATAAATATATAGCTCTGGGAGCAGAGATGGCACACGTGTGTGTGTTGTGAGGGCAGGGAGGGTAATAAAACAGGCTTATCTCTGCTCGTTAGGAGATTAAAGATGCAGAGCTGGAGACGCTACAGATTTGGGCTGCCATATTAAGGAGAGATAAACGAGCGTTTCCCAAACGAAGGCAGCAGTAGAGGAGAGCAGGATGGGAGAAGGGAGAGATGGGGATAAGTGCAGCATAGTGCAGCTAGGCCAGGTCAGCCAGCCCGAGGTCACATGAGTCATATGGGCCTGTATGGTTGGCTGGGGAAGCATGTTAACCTTAATCCCAGTTGGGAGAAGCAGACTGGTATCACCGAGAGAGGTAAGCAAGCAGGCAGAGTGAGATGTTACACTCTGTTTCCTGGTCAGCCAGTCTCTCAGCCCAGAGAATCCCCCAGCAATCATCTAGAGGCTGCTTAATTACGCACCAGCTATCTTATGCAGCAGTGCTCTAGTGTTGTAGAACTTTTGCAGTATTGTCAGTATTTTTTAAAAGATTTTAAAACTCTTAGCAGTATTTTAGACCATACCTCACATTGAGAATACAGGTAGAATCCTTGAATACACCAAGAGTGGATAAACCCTGTCTCAATCTGTGGGACGGTATGGGGGTGTGAGTGAGTGGGGGGTTATGGGGGTGTGAGTGAGTGGGAGGTTATGGGGGTGTGAGTGAGTGGGAGGTTATGGGGGTGTGAGTGAGTGGGAGGTTATGGGGGTGTGAGTGAGTGGGAGGTTATGGGGGAGTGAGTGAGTGGGAGGTTATGGGGGTGTGAGTGAGTGGGAGGTTATGGGGGAGTGAGTGAGTGGGAGGTTATGGGGGAGTGAGTGAGTGGGAGGTTATGGGGGAGTGAGTGAGTGGGAGGGTATGGGGGAGTGAGTGAGTGGGAGGGTATGGGGGAGTGAGTGAGTGGGAGGGTATGGGGGAGTGAGTGAGTGGGAGGGTATGGGGGAGTGGGTGAGTGAGTGAGTGGGAGGGTATGGGTGAGTGAGTGGGAGGGTATGGGGGAGTGAATGAGTGGGAGGGTATGGGGGAGTGAGTGAGTGGGAGGGTATGGGGGAGTGAGTGGGAGGGTATGAGGGAGTGAGTGGGTATGAGGGAGTGAGTGGGAGGGTGTGGGGGAGTGAGTGAGTGGGAGGGTATGGGGGAGTGAGTGAGTGGGAGGGTATGAGTGAGTGAGTGGGAGGTTATGGGGGAGTGAGTGAGTGGGAGGTTATGGGGGTGTGAGTGAGTGGGAGGTTATGGGGGAGTGAGTGAGTGGGAGGTTATGCGGGAGTGAGTGAGTGGGAGGTTATGGGGGAGTGAGTGAGTGGGAGGTTATGGGGGAGTGAGTGAGTGGGAGGGTATGGGGGAGTGAGTGAGTGGGAGGGTATGAGTGAGTGAGTGGGAGGGTATGGGGGAGTGAGTGAGTGGGAGGGTATGGGGGAGTGGGGGAGTGAGTGAGTGGGAGGGTATGGGTGAGTGAGTGGGAGGGTATGGGGGAGTGAGTGAGTGGGAGGGTATGGGGGAGTGAGTGGGAGGGTATGAGGGAGTGAGTGGGAGGGTATGGGGGAGTGGGGAGTGAGTGAGTGGGAGGGTATGGGGGAGTGAGTGAGTGGGAGGGTATGAGTGAGTGAGTGGGAGGGTATGGGGGTGTGAGTGAGTGAGTGGGAGGGTATGGGGGTGTGTGAGTGAGTGGGAGGGTATGGGGGTGTGAGTGAGTGAGTGGGAGGGTATGGGGGTGTGAGTGAGTGAGTGGGAGGGTATGGGGGTTTGAGTGAGTGAGTGGGAGGGTATGGGGGTGTGAGTGAGTGAGTGGGAGGGTATGGGGGTGTGAGTGAGTGAGTGGGAGGGTATGGGGGTGTGAGTGAGTGAGTGGGAGGGTATGGGGGTGTGAGTGGGAGGGTATGGGGGTTGTGAGTGAGTGGGAGGGTATGGGGGTGTGAGTGAGTGGGAGGGTATGGGGGTGTGAGTGAGTAGGAGGGTATGGGGCATTCAGCACACCACAGAGAATTGTGGGTGTGTATAAATGTTGGTATGAGTGACAGGGATACTGGATAGTATACAAGATGGCCCTGCCAGCTGGACTCTGCTCAGTGTGTGTGTGCCCACACCCGTTTGGCTAAATTTACGGAGCCCAGCCTGTCCTTGTCGGAGGGCAGCGGAGCGCGGCGCCAGCTGAGAGACACAGCGGGCAGCTCGGGCCGTCTGGGACATTTTGTTAGAGCGAGACATGGCTGGCATTCACCACAGATAGAGAGGGCTTGATCTCTATTCACCACTGCTGGAGATACTCAGACAGCGGCTGCATCTCAATACTCTAAAGTGGCTTCCTCTCCTTTATCTGAACTGATCTGAAAAGAAAGTACCCTAATAAATAAAGAATGCTTACCAGATAAAGCTGTCACCAGCCTAGTTTATTCCCTATCAGTAAAAAGGAGATTACATTGACATTTACATTTAAGTCATTTAGCAGACGCTCTTATCCAGAGCGACTTACAAATTGGTGCATACACCTTATGACATCCAGTGGAACAGCCACTTACAATAGTGCATCTAAATCTTTTTTAGGGGGGGGGGGGGTGAGAAGGATTACTTACCCTATCCTAGGTATTCCTTGAAGAGGGGAGGAAATCACTTTGGAGAGGGAGGAAAAGTTTCAGGTTTTTTTGGTCGTATGTACAGGATACACATGGTGTATATACTGTCCAACTAAATTGTTACTTGCACGTTCCTTCTAGACAATGCAACAACAAGAAATAAAATCTAAGAATACGAACATAAAGTAAACGACTCAGTATAATAGAATAAAGACATAGTAAATAAATACATAGTCGATGATCATGGGAGTGATGAAGAGCAGAGAGGACGGAACAAAGCAGAGATGGTGAAGATTATTAGTACTTCAGAGCCTGTTATGGAGACACAGCACCGCCATGTGGACAACAGGCTGTATTACACCCTTAATCACCTCGTAACACTCTCTCCTACGTCCTATAACTAGACTACCGCCATGTGGACAACAGGCTGTATTACACCCTAATCACCAAGTAACACTCCCTTCTACGTCCTATAACTGGATTACTGCCATGTGGACAACAGGTTGTATTACACCCTAATCACCAAGTAACACTCCCTTCTACGTCCTATAACTGGACTACTGCCATGTGGACAACAGGCTGTATTACACCCTAATCACCAAGTAACCAAGTAACACTCTCTTCTACGTCCTATAACTGGACTACTGCCATGTGGACAACAGGCTGTATTACACCCTAATCACCAAGTAACACTCCCTTCTACGTCCTATAACTGGACTACTGCCATGTGGACAACAGGCTGTATTACACCCTAATCACCTAGTAACACTCCCTTCTACCTCCTATAACTGGACTACTGCCATGTGGACAACAGGCTGTATTACACCCTAATCACCTAGTAACACTCCCTTCTACGTCCTATAACTGGACTACTGCCATGTGGACAACAGGCTGTATTACACCCTAATCACCTAGTAACACTCCCTTCTACGTCCTATAACTGGACTACTGCCATGTGGACAACAGGCTGTATTACACCCTAATCACCTAGTAACACTCCCTTCTACGTCCTATAACTGGAATACTGCCATGTGGACAACAGGCTATATTACACCCTAATCACCTAGTAACACTCCCTTCTACGTCCTATAACTGGACTACTGCCATGTGGACAACAGGCTGTATTACACCCTAATCACCTAGTAACACTCCCTTCTACGTCCTATAACTGGACTACTGCCATGTGGACAACAGGCTGTATTACACCCTAATCACCTAGTAACACTCCCTTCTATGTCCTATAACTGGACTACTGCCATGTGGACAACAGGCTGTATTACACCCTAATCACCTAGTAACACTCCCTTCTACGTCCTATAACTGGACTACTGCCATGTGGACAACAGGCTGTATTACACCCTAATCACCTAGTAACACTCCCTTCTACGTCCTATAACTGGAATACTGCCATGTGGACAACAGGCTATATTACACCCTAATCACCTAGTGACACTCCCTTCTACGTCCTATAACTGGACTACTGCCATGTGGACAACAGGCTGTATTACACCCTAATCACCTAGTAACACTCCCTTCTACGTCCTATAACTGGACTACTGCCATGTGGACAACAGGCTGTATTACACCCTAATCACCTAGTAACACTCCCTTCTATGTCCTATAACTGGACTACTGCCATGTGGACAACAGGCTGTATTACACCCTAATCACCTAGTAATACTCCCTTCTACGTCCTATAACTGGACTACTGCCATGTGGACAACAGGCTATATTACACCCTAATCACCTAGTAACACTCCCTTCTATGTCCTATAACTGGACTACTGCCATGTGGACAACAGGCTGTATTACACCCTAATCACCCAGTAATACTCCCTTCTACGTCCTATAACTGGACTACTGCCATGTGGACAACAGGCTGTATTACACCCTAATCACCTAGTAACACTCCCTTCTATGTCCTATAACTGGACTACTGCCATGTGGACAACAGGCTGTATTACACCCTAATCACCTAGTAACACTCCCTTCTATGTCCTATAACTGGACTACTGCCATGTGGACAACAGGCTGTATTACACCCTAATCACCTAGTAACACTCCCTTCTATGTCCTATAACTGGACTACTGCCATGTGGACAACAGGCTGTATTACACCCTAATCACCTAGTAACACTCCCTTCTATGTCCTATAACTGGACTACTGCCATGTGGACAACAGGCTGTATTACACCCTAATCACCTAGTAACACTCCCTTCTACGTCCTATAACTGGACTACTGCCATGTGGACAACAGGCTGTATTACACCCTAATCACCAAGTAACACTCCCTTCTATGTCCTATAACTGGACTACTGCCATGTGGACAACAGGCTGTATTACACCCTAATCACCTAGTAACACTCCCTTCTATGTCCTATAACTGGACTACTGCCATGTGGACAACAGGCTATATTACACCCTAATCACCTAGTAACACTCTCTTCTACGTCCTATAACTGGACTACTGCCATGTGGACAACAGGCTGTATTACACCCTAATCACCTAGTAACACTCCCTTCTATGTCCTATAACTGGACTACTGCCATGTGGACAACAGGCTGTATTACACCCTAATCACCTAGTAACACTCCCTTCTACGTCCTATAACTGGACTACTGCCATGTGGACAACAGGCTGTATTACACCCTAATCACCTAGTAACATTCCCTTCTATGTCCTATAACTGGACTACTGCCATGTGGACAACAGGCTGTATTACACCCTAATCACCTAGTAATACTCCCTTCTACGTCCTATAACTGGACTACTGCCATGTGGACAACAGGCTATATTACACCCTAATCACCTAGTAACACTCCCTTCTATGTCCTATAACTGGACTACTGCCATGTGGACAACAGGCTGTATTACACCCTAATCACCCAGTAATACTCCCTTCTACGTCCTATAACTGGACTACTGCCATGTGGACAACAGGCTGTATTACACCCTAATCACCTAGTAACACTCCCTTCTATGTCCTATAACTGGACTACTGCCATGTGGACAACAGGCTGTATTACACCCTAATCACCTAGTAACACTCCCTTCTATGTCCTATAACTGGACTACTGCCATGTGGACAACAGGCTGTATTACACCCTAATCACCTAGTAACACTCCCTTCTATGTCCTATAACTGGACTACTGCCATGTGGACAACAGGCTGTATTACACCCTAATCACCTAGTAACACTCCCTTCTATGTCCTATAACTGGACTACTGCCATGTGGACAACAGGCTGTATTACACCCTAATCACCTAGTAACACTCCCTTCTACGTCCTATAACTGGACTACTGCCATGTGGACAACAGGCTGTATTACACCCTAATCACCTAGTAACACTCCCTTCTACGTCCTATAACTGGAATACTGCCATGTGGACAACAGGCTATATTACACCCTAATCACCTAGTAACACTCCCTTCTACGTCCTATAACTGGACTACTGCCATGTGGACAACAGGCTGTATTACACCCTAATCACCTAGTAACACTCCCTTCTACGTCCTATAACTGGACTACTGCCATGTGGACAACAGGCTGTATTACACCCTAATCACCTAGTAACACTCCCTTCTATGTCCTATAACTGGACTACTGCCATGTGGACAACAGGCTGTATTACACCCTAATCACCTAGTAATACTCCCTTCTACGTCCTATAACTGGACTACTGCCATGTGGACAACAGGCTATATTACACCCTAATCACCTAGTAACACTCCCTTCTATGTCCTATAACTGGACTACTGCCATGTGGACAACAGGCTGTATTACACCCTAATCACCCAGTAATACTCCCTTCTACGTCCTATAACTGGACTACTGCCATGTGGACAACAGGCTGTATTACACCCTAATCACCTAGTAACACTCCCTTCTATGTCCTATAACTGGACTACTGCCATGTGGACAACAGGCTGTATTACACCCTAATCACCTAGTAACACTCCCTTCTATGTCCTATAACTGGACTACTGCCATGTGGACAACAGGCTGTATTACACCCTAATCACCTAGTAACACTCCCTTCTATGTCCTATAACTGGACTACTGCCATGTGGACAACAGGCTGTATTACACCCTAATCACCTAGTAACACTCCCTTCTATGTCCTATAACTGGACTACTGCCATGTGGACAACAGGCTGTATTACACCCTAATCACCTAGTAACACTCCCTTCTACGTCCTATAACTGGACTACTGCCATGTGGACAACAGGCTGTATTACACCCTAATCACCAAGTAACACTCCCTTCTATGTCCTATAACTGGACTACTGCCATGTGGACAACAGGCTGTATTACACCCTAATCACCTAGTAACACTCCCTTCTATGTCCTATAACTGGACTACTGCCATGTGGACAACAGGCTATATTACACCCTAATCACCTAGTAACACTCTCTTCTACGTCCTATAACTGGACTACTGCCATGTGGACAACAGGCTGTATTACACCCTAATCACCTAGTAACACTCCCTTCTATGTCCTATAACTGGACTACTGCCATGTGGACAACAGGCTGTATTACACCCTAATCACCTAGTAACACTCCCTTCTACGTCCTATAACTGGACTACTGCCATGTGGACAACAGGCTGTATTACACCCTAATCACCTAGTAACATTCCCTTCTATGTCCTATAACTGGACTACTGCCATGTGGACAACAGGCTGTATTACACCCTAATCACCTAGTAATACTCCCTTCTACGTCCTATAACTGGACTACTGCCATGTGGACAACAGGCTATATTACACCCTAATCACCTAGTAACACTCCCTTCTATGTCCTATAACTGGACTACTGCCATGTGGACAACAGGCTGTATTACACCCTAATCACCCAGTAATACTCCCTTCTACGTCCTATAACTGGACTACTGCCATGTGGACAACAGGCTGTATTACACCCTAATCACCTAGTAACACTCCCTTCTATGTCCTATAACTGGACTACTGCCATGTGGACAACAGGCTGTATTACACCCTAATCACCTAGTAACACTCCCTTCTATGTCCTATAACTGGACTACTGCCATGTGGACAACAGGCTGTATTACACCTAATCACCTAGTAACACTCCCTTCTATGTCCTATAACTGGACTACTGCCATGTGGACAACAGGCTGTATTACACCCTAATCACCTAGTAACACTCCCTTCTATGTCCTATAACTGGACTACTGCCATGTGGACAACAGGCTGTATTACACCCTAATCACCTAGTAACACTCCCTTCTACGTCCTATAACTGGACTACTGCCATGTGGACAACAGGCTGTATTACACCCTAATCACCAAGTAACACTCCCTTCTATGTCCTATAACTGGACTACTGCCATGTGGACAACAGGCTGTATTACACCCTAATCACCTAGTAACACTCCCTTCTATGTCCTATAACTGGACTACTGTCATGTGGACAACAGGCTATATTACACCCTAATCACCTAGTAACACTCTCTTCTACGTCCTATAACTGGACTACTGCCATGTGGACAACAGGCTGTATTACACCCTAATCACCTAGTAACACTCCCTTCTATGTCCTATAACTGGACTACTGCCATGTGGACAACAGGCTGTATTACACCCTAATCACCTAGTAACACTCCCTTCTACGTCCTATAACTGGACTACTGCCATGTGGACAACAGGCTGTATTACACCCTAATCACCTAGTAACACTCCCTTCTACGTCCTATAACTGGAATACTGCCATGTGGACAACAGGCTATATTACACCCTAATCACCTAGTAACACTCCCTTCTACGTCCTATAACTGGACTACTGCCATGTGGACAACAGGCTGTATTACACCCTAATCACCTAGTAACACTCCCTTCTATGTCCTATAACTGGACTACTGCCATGTGGACAACAGGCTGTATTACACCCTAATCACCTAGTAACACTCCCTTCTACGTCCTATAACTGGACTACTGCCATGTGGACAACAGGCTATATTACACCCTAATCACCTAGTAACACTCCCTTCTATGTCCTATAACTGGACTACTGCCATGTGGACAACAGGCTGTATTACACCCTAATCACCTAGTAGCACTCCCTTCTATGTCCTATAACTGGACTACTGCCATGTGGACAACAGGCTATATTACATCCTAATCACCTAGTAACACTCCCTTCTATGTCCTATAACTGGACTACTGCCATGTGGACAACAGGCTGTATTACACCCTAATCACCTAGTAACACTCCCTTCTATGTCCTATAACTGGACTACTGCCATGTGGACAACAGGCTGTATTACACCCTAATCACCTAGTAACACTCCCTTCTATGTCCTATAACTGGACTACTGCCATGTGGACAACAGGCTGTATTACACCCTAATCACCAAGTAACACTCCCTTCTACGTCCTATAACTGGACTACTGCCATGTGGACAACAGGCTATATTACATCCTAATCACCTAGTAACACTCCCTTCTATGTCCTATAACTGGACTACTGCCATGTGGACAACAGGCTATATTACATCCTAATCACCTAGTAACACTCCCTTCTATGTCCTATAACTGGACGTATAAGACCTATTAAACATGCCATGTTCTGAACAATAATGACTTCATACATGTCAGGGGGAACTACTCTGAGATCATTTTAAGAAATGATCATTTATTATTGGGGCGACATAAAGGTTCAATAAAAATGGACAGTTTTCATAGTTTTACTGGGAAACCAAAGCGTTTTTATTTTATTTACATGTTGTGGTCTAATTGAAAACTGCTATTTACATGTGTAAAGGTCATTGGATGCTCCATTGTTTACATTACAGAGCGTTGCTATAAGATCATCAGTACCACAGTCATAATTATAAGCCTAACATTCAATCAAGGGCCAACCAAATGACTTTCCCTGTGTAACTCTTCTCCAATTAGCTGAGCTCCTTATTTCCCTTTAACACTCTCTCATTAGCATAATCCCCTGGGCAATGATGGGGAGGATAAGGGGATGGGGTCACACCATGTGTGTATGTATTCCTGTCTTATTTTTAGAATTGGTACTTGTGGTCATGGTTCATTAGATGAAGGTACTACAGTCATTATGTCTGATTGTCTGCCTCTCCACGTGACTGTAGTCTGTACTAATGTAGACCTTCTGTAAAGGCAGAGACACACTTTCTCTGCATCTCGGCTTGCTCTCACACACACGTACACACTTTCTCTATACCTCTCATCCACACACACACTTTGTTTGCACCTCTGTCTCACACACCCTATAGACTGTAGCTAGGCATACTTCATAACTTGGGGATTACATTTACAATTCCGCTTTCAGAACCTTTCACCACAAATGAAACAATGTTGTGTAATGTAGGGTTATTCCTGTGCATGTGGGACGACTCCAGCATGTGAATGTTATCACTACTCTTCTTAATGTTCTCTCTTTTCTCTCCCTCTTTGTACTTATCCCCTTTTACTTCCCTTCTATTCTTTGTCTTCCTTCCTGTCTCACTTTTTCTGTCATCTACTTTATTTTCTCTCATTTCTCCTACTCTCCCTGTCTCTCTCTCTCTCTGCAGGTACTCGACTGCCAGTGAAGGGCCCCACTACAAGCGGTGTTATAGGAGGGCTCATTGGGGTGGTTCTGCTGCTGGCCATTATCGGCAGTGTTGTGGTCTTGGTCCGCAAAAAACGCAACCAGCACAATGGAGAGTGAGTGTTTGTGTGTCTGTCACTCATACTAAGTGATCATCCTGTTTGTTTTAATTCCCTCCTTTCTCTCTTTCTCAGTGGTCCACCCAAGTACAAGCCCCCTCCCCCTAACAAGCAGCAGACCACCACCAGCAGCTCTTCTGATACGGTGAGGGATGCTGGCCAGCCATGACAGTTTAGACTTGCTGTTATGGCCCCTCAATTTGTATTTTACAACACCACAACATGTTTTTAGCAACATTGTTAAATGATCAAAATATTATGCTGATTAGGAAAAACGCTCCATCTGAAATAGGTTTTCAAATCAAAATCAAATCTAATTTTATTAGTCACATGTGCCGAATACAACAGGTGTAGTAAACCTTACAGTGAAATGCTTACTTACTTACTAACCAACAATGCAGTTTAAAAAAATGTGGATAAAAGTAACAAGTAATTAAAGAGCAGCAGTAAAATAACAATAGCGAGACTGTATACAGTGGGGTGCCGGTACAGAGTCAATGTGCGGGGGGACCGGTTAGTTGAGGTAGTTTGTAGTTAGTTATTAAAGTGACTATGCATAGATGTTAACAGAGAGTAGCAATGGTGTAATGAGGGGGGGGTCACTGCAAATAGTCTGGGTAGCCATTTGGCTAGATGTTCAGGAGTCTTATGGCTTGGGTAGAACTGTTTAGAAGCCTCTTGGACCTAGTTTTACCCAAACTCAGAGTACATGAGAATAATCCTGTGTGTGCATGCACATCTGCAGCTGAACACCAGTCGAGACCCTGTGGAGAGAAAGGATGGATCCGTGGACCACCTGTACTACGCTCCGCAGGATGCCGAGCCCAGCACAGTAAGAATACAGCCATACATGGGGTGCATCTCTCAATAGTCCTTTCCTCAATCTTCAGACATGAAAGACCTGGACGGGTGAAAGCAAATTCCCAGCTGGCCTCCTTGATAATGCTTCCATCTGGCCTGTGTTTTCCTATCAGTAAAGATGGAGTGAATGGAGACCAGGAGAGGAAGCCATTGTAGACTATCAAGATACATTAAGCTCTGTAGCTTTGGCTTATAAAGTGCCTCAACCCAACTCTTAGTTCATTATCTATATCTATAATACATCCTGGTAAAGGATTCATGAAACAAAAATAACTCAATCATTTAACATCTACTTATGATCATTAATTCATCAGTTACTCAACATGATTGCCCTATTTACCAGTACACAAACATGAGAACGTGTAGGAAACTGAAGGGTATGGAGGGTTGCTATGTGGATAGAAGCTGTTACACTGAACATGCTATAGATAGAAACATGTGTTTTTAATACTGTAGCAACCATTGCCTTGGTAAGCTAGTTACAATTTTCCTCCTGTGATTTAACCCTATTGCAGCAGTGGTTAGCAAGTTTGCCCATATGGGCTGGAAGACCTGGGGTCAAGACTCTCAAAAGGTGTTGCTCTGTCAGTTTGTTCGCTAATGCAAGGGTCACTAGAATACTATGAAGACTGCATTGGTTCTCCTTATTTTTACATGATTATTAAGATTTGATCTTTCCCACCAGGACCTGGATGCGTGCAGTGATGAGGAATACAATTGTAATGCGGAGGAGTTGCGCTACGCTGGCGCCCCCTCTGGCTGGGATGAACCCAGGCTGAACGAAGCCCCGCCCCTGTACGCCCCCAACCAGTACAAGCCCAATGATTATCATGACAACGAGGAGGACCACCCCCCTGCCGCCGGTGCGACTCGTGGAGAGAGCTTTGTGTCCCAGGCCATGTTTGTGTGAAGACATTGGGAGACATTGGAAGTGTGTGTGGGACTAAACCTGTTTGTACGTGAAGAACATCGGACACTGGATGTGTGTCTGTGGGATGGCTGCGGTGTGTGATGGTTGTAGTCATTGCCATTCAATCAGTATCTCCAATCTAGAATTTTACATTGTGAACTAAAGTAAGTGAATGTATTGGGTTCTAATAACGGGAATCATGTTTTTAAAAGGGGGATCTGCTTTACCGTTAAAATGCTGTGTAAGTAAGACACAACATAAAAGAACACTAACTTTTATCGGGGTTGGTTGAAACTCCTTTGAATGTTGTGGTTAAAGTCCCATGTGTACAGTAAGTGTGTGAGATTGTTTAATAGGCACAGATCCAGGGCCAGCTTACCCTCTTTGAATCTTAACCATTACCGTTAGGGGATAACGCAACACTGACTTTGGATCAGATCAGTGTGTATTGATAGCTCCACATGTAGATGGGCTCTGGGGTCAGGAGACTGGTACATTACTCTGAGCTAAAGGCAGTAGGATGATGTTGCCTATAGACACTGTTGTAAGGTCAGTTGTGTGTTTTACTACCTAAGGATTATGTTTAAGCTTTTACATAATGTAATCTGATCCTAGATCTGTGTCTAAGATACAATTCTGGATTCCTGGAGCCCAATACAAGACATAAGAGAGGGACAATCAATTGCCTGAACAAAAATGTAACAATGTAAGTTACTTACAATCTTGTATATATAAAAAGGAAATCTCTGTTACCTTTTAACATTGACGTGTCTAAACATTGATGATTTGTGCCTGTTCGCTCAGGATTTAAAAGCTCTATTCACATGCTCTACCACAGTATGTTGGTTACAGAATGTACTACGTAGGCCTACTGTTGAAATGTCCAATATTGTCAGGGTCTAGGTTTTTATACAATTTCAGGGTCTTCTTCTCTATACAATCACTTAATTGTTAAACCAGATGTGCCTATTTTTGTCGCATGTCAGATTATAAAATGTGAATCAAACAGAATTCTGAATGATTTTGTCATGCTTTGTAACAGATTAAATGTACCTGTTTTTACTGCGCTATGTATGTTTTTAATAAAGCAAAGCCTGATGCGCTGGTTACTTGATGATTTTTAATTCATTAAACATTTAAACTGTGTATCCAGTGTGGTCAGATCATTCTAAGCTTATGGTCAGTATTTCCTCATCTTGCTTAATGTTTTTTGATGTATCTGATGAGTTGGGGAGTTAGTGTAAGTACATAAGAGTCCAGAAGGGGGAACTCTTGAGGCTTGAGAAAAAGGTTAGTGCTATCCGGAATCCTTGGGACATCGGTAACCTTAACCGTTTTATATTTCAACTTCGATGGCTTAACAGAGTTGGGACGTCCCAATGATCCCATTTAGACTTTCCCCTGAGAACTCCTGTAAAGAGGCTGTCCACTCCACCCTATAGGCCTAGAAATCGATATTTTCCTCTCAACCAGCGGTATAAAACATCCTTCTGTAGCCCTGTAACTAACCTGTTGTAATGATGCTCAGTAAGAACATCTGCCTGGGTGCCAGTACATTCCCACTTTATATCACGTTACTTTGATACATAACTAGTCAATACAGAGAAAGAGGCCTGTTACAGCTTTACACTTCAATAACAGTTGAACTGCCAAACAATCCGGTAAGGATTCAGTCTGTGCCTGTGTCGGCAGGATCGCCCTGCAGTTTGGAGCCAATGATCAAACCAAGGTTTGGGTCGGTGAAGTAATCTGAAAGAGAGAAAATATCTTAATTATGGGTAGTTCTAAGTAGAGGACTGTCCCTGTCTGAATATTGGTGTACGTGTCAGTTTGTGTTGTTGATTGAACCCACTTGCTGCATACTCTCGAATGTCTGTGGGTCTTTTGAGAAATACATCTCTGTAAAAAAAACAAGAAGCAGGTACCCAAGCAATCGGTCAGTTAGACTTCATTACTGTCGCTAAATATGAAATAGAATTATATTCGTTATTGATGTCTGGAGCTTGAGAGCCCTAATTGAGATGGAGAATAATATGTCTGAAAATATACCGCCAGCCAATTAACAAACCCTAAAAAGTCGCTTATTAAGGCCTCCACCTCTGGATGCGCTCTCTAATATATATTACATTTACATTACATTTAAGTCATTTAGCAGACGCTCTTATCCAGAGCGACTTACAAATTGGTGTATTCACCTTATGACATCCAGTGGAACAGCCACTTTACAATAGTGCATCTAAATCTTTTAAGGGGGGGGTGAGAAGGATTACTTTATCCTATCCTAGGTATTCCTTAAAGAGGTGGGGTTTCAGGTGTCTCCGGAAGGTGGTGATTGACTCCGCTGTCCTGGCGTCGTGAGGGAGTGTGTTCCACCATTGGGGAGCCAGAGCAGCGAACAGTTTTGACTGGGCTGAGCGGGAACTGTACTTCCTCAGTGGTAGGGAGGCGAGCAGGCCAGAGGTGGATGAACGCAGTGCCCTTGTTTGGGTGTAGGGCCTGATCAGAGCCTGGAGGTACTGAGGTGCCGTTCCCCTCACAGCTCCGTAGGCAAGCACCATGGTCTTGTAGCGGATGCGAGCTTCAACTGGAAGCCAGTGGAGAGAGCGGAGGAGCGGGGTGACGTGAGAGAACTTGGGAAGGTTGAACACCAGACGGGCTGCGGCGTTCTGGATGAGTTGTAGGGGTTTAATGGCACAGGCAGGGAGCCCAGCCAACAGCGAGTTGCAGTAATCCAGACGGGAGATGACAAGTGCCTGGATTAGGACCTGCGCCGCTTCCTGTGTGAGGCAGGGTCGTACTCTGCGGATGTTGTAGAGCATGAACCTACAGGAACGGGCCACCGCCTTGATGTTAGTTGAGAACGACAGAGTGTTGTCCAGGATCACGCCAAGGTTCTTAGCGCTCTGGGAGGAGGACACAATGGAGTTGTCAACCGTGATGGCGAGATCATGGAACGGGCAGTCCTTCCCCGGGAGGAAGAGCAGCTCCGTCTTGCCGAGGTTCAGCTTGAGGTGGTGATCCGTCATCCACACTGATATGTCTGCCAGACATGCAGAGATGCGATTCGCCACCTGGTCATCAGAAGGGGGAAAGGAGAAGATTAATTGTGTGTCGTCTGCATAGCAATGATAGGAGAGACCATGTGAGGTTATGACAGAGCCAAGTGACTTGGTGTATAGCGAGAATAGGAGAGGGCCTAGAACAGAGCCCTGGGGGACACCAGTGGTGAGAGCGCGTGGTGAGGAGACAGATTCTCGCCACGCCACCTGGTAGGAGCGACCTGTCAGGTAGGACGCAATCCAAGCGTGGGCCGCGCCGGGAGATGCCCAACTCGGAGAGGGTGGAGAGGAGGATCTGATGGTTCACAGTATCGAAGGCAGCCGATAGGTCTAGAAGGATGAGAGCAGAGGAGAGAGAGTTAGCTTTAGCAGTGCGGAGCGCCTCCGTGATACAGAGAAGAACAGTCTCAGTTGAATGACTAGTCTTGAAACCTGACTGATTTGGATCAAGAAGGTCATTCTGAGAGAGATAGCGGGAGAGCTGGCCAAGGACGGCACGTTCAAGAGTTTTGGAGAGAAAAGAAAGAAGGGATACTGGTCTGTAGTTGTTGACATCGGAGGGATCGAGTGTAGGTTTTTTCAGAAGGGGTGCAACTCTCGCTCTCTTGAAGACGGAAGGGACGTAGCCAGCGGTCAGGGATGAGTTGATGAGCGAGGTGAGGTAAGGGAGAAGGTCTCCGGAAATGGTCTGGAGAAGAGAGGAGGGGATAGGGTCGAGCGGGCAGGTTGTTGGGCGGCCGGCCGTCACAAGACGCAAGATTTCATCTGGAGAGAGAGGGGAGAAAGAGGTCAGAGCACAGGGTAGGGCAGTGTGAGCAGAACCAGCGGTGTCGTTTGACTTAGCAAACGAGGATCGGATGTCGTCGACCTTCTTTTCAAAATGGTTGACGAAGTCATCTGCAGAGAGGGAGGAGGGGGGGGGGGAGGAGGATTCAGGAGGGAGGAGAAGGTGGCAAAGAGCTTCCTAGGGTTAGAGGCAGATGCTTGGAATTTAGAGTGGTAGAAAGTGGCTTTAGCAGCAGAGACAGAGGAGGAAAATGTAGAGAGGAGGGAGCGAAAGGATGCCAGGTCCGCAGGGAGGCGAGTTTTCCTCCATTTCCGCTCGGCTGCCCGGAGCCCTGTTCTGTGAGCTCGCAATGAGTCGTCGAGCCACGGAGCGGGAGGGGAGGACCGAGCCGGCCTGGAAGATAGGGGACATAGAGAGTCAAAGGATGCAGAAAGGGAGGAGAGGAGGGTTGAGGAGGCAGAATCAGGAGATAGGTTGGAGAAGGTTTGAGCAGAGGGAAGAGATGATAGGATGGAAGAGGAGAGAGTAGCGGGGGAGAGAGAGCGAAGGTTGGGACGGCGCGATACCATCCGAGTAGGGGCAGTGTGGGAAGTGTTGGATGAGAGCGAGAGGGAAAAGGATACAAGGTAGTGGTCGGAGACTTGGTGGGGAGTTGCAACGAGGTTAGTGGAAGAACAGCATCTAGTAAAGATGAGGTCGAGCGTATTGCCTGCCTTGTGAGTAGGGGGGGAAGGTGAGAGGGTGAGGTCAAAAGAGGAAAGGAGTGGAAAGAAGGAGGCAGAGAGGAATGAGTCAAAGGTAGACGTGGGGAGGTTAAAGTCGCCCAGAACTGTGAGAGGTGAGCCGTCCTCAGGAAAGGAGCTTATCAAGACATCAAGCTCATTGATGAACTCTCCGAGGGGACCTGGAGGGCGATAAATGATAAGGATGTTAAGCTTGAAAGGGCTGGTAACTGTGACAGCATGAAATTCAAAGGAGGCGATAGACAGATGGGTAAGGGGAGAAAGAGAGAATGACCACTTGGGAGAGATGAGGATATTGTTGGCTTTGCATGTCCCAGGATAAATATAATGGTGAATTCCCTTAACTTTACTGTCCATTCTACTCTTTCCCATGCCTCATGATATTGGGAAAAGCCAGGTGGTCAATAGCAGATTTAAAGTTACTCCACGTGATCTTTGTCATTGCTGAGCCTATCTTTACCCAATGAATTTCTACTAGCTAACTATTAGCTGGATTAATGCAAAAATAATGCAGTTATAGTGATAGAACAAGAAATCCTATTGTATTTTAATTCCTAATTATATCGGTAGAACTAGCTAACTAAATGTTGCTGAAGCCAAGGAGCACTCATGAAGCTACCTACAGTAGTAGTGTTAGCTAGCTAACTAACCTTAAATTGTCGGAGTTGCTGCTGTTGCTCGATGCTTAATGCACAAAAGTCCAGTTTCTCCAAACCACGTTTGTCAGCCATTTGATCTCATCAGCTAGCTAATATTCCTTTGATAGCCTGCTTGCTAGCTACCGTTAATATCTTTGCTAAAACAAAACATCGCCTGTTGTTGACAAGCTCCGCTGTTACTATGGTAACAGCCTGAGTAGAACAGAAGCAACACTTTTCCCAGAGTTGATCTTTGCTTTCCCCCATGACATCTTTGTAGGCCTCTATGGCTCTGGGTGGCAGCCAATGTGACAATGTTTTATAGAGCCTGTATTGAGGGATCCAGCCACAGGACATGAGGGTTTTGCCATATTGCCCAAACAGCTCATCATTATGTTGTGACCTAAGCAAGTACCTCTGTAGTAGATGTCTCTACTATAGGTCCATGCAGGGAGACCAGAACACTCATGGATGGACACACATTTTCTTTAGAAAATGTTCCTTTTCTACTCAAGGTACTACTCAAGTGGAATACCTAAGGTTCAAAGATTTGGGTAGCAAGCAACCATTAATATGAATTAATATGCTTAACTTTATTACAATAATTTGGTTACAGATTAAAATCTTAGAATTGTATTGAGGGGGTTTGGAGGTGTGTACACGTGAGGGACTTGGTATAGAGAAGCCTGGGGACACGCTCTCTCAAAGGAAGGGGTTAATGACCTTAACCCAACAATAGTGACCTTGTCAAGACCACTTGTTGTAACAGTTAAGGTGTCACAAACCCCATCACATTCATTAGGCCAATTACTGTCTGGAACATTTTCAAGTGTCCCCCTGATTATTCTTCCATCAAGTTCATTAGGAAAAATACTGTTAGGCGTACTGTTCATGTAAAAACTTTACTTATCCAGTTGCGGCCCACTTCTTGGAGGCAGGCCACTCTATTTCCTTTCTGCGTTATATTGGCATTGAACATGTCACCCTCCCTAGGAGAGGGGGTGACCTTGATAATTTATTGTTAAAACAAGAGGCTGCCTGGATCTTTAATTTAAAGACCCTTGCGCCCTTCCTTCTCAACGTAGACTTTGATCTGAAGCCATTCTTGTGATTATTGTGACTTTGCCATTGTAATTGTTTGTAAACTTGTGTAGTGAAATTAATCTATGATTGTATGTTATCCATTTGTTTGTTTGCTGTTCTTTGTATGACATTTTAATATTTGATTATTAACCAATGATATTAGGCCACTCTTGGCCATGGTTACAGACACCTGTGTCTTTTGACACTATATAAACGAGTCATCCCGCAGTGTTTGTGATTATACCCTGATGAAGACAGCTTGGCTGTCGAAACGTTGGTAATTAAATTATTGCATCTGAGCTCCTAGAGTGTGCGGCTCTCTTTTATTTTAAAGGCATACTGTTCATGATGTAACGGATGTGAAACGGCTAGCTTAGTTAGCGGTGTGCGCTAAATAGCGTTTCAATCGGTTACGTCACTTGCTCTGAGACCCCTTGCTCTGCAAGGGCCGCGGCTTTTGTAGAGCGATGGGTAACGATGCTTCGAGGGTGACTGTTGTCGTTGTGTGCAGAAGGTCCCTGGTTCGCGCCCGGGTATGGGCGAGGGGACGGTTTAAAATTATACTGTTACATTGATGCTGTTGACCCGGATTACTGGTTGCTGCGGGAAAAAAAGGAGGAAGGTCAAAAGGGGGGTGAGTGTAACGGATGTGAAACGGTTAGCGGTGTCCGCTAAATAGCTTTTCAATCGGTTACGTCACTTGCTCTGAGACCTTGAAGCAGCGGCTTTTGTGGAGCGATGGTTAACGATGCTTCGAGGGTGACTGTTGTCGTTGTGCGCAGAAGGTCCCTGGTTCGCGCCCGGGTATGGGCGAGGGGACAGTTTAAAATTATACTGTTACAATGACATGGTTTCAAAGCAATTTTCTGATAGCCCCAGGGGCCCATTATCAGTTGTGTAAAGTATTAATTAAAGTCAAAAATACTTTAGAGTAAACTAAAGTTACTTTACTATATATATTTTTAACTACTCTTGCTTCACTAGATTCCTTACTTTTTATTCCATAAATTTTCCTTGACGCCCAAAAGTACTCATTACATTTTGAATGCTTAGCAGGATGGGAAAATAGTCAAATTCACGCACTTATCAAGCGAACATCCCTGGTCATCCCTACTGCCTCTGATCTGGTGGACTCACTAAACACACATGCTTTGGTTGTAAAGGGTGTCTGAGTGTTGGAGTGTTCCTGGCTTTCCAGAAATAAAAGAAAAAGAAAATGGTGCCATCTGGTTTGCTTAATATAAGGAATTTGAAATTATTTATACTTTTATTTTTGATACTTAAGTATATTTTAAACCAAATACTTTAAGAATTCTACTCAAGTTGAATTTTACTGTGTGACTTACTTGAGTCATTTTCTATTAAGTTATCTTTACTTTGACTCATGACTATTTCCACCACTGCCCTTTATGCTGTATAGCGCTATCACTTTTCTCTATTCCACTGCAGTTGTAAATTACCTACACTAAAAATATGCCACAAAAATGTTTACCTCCAGCCTACTCTTAGTAGGCGACCTTTGGTAAGTGTTTAGACTGGTTATAAGTATCCTTCAACCACACAGCTGCATACATCGTGTATAAAAGACATAAAATGTAGAGGAGACACCTGATGAGTCTGCGGAGTGTAGATAGAAGAGACAACGCTCTGAGCTATCCCTCCTAGATTCAGGGACTGCTTCTGCTACTAGTACCACTGTATCTGATCAGCACCATGGCTTCAACAAATTTCAAAGTTTTTAGATATTTAATTAATTTCACCTTTATTCAACCAGGTAGGCCAGTTGAGAACAAGTTCTAATTTACAACTGCGACCTGGCCAAGATAAAGCAAAAGAGTGCGACAAAAACAACACAAGAGTTACACATGGGAGAAACAATCGTACAGTCAATAACACAATAGAAAAATCTGTATACAGTGTGTGTATGTGAAATAAGGAGGTAAGGCAATAAATAGGCCAATAGTGGCGAAGTAATTAAAATGTAGCAATTTACACTGGAGTGATATATGTGCAGATGATGATGTGAAAGGAGAAATAATGGTGTGAACAAGAGCAGAAAAACAAATATGGGGATGAGGTAGGTAGTTGGTTGGTTAGATGGGATATTTACAAATGGGCTGTGTACAGCTACAACGATCGGTAAACTGCTCTGACAGCAGACGCTTAAAGTTAGTGAGGGAGATATAAGTCTCCAACTTCAGTGATTTTTGCAATACATTCCAGGCATAAGTACAGGCTGCCAAAGCAGGTATTGGCTTTTGGGGTGACCAGTGCAATATACCTGCTGGAGCGTGTTGCTATGGTGACCAGTGAGCTGAGATAAGGTGGAGCTTTACCTAGCAAAGACTTATAGATGACCTGGAGCCAGTGGGTTTGGCGACGAATATGTAGCGAGGACCAGCTAAGGAGAGCATATAGGTTGCAGTGGTGGGTAGTAAGTATATGGGGCTTTGATGGTAACAAAACAGTACTGAATGCTCCCTTTAAACCTCACCTTCTGAACAGGACAACATTTCAAGAGGAGCAAGACATGATGGATGCGTTTAGCTGTTTTTTTCCAGCACATCGCTTCAGGGAAAATATATATTTTTCAGATTTTTTGTCATTATTTTTCACTTCTCTGGTGATGAACCTACTCATTGGATCGGTGACCACGTTCCACACTTTGTTACATTTTCAGCTGATATGTGGTCTTTTGCATATCTTCATTGCAGCATTAATTGTCTTGCACTCTCTTCTGCTCCAACGTACTGTGACTACCGGGGTGGTGAATGGAACATTTTAGTATTATGTGTACCATCCTTTGGAGCGTTCAGATGACTCTGGCCCTCATGGAAATAGAAAGATGTGTTTATTTGCTACAGCATCCACTACCTGAGCATAATGACATCCAGGCATGTGTGGCTTGCCTTGGGGCTAGTCTGGGTACTGAGTGCCACTGTTTGTAATAATCACTGGTCCAGCTCAACATGGGACACACATGGTGCATTTAATAGAGCCACTGCAGGGCTGCTATGTAAGCCTAGAATTGTGAGAGCATCTGTGAGCTTTAGTCCTGTGCAAGAAGCACTGTTCCATGGCCCTCCCATCATCACCCCAACTCTTTCAATCTGAATTACTTGCCTCTGTTTTGTGCGTATGTACAATGAGGCACGCAGGGCTGTTGTGGCCCTCCAACAAGACAACCACCGTGCTCGTAGAACTGTAACCTTCGACCTCTGTATGTTTCTACTGCAGCTGGTGCCAATAATCTACGGTCTTACCGGTCTGCAACTACACAAGCAAACTCTGCCCCTTCACTTGTCTCAACACATTGTTTGTGTTACTCATGGTGCACCAACCCTGTCGTCTATACCATCCGTAACCAAGAGGTGAGGTGTGCACTGATACATCTGTGCCAAAGAAGGCAGGTGGAAAGAGCATTCAGGAAGAGGAGGATGAGGGGGGGGGCAGTATTCAGGAGGATGAGTCCAACAGGGGAGAGAAGAGGACCACAGAGGGATGGGGTGGGGCAGGAGGGGAGCAAGAGACTGCAACCAGACCCCTCTGTCCTTCCTCCTCCTTTCTCTCTGGTTGATGTGTGACTCACTGATCTGACTGCAGGACAGTTGGGAAGACAGTTAAACTAATTGGATATTTTATGTGTTCACATGTGCTAGTTTTCACTGGATGTGTTTTGGGACCCATTTAAAGGATCATGTCGGTATTTTACAACGTTAGATGGTTCATTACCCTGTAATTAGTCTATGAGCCAGGAAAAACTGTAATCCATGTCTCGTATTTCTTTAAACAGCCACTACACACATTTCAGCTAACTTTAACCACCGCTAGATAAAAACCAATAGGAGTGATGGGGAAAGTGTGTTTATCCTAGCTCATACACTACTTTCAGTGTAAGAAACCGTCTTACATGAGGTTAATAATGAATTCATCCTCTTAAACTATGTTTCAACATCTTACTATGTGTGCTTGTAATAAGTTAACATGTTTGAGGTGTGTTTTCAGTTTTCACATCAGTGCTATTGGTCACTGGATATGTTTTAGGATGTACATGTGAGTTGGAAGATGTTTTTGTGTTGCTTTCAGGGTTGAGGTCAATTAAATTTGAATTCCAGTCAATTCAGAAAGTAAACCAAACTCCAATTCAAAATGTTCCTAATTGAAAATAATTGGAATTTCAGCATCCATCCTGAATTGACTGGAATTGAAATGGGATTGATCCCAACCCTGGGGCCCTTCCTCTTTTGTTCTCTAGTGCTCCTCTATTGTTCCTCAAGCAAGGGGGAGGCCGATGACATCACAGATTCTCATACATTTTCATTGAACCTTTATTTAACTAGGCAACTCAGTTAAGAAGTCATTCTTATTTATTATGACGGCCTACCCCGGCCAAACCCTAACCCGGACGACGCTGGGCCAATTGTGCGTCGCCCTATGTGACTCCCAATCACGGCCGGTTATGATACAGCCTGTGATAGTATTTTTTATGTAACATATTTAGGAAGATAAGACAGTGGGATAATCTACATGTTGATATGTAGATGTGCTGGTGCTCTCTTGCTTTTATCATTCTGATTGATCTTTTTTATACTGCTTTTGTTGTGTTTTTATATTCATATGTTACATTTATAATTTATTTTCTGCCTCAGAATTCTAAATCTATAATGACTGAAATATGAACATTTTCTTAACAGGTACAGTACAAAGATGCAGCAATACAACGTCTACCAATGTATATCAGTCTAGTAACAACCATATTATGGTGAGTACAAAAATAAGGACATTTAGAATGATTCCTTCAAGTAAAATAAATAAGTAAACACACACCCAAAATAGTTCAGACGTTCAATAATTGGGGGTATAGACTTTATTTTTCTATTATTCCTGCAACCCAGTGATAGGTGCAACTTTGTTATTACGGAAGCTTACCACCATAATCTAAATTAAGACACTTCCCTCATTTAATACTTAAAGGTTCCATTTCTCCAGCCACATCCCTCAGCTGTTTAACAAAACAATGATGGGGTGGCAACTTTGTTGTTTGAACTGCAAATTGCCCCTTTAACCACTGAAACACTCCATTTCAAGATTTAGGCTTATTATACAATATAGAAGTGGGTTATTTGACTTCACACAGCAGTGCCACACCACGTAGTATCCAGTACTCAGGTGGTGCAGCAGTCCTCAGTTCCACAGCAGCAATGTAATTCAGGTCCATCCTTACAGGCTTCTTATATATGGGACAGGAGTATAACTGGGCATCCTTGACACCTGAAATGACCACAGCAACGATAAACATCCATTACTTATACACAATGATCACATGAGTTTCTTTTTCACTGCATGTTGTCCATTCAGTAGGTCTGAAATACTGTAACCATTAAAGACCACATTGTTATTGACCTAAAAGTGAAATATCATTCCCACTGACATATTCAACATGTAATGTATAGATGAAAACAAGGCGCAGCTAAATGAGATACTGTTCAATGAGTCTCCAGGAAGTTACAGTAACTAGTGACTACAGCACTCACCATTGTTTTCAGCATACATCCTGACTACAGGCATCATCTCAAACAACACTTTGGGTTTAGAGTCGATGAGTTTGCAGTTCCTCCTGTCCCAGCCCGCCCCCTCCAGATAGAGGCCGTACACATACACCCCCTCAGAGGGCGGCTGGGTGATGTCATCCTTCATCCACTTGGTCACCTCGTTGCACAGCACCATACGGTCTAGGGCCCAGCCCTTGTTTGCACGAGTGATCTCCTACACACACAAAAACAGAGTTACATAGACTGGCTTTGTCTTTGTAGCTTCATGATCAACTATGACTGTGTAGTGTCTGCAACCTCTAAATATAACCTCAGTGGCCGAGCCAAGTCTGTAAGTATGTTCAATTGTGATTGCATTAGAATATGTGAATGTGCCGTCTGTACCTGTCTCATAGCGGTCAGGAAGCCCTGTGGGTTAAAGAACCCTGTCATCCAGAAACAGTTGGGCCGTCCTTCAAAGATCCACGCCTGGAACTGACGGTTCCTATCCAGCAACTCAGTAAACCAGAACCCTAGAGTGCTGGAGGCCCATGACGCCTAGAACACAGGAATACAGAAGTAGAAAATAGAACATGGAATACATGCGTAGAAAACTGAATAAATGTGTACTCAAGAGGCAGTAATAAACGTACCTTCTTCCAACGTGAGGGGATGCGTGCGTCATACATGCAGTCCAGCGCGTCCCGTAGGTTCTCACTCATGATGATGGTGCCGTCGATGGCCAGTTTGAGGTCGGTCAGCGTGTTCCTGACCAGCACGATGACCCTCTGCATGCGGTCTATCTCCTGACGCAGGAAGATGTGCATGGGCTGGAGCAGACCCATCGTCTGGAGCCTCTCTCTCACCTGGATATATTGAAAACATGCTCTTGTGAAATTACACTTTAAATAAACGTTGATTTGATTCTTAACATACTGGAATGCAAATGCATAACACAGTTCTGAACATTAAAAAGTAAACCTCTATTGCAGTAAAAACGTTACCTTCAAAGTGCATCTCACTGCACTATGGGTTATATTAATGAAAGACATTTTATTGCATGGGTTATTGTTAGATGACTTGGCGTCATCCTGCGAGAGTTTTTGCGATCTACCTTGCTGCAGCAAGGTATTATGGGAAATAATATTTTTAAATGGCCAGCACTGTATTAATCATGGGTGATTATTTCCAGTAGGGTTAGCTAACTCCAGACCAGTGCTACTCACTTCAAATGGTACGTAGTCTGGAGGTAGTTTCTCCAGCATGTCGTCAGCCAGCCTGGCCACAATGGCCTCCCTGGTCTCCCCTCCGCCACTGGAGCTGTCCTTAGGCTGAATGGACAGGATGGTGTCCAGGACGTCTTTGGCCAGCTTGCTCTGATACGTTATATCAGCATTGGGGTGCAGGCCAAACACCTCTGGTGTGTCGTAAGCCGGTAGGCCCTGCGGGGGAAAATACATAGGATTAGAGTCTGCATGTCTGTGCATTACCAAACTACAGTAAACCGTGGAATGCATTGTGGATATTTCATAAGGTGTTATAAGTGCTTATAATGCATTATGAACAAGGTATTAATGGGAAGTGTTACCAAATGTCTCAATGCCGCACATAATGTATACAGCACACATCTTCATGCAGTCTGACTACATTAATTCAATATAATGTTATACAGCACTGTAAACTGCAGGAGAGACTGAGTGTGAAAAATGGACTGACCTGAATGTATGTCAGATATTGGTCCACGTTGGAACACTTGGGAATGCTGTAGCCTTTGTAGAAATAGAAGTCAGGTCCAAACATGTTTTCACTGAACCAGACCTTGGCGAAGGTGTTGAGCAGACGCTTGTCATAGTCGTCTGTCACCCTCCCGCCATACTGGATCTCCCCGATCATGTAGCGCACTGTATTCCAGGATACACCCTGGGGAGACGTCAGACTACCATCAACACAGGAACAGACACATCTTACATAGGAAGACATGTAGCAGTACTAACAGTAGAAGTAAAGATAGAGCTTTACTTAGTTACAGCAGGAGCTTCTCATCTCTGCACCTACCTTCTTGATGTCCATGTCGTCCAGGTGGTTCTGAACAAACTGCACGGTGGCGTTGAAGTCAGCCTGGTTGAACTCGTAGGGGATGTTCCAGCCCAGGGGGCCGAATTTACGCCTCTCCTGTACCGTAGAGTGGAGGAACACCACCCCATACAGCATGGGCCTCCACTGGACCATGTTACTGACATCCAGCAGGTCCTGGTTAATGCCTGGAGCAACAAACAAGAAGCTAGGGTTAGGATTAAGGCTATGGTTGAACTGGGATGTGGACGTGAATCTAGGGTTAGGGTTGAACTGGGATGTGGATGTGAATCTAGGGTTAGGGTTGAACTGGGATGTGGAAGTGAATCTAGGGTTAGGGTTGAACTGGGATGTGGATGTGAATCTAGGGTTAGGGTTGAACTGGGATGTGGAAGTGAATCTAGGGTTAGGGTTGAACTGGGATGTGGAAGTGAATCTAGGGTTAGGGTTGAACTGGGATGTGGACGTGAATCTAGGGTTAGGGTTGAACTGGGATGTGGACGTGAATCTATGGTTAGAGTTGAACTGGGATGTGGATGTGAATCTAGGGTTAGGGTTGAACTGGGATGTGGACGTGAATCTAGGGTTAGGGTTGAACTGGGATGTGGACGTGAATCGAGGGTTAGGGTTGAACTGGGATGTGGACGTGAATCTAGGGTTAGGGTTGAACTGGGATGTGGACGTGAATCTAGGGTTAGAGTTGAACTGGGATGTGGACGTGAATCTAGGGTTAGGGTTGAACTGGGATGTGGACGTGAATCTAGGGTTAGAGTTGAACTGGGATGTGGACGTGAATCTAGGTTTAGGGTTGAACTGGGATGTGGACGTGAATCTAGGGTTAGGGTTGAACTGGGATGTGGACGTGAATCTAGGGTTAGGGTTGAACTGGGATGTGGACATGATGCTGGGATTTGGGTTGTGGTTAAGGCTATGGTTGAACCAGGATATGGACATGGACATGAAGCTAGGTTAAGTGTTAAGGGTAGGGTTGAATCAGGATATGGACATGGACATGAAGCTAGGTTAAGTGTTAAGGGTAGGGTTGAACCAGGATATGGACATGAAGCTAGGTCAAATGTTAAGGGAAGAGTTGAACCAGGATATGGACATGAAGCTAGGTTAAGTGTTAAGGGTAGGGTTGAACCAGGATATGGACATGAAGCTAGGTTAAATGTTAAGGGTAGGGTTGAACCAGGATATGGACATGAAGCTAGGTTAAATGTTAAGGGTAGGGTTGAACCAGGATATGGACATGAAGCTAGGTTAAGTGTTAAGGGTAGGGTTGAACCAGGATATGGACATGAAGCTAGGTTAAGTGTTAAGGGTAGGGTTGAATCAGGATATGGACATGGACATGAAGCTAGGTTAAGTGTTAAGGGTAGGGTTGAACCAGGTTATGGACATGAAGCTAGGTTAAGTGTTAAGGGTAGGGTTGAACCAGGATATGGACATGAAGCTAGGTTAAGTGTTAAGGGTAGGGTTGAACCAGGATATGGACATGAAGCTAGGTTAACCTGTTACTCCTACCCCCTACTTTTTCGAACATTCTGTTAAAAATCGCGCAACATTTCAGAGCCCTGCTGCTCATGCCAGGAATATAGTATATGCATATGATTAGTATGTGTGGATAGAAAACACTCAGACGTTTATAAAACTGGTTAAATCACGGCTGTGACTATAACAGAACCAGGATATGGACATGATATGGATATGGACATGAAGCTAGGTTAAGTGTTAAGGGTAGGGTTGTGGTTTAGGGTTAACCGGAAGAAACGGCGGTGAATGTGTGTGTTTGTGTAGGTGCGTACACATGCATGCATATGTATGTGTGAACCGTGGTGTGACCCACCTCCATAAGTCCTCTTCAGCCCTGCCTTCAGTCCCTGTGGAGGCTCATTAGTGAACTTGTTGGACATCTGCAGCAGTGTGATGGGGAAGTGTTTATGGACCTCTGTAGTAATCCACAGGCGGAAGGTCTCATGGACGGCGTCTGTCTCTGTCACAGTATCCATCAGCTCATCCATGAAGTCCAGGCCCAGGTGGCAGTTCTGGAGCAAGGCCCAGCCACCCTGTGTGTGCATTCGGGATAAAATACAAAGTAATATAATGCATAGTTAATTGTCCATATTGGGAGAGTGATTCATTACTAATGTCCTTACGTAATTCAATGAATAATGTGAGGGAGAGGCATGTGATGTTAGTCCATTTCATTTTTAATACAGTTTAATACAGTCTAAATCAATCACATCCATTTTCATTAACACCATGGTTCAATTTCAAGTCATATTCCATCCCTATCGCAATTTGAATTCTCAATTTGATTACAAATGAGATGACATGGACCACAATTCATGGCAGAACGCTGATTCCTAATAAGTTAGTTTCGCTCCCCAGACTTCCTCACAAAGCGCAATAGCCTGGGGACGAGGATAATTATAACTTGACTGTTAGGAGTCCAGTCAGTGTGTACTGTAATGCTGTGTTCAGGACTCACGTTGGCCATGGTCTGCTGGAGCAGCTTGCGTGCGTGGACCTCCTGTCCCTGGCCCATGGAGACATAGCGCGTCTCTATCTTCAGCCTCTTTCCCAGGACGATGATGGAGTCGGTGGGGTCTGAGCCCATGGACAGGAAGCAGATGAGCGGGGTCCGGGGGTCTGACTCCTCCCACGTCTTCTCTAGGTCCAGGATCACTCCCTCTGCATACTTCTCCCCCATCGAGTCCATGATGTACTTACGGGCCTGGAGGATAACAGGTAAAACATTAGTTAAAAAGTCACCTGCTATTAGATTCAAGAAATATGCAGTAGAAATACTCTCTAAAACTCAGTCCAAAGCTTTGATGAAAATACCAAAAAGCGTAGACATTTCATAAAGTTTTATGTCTTGGATTGATTGATTGATTAATTACTTAATCATTCAATGAGAGTTACCGGTGTACCTGTGCGATGGTCCTGTCTGGGCACCAGGAGCGTATGAGCAGCAGGCGGTGGAAACAGTCCAGGTTCTGGTCATAGGCATTAGGAATCACCTCCTCCTCAGGGGTCTCCTTATCAAACCATGCCTTCCACTGCTTCTCATTACAACAGATCTGGACACACACACAGCTCAGTACAATGACTAGTTCAATGCCATATGTGACAGAGCTTAGAGGAGTAAAAGGAGCACTGTAATCAGAGGAGCACTACAATTAATAGGGGGGTTTACCAGGGTGAGGGGGCCATGAAACAGACTTATTTAGGGGACCATTTAAACAGACTTATTTAGGGGGCCATGAAACAGACTTATTTAGGGGACCATTTAAACAGACTTATTTAGGGGACCATTTAAACAGACTTATTTAGGGGGCCATGAAACAGACTTATTGAGGGGGCCATGAAACAGACTTATTGAGGGAGTGTATTTTGAGAGCGGTACAACATGAAGTACCAGTGTAAGAAAGCACCACATGGGGAACACACCTGATTAAGGATATCAGAGAACTGCCACAGTTTACTGAGCTCCACCAGATTGAGCCAAGTCATGTCTAAGATCCACTTGGCCGGCTTATGGGGGCAAGCCTTCAGATCCAGAGAGGCACCTCCTGCATAGGACAGACAGAGGATGTTCTTTCCAAGCCAATGGTCTGTGAGCAATGAACAACATTTTGCTATTCAACATTTCAGTAACTGTGGACTACAGATTGGTGGAATTAATTGGAGGACGGATTTTGTTCCACACCTTTAATGAGGGTGAGGAACTCGGCGTGTTTCACGCGGTTACTCTGCATGTCGATCTTCAGCGTCAGCAGGAGGGTAAACAGGAATTTGTGCTCCTCATACAGACCCCTGGCTGCATACTTGTGTACCTCAAAGGTCATGTGCTCAATGATGTTCGCTATTCGCTTGCTGGTAATTTGACTTTTGGTTGATCTGTTCAGAAGGCATAGTGTGATGGTTATTATGTTAATATTAAAATATAACTGTTGCTATGGTTTCAGATATTATACTTGAAGAATCAGAAGACTCCTACAACTACACAAAAGGTTATGCAAAACCACATATCCCCCAGTGTAACTTATCAATTCACTAATCATTCAATGTTTACATAAAATGACTGAACCACATCTGAGGACCAACAATTCAATTTAAATACATAAATACAAATATATGTTATTCAGTATGAGACAAAGTGTATTACTACTGTACCTGGCCAGAGAAAGGTCAAAGATTCCCAAGAACTGTCGTAGTGACGTTTGGTACATGACGTTAACCATGGACATCTCAGTGATGAGGAAGTACAGGATGCTGCCTCTGGTGGCCACTGTAACAGCACAATAACACACAGGCTGACAGTGAGTGACAGACAACGCTCATTCTATATTATCATACATCCAGCTCAAACAAACTTGCCACTGGAAAAGTGTGAGGAACAGATTGCTCCTGAAGAACAGTCAACACAAGGTGGTTCGTGCCAGTTGCCATCCAGCAGAGCACTGTGATTGGTTGGTCAGCCAATCAATAAAGAGCCCAAAGTGTTTTGATCCTTACCCTGAAACAAACCGGTACATTACAACCCACCCAACTCACCAGGTCTGTACCGAGAATAACTCTACCCTAACCGCAGTACAACCCACTCACCAGGTCTGTACCGAGAATAACTCTACCCTGGTGAGTGGGTACAACCAACTCACCAAGTCTGTACCGAGAATAACTCTACCCTAACCGCAGTACAACCAACTCACCAGGTCTGTACCGAGAATAACTCTACCCTAACCGCAGTACAACCAACTCACCAGGTCTGTACCGAGAATAACTCTACCCTAACCGCAGTACAACCAACTCACCAGGTCTGTACCGAGAATAACTCTACTCTAACCGCAGTACAACCAACTCACCAGGTCTGTACCGAGAATAACTCCACCCTAACCGTAGTACAACCAACTCACCAGGTCTGTACCGAGAATAACTCTACCCTAACCGCAGTATAACCAACTCACCAGGTCTGTACCGAGAATAACTCTACCCTAACCGCAGTACAACCAACTCACCAGGTCTGTACCGAGAATAACTCTACCCTAACCGCAGTACAACCAACTCACCAGGTCTGTACCGAGAATAACTCTACCCTAACCGCAGTACAACCAACTCACCAGGTCTGTACCGAGAATAACTCTACTCTAACCGCAGTACAACCAACTCACCAGGTCTGTACCGAGAATAACTCCACCCTAACCGTAGTACAACCAACTCACCAGGTCTGTACCGAGAATAACTCTACCCTAACCGCAGTATAACCAACTCACCAGGTCTGTACCGAGAATAACTCTACCCTAACCGCAGTACAACCAACTCACCAGGTCTGTACCGAGAATAACTCTACCCTAACCGCAGTACAACCAACTCACCAGGTCTGTACCGAGAATAACTCTACCCTAACCGCAGTACAACCAACTCACCAGGTCTGTACCGAGAATAACTCTACCCTAACCGCAGTACAACCAACTCACCAGGTCTGTACCGAGAATAACTCTACCCTAACCGCAGTACAACCAACTCAACAGGTCTGTACCGAGAATAACTCTACCCTAACCACAGTACAACCAACTCACCAGGTCTGTACTCCTCTCTAGCGGTGTTGATCTGGATCTCGGTCTCGGCTGAGATCTGTAGTTTCTGTATGACGTCCTCGGCGGTGCGCTTGGTGTTGCCCAGGACGATGATGAGGCTCTCGTCGTCCACCAGGGAACCCTGCGTAGAGGTCAGACGATACAGCAGGTTGTCCTCCAGCTCTTTCATCTTCCTCTTGTTGGCTGTTACATCTTCCAGCAGGTCTGTGCGCTCCTTCTCCAACTCCTAGATATAACAGGGATAGATAAGAGCACTGTTCAGACAATAATGTTCTTGTTGGTGTAGCCGATGCAAAATGGCTAGCTAGTTAGCGGTGGTGCGCACTGGTAGCGTTTCAATCGGTGACGTCACTCGCTCTGAGACTTTGAAGTAGTGGTTCCCCTTGCTCTGCAAGGGCCGCGGCTTTTGTGGAACGATGGGTAATGATGCTTCGAGGGTGACTGTTGTCTGTGTGCAGAGCGTCCCTGGTTCGCGCCCAGGTCGGGGCGAGGGGATGGACGTAAAGTCTATACTGTTACATTGGCAGTCACATCCTCCAGCAGGTCTGTACGCTCCTTCTCCAACAGGCAGAAACACCGGTCAGTCACAGCTCAGAACATGAGAATTCAGACCAACAGCAAGAGAAACAGGCACGCCATTCAGACAGACACTGATTTTGAGGGTCATTTTTCAGGTCTTTTAACATTTCTCTGCTGGGTTCATTCTCTGTGTTCATTTGATTCAGTACATTTCAAAATGGGTGGTCACAGTCATTATGTACAATTCTAATAAACGCTCACTATTAAACAACTACAACAAAATGACCTTTTGTTGATACATTCAAATGTTTTTATCCATGATTTCATAAGCACGTGGTTGGACGTGGTTCCTGACCTGTTTCTCAGTGAGGATGACCCGTCCCAGCAGCTGGTCCTCCAGACCCCTCATGGTGACAGTGAAGTCTATGATGGAGGTGCGGGCGCTGATCTCTGGGGTGTACGCAGGGTTGGGGAGCTTAGTGGTCACATAAAGACGGAACCCCCTCATCACATCCACCTCCTTGTCTCCCACTTTCACCTGGTGCAGGAAGAGAGAAAGACAGTCATGAAGGGAGAAAGACAGTCATGAAGGGAGAAAGACAGTCATGAAGGGAGAAAGACAGACAGTCATGAAGGGAGAAAGACAGTCATGAAGGGAGAAAGACAGACAGTCATGAAGGGAGAAAGACAGTCATGAAGGGAGAAAGACAGTCATGAAGGGAGAAAGACAGACAGTCATGAAGGGAGAAAGACAGACAGTCATGAAGGGAGAAAGACAGTCATGAAGGGAGAAAGACAGACAGTCATGAAGGGAGAAAGACAGTCATGAAGGGAGAAAGACAGTCATGAAGGGAGAAAGACAGTCATGAAGGGAGAAAGACAGTCATGAAGGGAGAAAGACAGACAGTCATGAAGGGAGAAAGACAGTCATGAAGGGAGAAAGACAGTCATGAAGGGAGAAAGACAGTTATGAAGAGAGAAAGACAGTCATGAAGGGAGAAAGACAGTCATGAAGGGAGAAAGACAGTCATGAAGAGAGAAAGACAGTCATGAAGGGAGAAAGACAGTCATGAAGAGAGAAAGACAGTCATGAAGGGAGAAAGACAGTCATGAAGGGAGAAAGACAGTCATGAAGGGAGAAAGACAGTCATGAAGGGAGAAAGACAGTCATGAAGGGAGAAAGACAGTCATGAAGGGAGAAAGACAGTCATGAAGAGAGAAAGACAGTCATGAAGAGAGAAAGACAGTCATGAAGAGAGAAAGACAGTCATGAAGGGAGAAAGACAGTCATGAAGAGAGAAAGACAGTCATGAAGAGAGAAAGACAGTCATGAAGGGAGAAAGACAGTCATGAAGAGAGAAAGACAGTCATGAAGAGAGAAAGACAGTCATGAAGGGAGAAAGACAGTCATGAAGAGAGAAAGACAGTCATGAAGAGAGAAAGACAGTCATGAAGGGAGAAAGACAGTCATGAAGAGAGAAAGACAGTCATGAAGAGAGAAAGACAGTCATGAAGGGAGAAAGACAGTCATGAAGAGAGAAAGACAGTCATGAAGAGAGAAAGACAGTCATGAAGGGAGAAAGACAGTCATGAAGAGAGAAAGACAGTCATGAAGAGAGAAAGACAGTCATGAAGGGAGAAAGACAGTCATGAAGAGAGAAAGACAGTCATGAAGAGAGAAAGACAGTCATGAAGGGAGAAAGACAGTCATGAAGAGAGAAAGACAGTCATGAAGAGAGAAAGACAGTCATGAAGGGAGAAAGACAGTCATGAAGAGAGAAAGACAGTCATGAAGGGAGAAAGACAGTCATGAAGAGAGAAAGACAGTCATGAAGAGAGAAAGACAGTCATGAAGGGAGAAAGACAGTCATGAAGAGAGAAAGACAGTCATGAAGAGAGAAAGACAGTCATGAAGGGAGAAAGACAGTCATGAAGGGAGAAAGACAGTCATGAAGGGAGAAAGACAGTCATGAAGAGAGAAAGACAGTCATGAAGGGAGAAAGACAGTCATGAAGGGAGAAAGACAGTCATGAAGGGAGAAAGACAGTCATGAAGAGAGAAAGACAGTCATGAAGGGAGAAAGACAGTCATGAAGGGAGAAAGACAGTCATGAAGGGAGAAAGACAGTCATGAAGGGAGAAAGACAGTCATGAAGAGAGAAAGACAGTCATGAAGGGAGAAAGACAGTCATGAAGAGAGAAAGACAGTCATGAAGAGAGAAAGACAGTCATGAAGGGAGAAAGACAGTCATGAAGAGAGAAAGACAGTCATGAAGAGAGAAAGACAGTCATGAAGGGAGAAAGACAGTCATGAAGAGAGAAAGACAGTCATGAAGAGAGAAAGACAGTCATGAAGGGAGAAAGACAGTCATGAAGAGAGAAAGACAGTCATGAAGGGAGAAAGACAGTCATGAAGGGAGAAAGACAGTCATGAAGGGAGAAAGACAGTCATGAAGAGAGAAAGACAGTCATGAAGGGAGAAAGACAGTCATGAAGGGAGAAAGACAGTCATGAAGAGAGAAAGACAGTCATGAAGGGAGAAAGACAGTCATGAAGGGAGAAAGACAGTCATGAAGGGAGAAAGACAGTCATGAAGAGAGAAAGACAGTCATGAAGGGAGAAAGACAGTCATGAAGGGAGAAAGACAGTCATGAAGGGAGAAAGACAGTCATGAAGGGAGAAAGACAGTCATGAAGAGAGAAAGACAGTCATGAAGGGAGAAAGACAGTCATGAAGAGAGAAAGACAGTCATGAAGAGAGAAAGACAGTCATGAAGGGAGAAAGACAGTCATGAAGAGAGAAAGACAGTCATGAAGAGAGAAAGACAGTCATGAAGGGAGAAAGACAGTCATGAAGAGAGAAAGACAGTCATGAAGAGAGAAAGACAGTCATGAAGGGAGAAAGACAGTCATGAAGAGAGAAAGACAGTCATGAAGAGAGAAAGACAGTCATGAAGGGAGAAAGACAGTCATGAAGAGAGAAAGACAGTCATGAAGGGAGAAAGACAGTCATGAAGAGAGAAAGACAGTCATGAAGAGAGAAAGACAGTCATGAAGGGAGAAAGACAGTCATGAAGAGAGAAAGACAGTCATGAAGCGAGAAAGACAGTCATGAAGGGAGAAAGACAGTCATGAAGAGAGAAAGACAGTCATGAAGGGAGAAAGACAGTCATGAAGGGAGAAAGACAGTCATGAAGGGAGAAAGACAGTCATGAAGGGAGAAAGACAGTCATGAAGGGAGAAAGACAGTCATGAAGGGAGAAAGACAGTCATGAAGAGAGAAAGACAGTCATGAAGAGAGAAAGACAGTCATGAAGGGAGAAAGACAGTCATGAAGAGAGAAAGACAGTCATGAAGAGAGAAAGACAGTCATGAAGGGAGAAAGACAGTTATGAAGAGAGAAAGACAGTCATGAAGGGAGAAAGACAGTCATGAAGAGAGAAAGACAGTCATGAAGGGAGAAAGACAGTTATGAAGAGAGAAAGACAGTCATGAAGGGAGAAAGACAGTTATGAAGAGAGAAAGACAGTCATGAAGAGAGAAAGACAGTCATGAAGAGAGAAAGACAGTCATGAAGGGAGAAAGACAGTTATGAAGAGAGAAAGACAGTCATGAAGGGAGAAAGACAGTCATGAAGAGAGAAAGACAGTCATGAAGAGAGAAAGACAGTCATGAAGAGAGAAAGACAGTCATGAAGGGAGAAAGACAGTTATGAAGAGAGAAAGACAGTCATGAAGGGAGAAAGACAGTCATGAAGAGAGAAAGACAGTCATGAATAGCCCCAGAGATAATAACCCCATAATGATAATGTGTTTCATTGGATAATGTGATGATTGATAATGTGGTTAGGATAATAGTACATACCTTATAAGTGGAGCCCGTCTTGATGAAGTTTTTCTCCAGTATGTTGTCCAGTGCAGGGTCCAGCTCCTCCCCTACGTCCTCGATCAGTAGGGGGCGCCCCAGAGACAGGCTGTCCTCCAGGTGGTTCCTGAAGTACTTGTGGTTCAGGGAGGTGATCTGGGAACCACAGAAACGTCTCATTACTGACACAATATTACACATAGTTTTTTACCAAGAAGGAAGATCTGACAGATCCAAAGGTTAGTTAGGCCTAAGGCAAGTGTACCCGCTGTTCGGAAACATACTAAATCTATTGGCTGGACAATGGGAGGGCATAGTTATGGGAGAGAATACTGTGAAAATGAATGCAGCCCAACCTGCAGCTCATTCCTGGATTCTTTCTTTTTTATCCAGATCTTGCCCTGGGTCTGAGGGTCTATGAGGAGAGGGAAGCGTGAGGCCTTGGTGATGATGATCCCGTTCTGGATGGATAGGTCATCGTTGGGCAGGCCCTGAAGGTTCCACTCGCTGACCGTAGGTGCGTCGATCAGCATCTCGGTCAGGTTGAGGTTGCTCCCAAACGGGATGTGTCTGGTCTTCATCTCCCTCTGCCAGTCGGTCAGGAGAAGGTTCCGGAACTCCTGGTTGAAGGGGCCGGAGTAGGACAGAAAGGCTGTGGCCAATAAGACGTCACCTGAGCCAAGAAGTTAGCACACATAGGTTGGTTCACGCCTCCATCCTACTACAGATAAAATACTAATACGTATTGAAAAATATGGTACAGAAGCAACCGGAGCATCTCCCCAAAAAATAAGATGTTGAGAATTGTAGGCAATGACAATAGGTCATACGAAGCTTTTGTGAAAGTCAACCCTGTTATTTTAAAAAATGCGGAGAAAAAAGGGTTGAATGAACCCACCTACAAGGCGCTTGGTCTGGGTGGCAAACCCTTTGCTCTGCTCTGTCCAGCGCTCCTTCTCTCCAGCCAGACCACTGATGAGGCTAGAGGCCGTCTGCATCTTGTGTCTGCAGCGTTCAGCATCCTCCAACAGAGTCTGAGAGAGAGAGGCAGAGAGAGAGAGAGAATATTTGTTTTTAACAGAATATTTGTATTTATTAGATAGAGATAAGAGGTGTTCAGTACCTGTTTCTCCATCATGGCCTTCTCATACTCTGCTTGGACCACATCCAGCTCTGCCTGCTTGTCATCCAGCTCTGCCTGGGCCGCCTGCAGGTCTATGTTGGCTATGGCCAGCCGGTTCTGCTGCACTGCCAGGTTAGCCTAAGAGGTAAGTACAGTATCAAATATTAACTGGACACTCGGGGACAACCAAATGTACTGGAAAGAAGAAATCAATTAGCAAGTTTGTGGTACACATGTCAAAGGTTATCAGAGAGGCGGGTTGTGTTACACAACACCACCTGGGTTAGGCCCACCTTTAACGGGAGCACCTCCTTGTTGATGGAGAAGAAGGAGGCCATGGCTTTCGTCCAGGAGGCCAGACCAGCCACGTTTCCACACACACGCGTGGCCGTCTCCAGGGTGTAGTCTGGCATGTCGAAGTAGGGCAGCAGTAGCTCCACCATCTCCTCATTGATACTGTCTTTGGGGAATTGCTGTTAGAAAGAGACAACAGAGCCGGAGATCAAAGCAAGCTGCCATTGCATCACCACTGAAGTTGATTTCCTGGTCATATGTGCCTGTAGTGCAGTGTCTATAGTGTAGTATGTTACTGTAGAAATGCACAGTGTAGTAATATTACAGGATGCAGACATTGTACCTGCACACTGTACTACTTTATTTGCTTAGATGCTGGCCATCTGTTTCCTACCTGTAGACTGCCCAGGAAGTTCCCAGCAGTCATGAGTTTGAGGGACTCCTGCCAGGAGGGCACGGTGCAGTTCTTCTCTGGGTCGATCTTCACCGTGTTCACCCTCCTCTGGAACAGCAGCAGAACACAGTCCATGATCCTCATGATGAGGTGGGGAGGCCGACCCAGGGTCCGCACCGTGGCAATGTCTGACGGCTTGATGGTCTGATGAATACATGAGGAAGGAATATGAGTAACTGAATCTTTAAAAAAAAAATGTCTTGCCCTTTTCTCCCCAATTTCATGGTATCCAATTGTTTTAGTATCTTGTCTCATCGCTACAACTCCCGTACAGGCTCAGGAGAGACGAAGGTTGAAAGTCATGTGTCCTCCAATACACAACCCAACCAAGCCGCACTGCTTCTTAACACAGCGCGCATCCAACCCAGAAGCCAGCCGCACCAATGTGTCGGAGGAAACACTGTGCACCTGGCAACCTTGGTTAGCACACATTGCACACGGCCCGCAACAGGAGTCCCAGGTGCGCGATGAGACAAGGATTTCCCTACTGGCCAAACCCTCTCTAACCACGCTAGGCCAATTGTGCGTCACCCCACAGACCTCCCAGTCGCAGCTGGTTACGACAGAGCCTGGGCGCGAACCCAGAGTCTCTGGTAGCACAGCTGGCGCTGCAGTATAGTGCCCTTAACCACTGCGCCACCTGGGAGGCCCTCATTAAATATTTTCACCTGAGAGAACTACCACATTGAGCCGGGGTGGGCAATCATTTCAGCTCGAGGGCCACGTCAGGATTTCAAAATTCAGCAGAGGGCAAATTGCGGCATAGAAAAAGGGCAGTTATTTTAAAACATATAGGTCCATTATATTTTTTACATACTTTCTATATAGTTTGACATTCAAGAGTGGCCTTCATTCAAGAGTAACCCAAGATTAATCATAAAACATGTTTTTACTCCAACCTCCCCTGGGCGACTAAGAATGGGCTCGTATGTTGCCCACCCCTGATGTTGAAGGACAAGACTTGGGTCAAATACATTTGTCAAAACTGATTCCATTATTTTGGGGTACAATGGAACCAATGGAATTGTCTCAAAAGTGTAAACGCCAGCTTAACCAAATGCATCCATGGCCAGAGAGGGACACACGAAACACAATTGGAAATCTGAACTTGAAGCCATGCCTGGGTCTGATGCTTCTCAGAAGAATCCCCTTGTCACCCCCTCAAACCCCCCAGGCCCCTCCCATCCCCCCTCCCAACAGACCTGTAGTGCACCCTCAGCCTCCTCCAGGGCTGGCTTGGCAGCCTCCAGCTTCTCCTCAGCGAAGGCCTTGTCAGCAGAGATGCTGTCCACTATGGCCTGAGCTTTATCCTTGACCTTCTGGACTTCCACCTTGACCTTCTCTGCTGCTTGGGCCTTCACTGTCACCACCTTCAACACCTGAGACACAACAAACCATCACAAGAGAGACAGGAAGTGAGGTGCATCTTTCGCATAAAGCAAAAGTCAATATGCAATATGAAGAGTGTTGGTCCCATGTTTTATGACCTGAAATAAAATAAAAATATATTTAAAAATAATTTCTCTCAAATTTTGAGCACAGATTTGTTTAAATCTATGTTAGTGAGCATTTCGCCTTTGCCAAGTTAATCCATCCACCTGACATGTGTGGCATATCAAGAAGCTGATTAAATAGAATGATCAAACAGGTGCACCTTGTGCGGGGGACAATAAAAGGCTCTACTTTCCGGCTACCCAGATAAAACACTAAATAAACTTCAGTTAGTGCTAAATACGGCTGCTAGAATCCTGACTAGAACCCCAAAATTTGATCATATTACTCCATTGCTAGCCTCCCTACACTGGCTTCCTGTTAAGGCAAGGGCTGATTTCAAGGTTTTACTGCTAACCTACAAAGCATTACATGGGCTTGCTTCTTCCTATTTTTCCGGTTTGGTCCTGCCGTACATACCTACACGTACGCTACGGCCACAAGACGCAGGTCTTCTAATTGTCCCTATAATTTCTAAGCAAACAGCTGGAGGCAGGGCATTCTCCTATAGAGCTCCATTTTTATGGAACGGTCGGCCTACCCATGTGAGAGACGCAGACTCGGTCTCAACCTTTAAGTCTTTATTGAAGACTCATCTCTTCAGTAGGTCCTATGATTGAGTGTAGTCTGGCCCAGGAGTGTGAAGGTGAACGGAAAGGCACTGGAGCAACGAACCACCCTTGCTGTCTCTGCCTGGCCGGTTCCCCTCTCTCCACTGGGATTCTCTGCCTCTAACTCTATTACAGGGGCTGAGTCACTGGCTTACTGGTGCTCTTCCATGCCGTCCCTAGAAGGGGTGCGTCACTTGAGTGAGTTGAGTCACTGACGTGGTCTTCCTATCTGGGTTGGCGCCCCTTTATCGGGTTGTGCCGTGGCGGAGATCTTTGTCGGCTATAATCGGCCTTGTCTCAGGATGGTAAGTTGGTGGTTGAAGATATCCCTCTAGTGGTGTGTGGGCTGTGCTTTGGCAAAGTGGGTGGGGTTATATCCTGCCTGTTTGGCCCTGTCCAGGGGTATCATCGGATGGGGCCATGGAGATACTCTCAATGATCGGCTATGAAAAGCCAACTGACATTTACTCCTGAGGTGCTGACCTGTTGCACCCTCGACAACTACTGTGATTATTATTATTTGACCATGCTGGTCATTTATGAACATTTTAACATCTTGGCCATGTTCTGTTATAATCTCCTTCCTGCACAGCCAGAAGAGGACTGGCCACCCCTCATAGCCTGGTTCCTCTCTAGGTTTCTTCCTAGGTTTTGGCCTTTCTAGGGAGTTTTTCCTAGCCAACGTGCTTCTACACCTGCATTGCTTGCTGTTTCTGTACAGCACTTTGAGATATCAGCTGATGTAAGAAGGGCAAAATAAATACATTTAATTTGATTTTAAAATGTGCAGTTTTGTCATACAACACAATGCCACCAATGTCTCAAGTTTTGAGGGCGTGTCTAACTGGCATGCTGACTGCAGGAATGTCCACCAGAGCTGTTGCCAGAGAATTGAATGTTAATTACGCTACATAAGCTGCCTTTTAGAGAATTAGTCAGTACGTCCAACCAGCTTCACAATCTTAACCACACCAGCCCAGGACCTCCACATCCAGCTTCTTCACCTGCGGGATGTCTAAGGGGGTGGGATGGGGTTGTTGTCTGTAATAAAGCCCTTTTGTTGGGAAAAACTGATTTGGCTGGGTCTGGCTCCCAGTGGGTGGGCCTGGCGACCAATGTCCTCCAAATTGACTAATTTCCTTATATGAACTGTAACTTAGTAAAACCTTTGAATGTTGCGTATACATTTTTGTCCAGTGTATGTACACTTCAAAGTTCTGGTATTGGTATTTGGTAAGTCTGTTGCTGGGAAACAAGAGATAGAGGAGTAGCATACACCAAACATACACACACACCATGTCTGCCTTCTCGTTGGCGATTTGCAGCTCCTTCTCTTTGACCTCCAGCTCGTTGCTGAGTAATGCTACAGACACAGAGGCCTCCTTCAGCTTCTGAAGACCTGTGTTCATTCTGATGGGGAAACAGAATGGGATCAGCAATCATTGTATTATACAAGTATACCAGGTAAGTTCGGTCTAATCTTTCTTGAACACATATTAATGGGTAAAAGGATGACTAAAAGGCAGAATAGTAAGAGAGTGATATAGCACAGTGTACACCATATATTGGCATATAGAATACTATATAATACTAGAATTATATTCAATCATGTGATAGACACACAGCATTACGATAGATAAATGCTGTGAAAAACATCTACAATTTCTTTCGACCATGGTGTACTGTGAAGCCGCATGTTCCACATAGGAACGAAGAGCATTAAGAGAGTAAGGAAGTACCGTAATTTCCGGACTATAAGCCGCTACTTTTTCCCCACGCTTTGAACCTCGCGGGTTTATACAATGACGTGGCTAATTTATGGATTTTTTCCGCTTTCACAAGATTCATACCGCCAAAAAACTGAGCACCGTCACATAATGTGACGTAAATGGAGCGCGCTCAAACTTCCCATCATTCTGATTACGGTAGTCATTTTGTCACCCTCATCGTGGCAAAGACACAGAGAAATGCATATGATGCAGCTTTCAAGTTGTAGGCGATCGATCTGGCTGTTGGAAAAGGAAATAGAGCTGCTGACAGCGTAGAGCATTGTCAAAAAATCCACTATCATCAACGGGTTTCGAAAGGCTGGACTGCTGCGTGTTGAAGAGGGCAGCGATCCAACATCGGATGAAGCAATTCTGAGGCTATTCAACTCCGACACCGGAGGAGATGACTTCAATGGTTTCAGTGCACAGGAGGAGGAAGATAGTGACCAATGACTTTCTTGGTAGGCTACTGTTTACTGCTATTTTTAAATGTTTTGTTACAAGCTGTGTTTCGTTTAAAGGCTGTGTAAAGTTAATTTGTTTCAATGTACCGGTAGGCACCTGCGGCTTATAGACACGTGCGGCTTATTTATGTACAAAATACATATTTTTTAAAATTCAGTGGGTACGGTTTATATTCAGGTGCGCTAAATAGTCCAGAAATTACGGTACTGTAATTACCTGTGTGCCAGCGTCTGCACCTCGGAGTGCTTCTCCTTATAGATGGTCTTGTATCCCTGGATGAAGGAGAGGTAGGACTTGGGAGTGACGTGCGTGGCGCGGCGGTACCTCTGGAAGTAATCTACACACTTCTCTGCCACGCCGTCCTGGAAGGAGCCCATACACTGCACCACCTCCCCCTTCACCACGGACGAACAGTCGATGTCATAGGTGGACAGGAAGTGCTCTGACACTGGAGAGTACACAGATTAATAGTGATTTGCTTCAATCTCCAAAGTGTGCAGTATACATTTATACTGTATGTACGCATACAGAGACGAAAACACATGCTTACCCACAAATGGACACCAGCGGACACACAAATACACACACCTGCGATCAGAGCATCTTTGGGCCAGCGGCTGAACCAGTCCATGGTGCAGCCAGAGATGAGGGCAGGGAACTTCAGGGCTCTGTTCCGGAACTTTTCCCCAACAGGAGAGAAGCAGAGAACCACGTGTAGGTTCTGTCTGACCCTGCTCATAAAGTAGTCATGGAGAATGTCATTGGTCGGTGGTCGCCGAGGAAACTCTCTTTTCATGACTGGTATGAGGTCACTGATGATCTCATCAATTTCGTCTCGAGCAAACAAGTTTGACACCTGAGAAAATATCACAATATACAACAACAGTTATCCAAGTTATAATGGAGTGCGATATTTTTTTCTCAAACACAGATTGACACAACTTCTTGAAAATGCTCTAATGTTTTACGTGTGTTCATGTGATCAATGTGCTGACCTCCCCAGATGATAACACATTATTCATGTAATCCAGGAAAGACTCGTCCTTGATCTCGTTATCAGTGAAGATGAAGCTGATGCCTTTTCCCTGCTGGCCTGCTGTCCTGTACAGACCCTTCAGATCCTCCATCAGGTTAGCAGTGTTGTACGAACTGAGGACAGAACACAGGGATGTTACAGGTCATAGCGAAGGTGTGAAAATACATATTTTTCACAATGAGTATTTCCTCCACTCCTCCAATGCGTTTCGAGAAGGAGGCGAGGACAGGGGACGTGAGGAATCGAGGAAAGACAAATTGGCAGAGTTACTGTGCACTTGCAGTAATGCAAGCAAAGCTACCATCTATGGGAGGACAACAGAACTGCATGACCACCTTCAATACATTATAAACGTCTGTTACAGTTACAAAGGGACTGTATGAGACCGTGTGTCTGTTCCAATAACCTTCCTAGCAAACTACTTATTATGAAGTAGGAAGTATGTAGTAGTATGCTACTAAAGACAGGGTGTGTCTGTACCGTGTTAGTGTGATCTGAAAGGTCTTGTATCCGGCGATGAAGGAAGCCAGTTTAGTCAGGCTCTGCTTGCCTGATCCCCCCACTCCTACTAGAAGGGCATTCCCTCTGGGGGTGCGGATGATCCTGGAGATCTAAAGACAGACATGGGGCGGCAGGGTAGCCTAGTGGTTAGAGCGTTGGACTAGTACCCGGAAGGTTGCAAGTTCAAATCCCCAAGCTGACAAGGTACAAATCTGTCGTTCTGCCCCTGAACAGGCAGTTAACCCACTGTTCCTAGGCCGTCATTGAAAATAAGAATTTGTTCTTAACTGAATTGCCTAGTTAAATAAAGGTTACATTTTTAAAAAGAAAGAGAGAGAGATTCCTTCCTTTTCTGTTCTTATATCAAGAGATTTGATGCGTACACTCATTGGTGACTGACTAAGATAGCTAAGCCTTTGAAACGCTTTCAATGTGAATGTTTAGTAATAATTTTTATGAAGACCCTCTTTGTAATGTGATATAAGCATGTTTATAATACCTTATGATCTATACACAATGCACTATAATGCATGACAAAGGTGGTAATAATTGCACATAAACACCTATAGGTGAACATAATGACAGTTTCCCTCTACCTTGACAAGGTGTATCATAGCATCTCTGAAGAACACCATGTCCATGCCAGCTCCTCTGATGCTCTCGTTGTACTGGCCAAGGAACATGTTGAGCCTGTCCATCAGGCTCTCAAGCGACTCGATGGGCTCGTACACCTTGGGCATCTCAAAGTCTGTATCCTCTGGCTCCTCACCTGGTGGAAAAAATGGGAGTCATTGTCAATGCCAGATTATTCATTCAAATGTTCCAACTCTCTGCTAATGTAGCACGCAGCTAGTTTTTCTTGGTTTGGCAATATTGAAGCACTTTGAATTTAAATAAAACATTTATTTTCTATTTATTATTGTATATACTCATGTAATATCATTATAATATAATTACTGTATTTATTCACGTAACCTGCAATTCAGCTTTAAACTGCAGTGTCTACAACATAATAATACAGCTAAACACACCATCTTAGAATGTACTGTTTAAATCCTTAGTACACGGTAGAAAAATACAGCACATATTTAATATAGACAATATGGGTTCAGAAACTGTAAATGCAGGATCATGGGATAGATACAGTGTATGTATGTGAAGGGGCTATACAGTACCTGGGGCTCTGGCTTTACCTGTAGCTTCAGGAGCATCCCTTAGGAAGTCAACAAAGTAGCTGTCTACTCCGAAGTCGACCACAGCCCTCTCTTCCTCTCCTAGCTCCTCCTCTACTAGCTTGACCAGGGCCCTGTCGAACCAGGCTACATCTTCTGGCATGGTGAACCGGTCTGCGATCACACGCTTACACTCGTGCTTCCACAGCTGAAGCAACACCTACAGCATACAGGGTCCAAATAAAACAAAAACAAACGTTATCTCACGGAAATGTTAACTCTACATTCACAGAACGACTGCTGATTAAATGTCTAGAATCTTACTGTAACTTAGGACAGAAGTTCATTCAGACCTTTGGATCCAGTGAGAAACCTTTTGATATGTATTCCTCTAGTTGTATTGGATTGACTGATTGATTTGTTTATGTTTATGTATTTCAAGAAGAAATTCAGTCCCACTTTATTTGAATAGTCTGGATAGTCCATCTGTAGAGCAGGTCATTCTGTCAACAAACTATCTGTTGATAAGCAGCTGCTTGCTAAGGTTACAGTAAGGGTTAGGTTTAGAATAAGGGTTAGGGTTAAGTTCAGGGTTAGTTGATAGTTGAAATATTACTGATAGTCTGTAGCGCATCTACAGATGGACTATCCAAATAAAGTGTCACCGCAAATTCTCTTTAGAAGTTTTAATGGACTCACAGTAAGAGAGTTGACTAACTCAGCGGTTGGGTTGAGCATGCCCTGCCAGACTCTGGACAAGTCCCTGAGGTTGAAGATGTAGTGGAACTTGGCCGGAGTGGGCAGCATCTTGACCGTGGTCATTTGCCACAGCCGACGGGTCAGCGGCACCAGCTTGGCCACAGTTCCACGCACCTCTTCTGTGAAGCCTCGCCAGGCACAGTAGTGCCCTGACCCAATGACTCCTGGTCAGGGAAATAAATGAGGTGAGGGGAAAAGGGGTTGACGACATGAAGGTGGGCGAAGCATTGAGGTAAATAAGTTAAAGAAAAATAGTGTTTTTATTGATATATATATATATATATATATATATATATATTATTATATATAATTATATAGATATCTAATAGAGTCAAAATTCAAGCCCAGTGTCAATGGATGAGAAGTAGTATTGGTAACTCAAATTAGAGGGTATTCATACATTTTCTTTTTTAAATATGCTAGAAGGGGAGAGGGAAACCCACACTGATCAAGAAGATAAACCATAGAGTCTCCACACAGATGCAATTCCAGAGTTTTTAAAGGATCCAAACCCACCAAATATCTTGTCGATGGATGTGTTGGAGGGCAGGGTGCAGTTGAAGATGGAGAACTGCCTCTTCAGTCTCTGGGGGATGTCGTTGCGGCCTCCCCCTGGGTGGATCATCGCTGCCAGGAACTGGATGTCTACTATATTGGTGAACTCCCCCGGCTTCTCCAGATTGAAGAACCCATTCTGTTCCATCAGCTGGCGGACTATCTCATTGGTGACCTAAAACGGGGTGAGTCAAATTAGGAAATTAGGTAAAAAGGCAGAATAAGCTGTACACTATCGGATTGCAATTTCATATGGTAAGGTTTCCCAGGCTAACAAATGGGAAAATTGTAATTTTTATGCTTTCGCTATGGTGATTTAACGAGTGCTGAGTATGAGTCCGACCTGATCTCCCCATTCGTTGATGACTGGCATGTTGATGTCGTCCACAAAGATGGACATCTTCTTCCCTGCAGGAGGGCCGTAGGTGGTGCCCATCCGCTTGTCCACAAAGCTTTCCACAGTCCGCTGGAGAGAAAGAAAGATTGGGTTGAGTGTTTCATCTTTACAGACAGTGAATTAAAGGAACAAAACACACCTTTGAAATAATGTTACTGTCAATAAATGTTGCATAGACCTGAAGTAGTCAGATAAACTTTCTGACAAGTGACTGGAAAACATTTTCATTCATTCACAACTGATCTTAGAAAGTCCTACCCATGTAAAAGTTGAAAAGTTAGAGGAAAGAGCAGGAAGTGTGTGGTGTTGTTTTGGAGGTGTAATACCTGGAACATGAGTGGAGTTGTGGCGGAGGAGAAGTTGAGACTCTTGGCCATGTGAGTTTCGGGGTCATACTTTGACATGTATCCCTTGATGATGACGGTCTTGGCTGTGCCTTGCTCTCCGATCAACAACACAGCCTGCGACAAAACGAGGAAGGGATTACTCTTGAGGATCTGACCAAGATCACATGGCTAGGGGGTAATTTATCCTCCAAATACAAGCCAAATTAACAATACGTGTACACTCAGAACAGGATTGCTGATATAGGATCATTTTAGATTATAATAACAATATACAGTAAATTCGGAAAGTATTCAGACCCCTTCACTTGTTCCACATTTTGTTACGTTACAGTCTTATTCTAAAATGGACCCAATACCCCATAAAAACAAAGCAAAACGGTTTTGATTTTTTTTGTATGCAAATGTATTAAAAATGAAAACTGAAATATTAAATTTCCATAAGTATTTAGACTCTTTACTCAGTACTTTGTTGAAGCACCTTTGGCAGCGATTACAGTCTTGAGTCTTGTTGGGTATGACGCTACAAGCTTGGCACATCTGTATTTGGGGAGTTTCTCCCATTCTTCTCTGCGGATCCTCTCAAGCTCGATCCTGACTGGTCTCCCAGTCCCTGCCGGTGAAAAACATCCCAACAGCATGATTCTGCAAGCACCATGCATCACCGTAGAGATGGTGCCAGAGGTCAATCTTGGTTTCATCAGACCAGAAAATCTTGTTTCTCATGTTCTGAGAGTCTTTTAGTTGCCTTTTGGCAAACTCCAAGCGGGCTGTCATGTGCCTTTTACTGAAGAGTGGCTTCCGTCTGGCCACTCTACCATAAAGGCCTGACTGGTGGAGTGCTGCGGAGATGGTTGTCCTTCTGGAAGAGTCTCCCATCTCCACAGAGGAACTCTGGAGCTCTGTCAGTGGCCATCGGGTTCTTGGTCACCTCCCTGACCAAGGGCCTTCTCCCCTGATTCCTCAGTTTGGCTGGGTGGCCAGCTCTTGGAAGCTATTTTCCATTTGAGAATGATGGAGGCCACTGTGTTCTTGTGGACCTTCAATGCTGTAGACATTTTTTGGTACCCTTCCCCAGACCTGTGCCTTGACACAATCCTGTCTCTGAGCTCTACGGACAATTCCTTCGACCTCATGGCTTGGTTTTTGCGGGACCTTATATAAACAGATGTTTGCCTTTCCAAATCATGTCCAATCAATTTAATTTACCACAGGTGGACCCCAATCAACTTGTAGAAAAATCTCAAGGATGATAAATGGAAACAAGATGCACTTGAGCTCAATTTTGAGTCTCATAGCAAAAGGTCTGAATACTTATGTAAATAAGGTATTTCTGTTTTATTGTTTTAATACGTTGGTAAAAAAATCTAAAAACCTCTTTTCGCTTTGTCATTATGAGGTATTGTGTGTAGATTGATGAGGAAAACAATAAATGGTCTCCCATTTTAGAATAAGGCTGTAACGTAACAAAATGTGGAAAAAGGTAAGGGGTCTGAATACTTTCTGAATGCACTGTATATACACTACATTACCAAAAGTATGTGGACACCTGCTCATTGAACATTTCATTCCAAAACCATTGTCATTAATATGGAGTTGGTCCCCCTTTGCTGCTATAACAGCCTCCACTCTTCTGGGAAGGCTTTCCACTAGATGTTGGAACATTACTGCAGTGACTTCAGCTACAAGAGCATTAGTGATGTTGGGCGATTTGGCCTGGCATTCCAATTCATCCCAAAGGTGATTCATGGGGTTGAGGTCAGGACTCCATGTAGCCCAGTCAAGTTCAACACCGATCTCAACAAACCATTTTTGTATGGTTGCTTTGTGCACGAGGGCATTGTCATGCTGAAACAGGAAAGAGCCTTCCCCAAACTGTTGCCACAAAGTTGGAAGCACAGAATTGTCTAGAATGTCATTGTATGCTGTAGCGTTTTCCCTTCACTGGAACTAAGGCCCTGAGCCCGAACCATGAAAAACAGCCTCAGACCATAATTCCTCCTCCACCAAACCTTACAGTTGGCACAATGCATTCGGCCAAACCCGGATTAGTGTCCGTCCACTGGTGGCGAGCTTTACACCACTCCAGCCGACGCTTGTCTTGTGTTTGGCTGCTCGGCCTTGGAATACCATTTCATGAAGTTCCAGACGAACAGTTATTGTGCTGACATTGCTTCCAGAGGCAGTTTGGAACTCGGTAGCGAGTGTTGCAACGGAGGACAGACGATCTTTACGAGCTACACGCTTCAGCACGCGGCGGTCCAGTTCTGTGAGCTTGTGTCGCCTACCACTTTGTGGCTGAGCCGTTGTTGCTCCATGACGTTTCCACTTCACAATAACAGCACTTACAGTTGACCTGGGCAGAAATTTGACGGACTGACTTGTTGGAAAGGTGGCATGCTATAGCGGTGCCACGTTGAAAGTCACTGAGCTCTTCCGTAAGGCCATTTTACTACCAATGTTTGTCTATGGAGATTTCATGGATGTGTGCTCAATTTTATACACCTGTCAACAATGGGTGTGGCTGAAATAGCCACTAATTTGATGGGGTGTCCACATACTTTTTTTATATATAGTGTACAAAGGGGACTTGATCCTAGATCAGCACTACTACTCAGAGACCCTTTGTGAATATGGACACCCACCTTGCCTTGTTTGGCGATGGTCTGGATGAGGAAGTCAGTGCGGACATTGTCTACGTTGGGGACCAGGATGGATCCGTACTCTGGGGTGAGGTCTGATGGGTAGATGTACTCCTCTACCCGTGTGTTCCAGTGGACCCACTGACCTGCACACACAGGAGGACATACAAGAATAAGTAATTGAAAAACAAATAATACGAGCATCATGAACACCATCCACGATGTCCTCAGATGGAATTTTCACCATCCATGATGTCCTCAGATGGAATTTTCACCATCCATGATGTCCTCAGATGGAATTTTCACCATCCATGATGTCCTCAGATGGAATTTTCACCATCCATGATGTCCTCAGATGGAATTTTCACCATCCATGATGTCCTCAGATGGAATTTTCACCATCCATGATGTCCTCAGATGGAATTTTCACCATCCATGATGTCCTCAGATGGAATTTTCACCATCCATGATGTCCTCAGATGGAATTTTCACCATCCATGATGTCCTCAGATGGAATTTTCACCATCCATGATGTCCTCAGATGGAATTTTCACCATCCATGATGTCCTCAGATGGAATTTTCACCATCCATGATGTCCTCAGATGGAATTTTCACAATCCATGATGTCTTCCGATGGAATTTTCACCATCCATGATGTCCTCAGATGGAATTTTCACCATCCATGATGTCCTCAGATGGAATTTTCACAATCCATGATGTCCTCAGATGGAATTTTCACAATCCATGATGTCTTCAGATGGAATTTTCACCATCCATGATGTCCTCAGATGGAATTTTCACCATCCATGATGTCCTCAGATGGAATTTTCACCATCCATGATGTCCTCAGATGGAATTTTCACAATCCATGATGTCCTCAGATGGAATTTTCACCATCCATGATGTCCTCAGATGGAATTTTCACAATCCATGATGTCCTCAGATGGAATTTTCACCATCCATGATGTCTTCAGATGGAATTTTCACCATCCATGATGTCTTCAGATGGAATTCTCACCATCCATGATGTCTTCAGATGGAATTTTCACCATCCATGATGTCTTCAGATGGAATTCTCACCATCCATGATGTCTTCAGATGGAATTCTCACCATCCATGATGTCCTCAGATGGAATTTTCACCATCCATGATGTCCTCAGATGCAATTTTCACCATCCATGATGTCCTCAGATGCAATTTTCACCATCCATGATGTCCTCAGATGGAAATACTTTAGTTCAGTTGTAAAGAATGACTATTATTCTGTTCAAAAAGGACAACATTTTTCTGATGATAATACCCATCCGAGGGTGAACATATCATGAAAGACTGGTAGCAAGCAGGACTAAGGTAACACCAACATCAGCTGTGCAGGTGAATTTAACGCATATTGATGGTTTAATGAGAGATCTGATGGTGATATTTATAATTGAGCAAGAGCACTGTGAAAGACCAATATGATCTTATGATCTACACTGAACAAAAACAACATGCAACAATTTCAAAGATTTTCCTGAGTTGCAGTTCATATAAGGAAATCAGTAACTTGAAATAGATTAATTAACTAATCTATGGATTTCACATGACTGGGAATACAGATATACATATGTTGGTGACAGATATCTTAAAAGAAAAGGGAGGGGTGTGGATCAGAAAACCAGTCCGTATCTGGTGTGAGCAGATGCGGTGCGACATATCTCATTCGCATAGAGTCGATCAGGCTGTCGATTGTGAAATGTTGTCCCACTCATTTTCAATGGCTGTGCAAAGTTGCTGGATATTGGCAGGAACTGGAACACGCTGTTGTACACATTGATCCAGAGCATCCCAAACATGCTCAATGGATGACATTGTGAGTATGCAGGCCATGGAAGAACTGGGACATTTTCACTTACAGATCCTTGCGACATGGGGCCGTGCTTTATCATGCTGAAACATGAGGTGATGGCAGCGGATGAATGGCATGACAATGGGCCTCAGGTATCGTCACAGTATCTCTGTGGATTCAAATTGTCATTGATAAAATGCAATTGTGTTCATTGTCCGTAGCTTATGCCTGTCCATACTATAAGCCCACCGCCACAATGGGGCACTCTGTTCACAACGTTGACATCAGCAAACCGCTCGCCCACACAACGTCATACACGCTGTCTGTCATCTGCCCGGTACAGTTGAAACCGGGATTCATCAGTGAAGAGCACACTTCTCCAGCGTACCAGTGGCCACCGATGGTGAGCATTTGAAGTCGGTTACGACGCCGAACTTCAGTCATGTCAAGACCCTGGTGAGGACGGCGAGCACGCAGATGAGCTTCCCTGAGACAATTACTGACAGTTTGTGCAGAAATTCTTCATCAGCTGTCCGAGTGGCTGGTCTCAGACAATCCCGCAGGTGAAGAAGCCGGATGAGGAGGTCCTGGGCTGACGTGGTTACACGTGGTATGCGGTTGCGAGGCCGGTTGGACGTACTGCCAAATTCTCGAAAACGACATTATGGTACAGTATGGTATGAACATTAAATTCTCAGGCAACAGCTCTGAAATTCCAGCAATCATCATGCCAATTCCACGCTCCCTCAACACTTGAGACATCATTGGCATTGTGTTATGTGATAAAACTGTACATTTTAGAGTGGCCTTTTATTGTCCACAGCACAAGGTGCACCTGTGTAAGGATTGTGCTGTTAAATCATCTTCTTGGTATGCCACACCTGACAGGTGGATGGATTATCTTGGCAAAGGAGAAATGCTCCCGAACAGACATGTAAACTTAAGCTTTTTGTGCATATGGAACATTTTTGGGATCTTTTATTTCAGCTCATGAAACACTTTACATGTTGTGTTAATTTTTTTGTTCACTGTGTCTTCCATAACAGTAAAAAGAGGACTGAGTGTGTGTTGTGAGTTTTTGGAGTCTGTCTACTGAACATGAACCCCTCACCGCCTGTAGTGACGTGGTAGTCGAACATGGTGTCCTCGCTGTCTGATGGTATGTCTGGGAGGTCCAGATGGATGTTGTCGTTGCCACGGAGCCAGCTCTCCATCTTCCTCCTGTCTTCCAGCTCCAGTAAAGCTCCGATGCTCCACATGAGAGCAAACACATAGAGACGCTCCACATGCTGCCTGGACATCTCCCCACACTGCTCCTGGAACAAAACAACAGTCACTATCAACACAACATACTGTACCAAAGCCTCTCTGCATCATTAGATCTACTATATTTCCTACTTGGTACTCAAATTAATCAGTCACCTACAGTAAAGGGAAATGGAAATCCACCCTCACATAGATGCAGAGTCCAGAGAGTTACAGTCCAACAGTAATTGAAAAGAGTGCTTAACGAAACACAATGACAGGATTAATTAAATCAGTTAGGCATTAGACCATTCCAATTTGTCTCTATGAGGAATGTGGGGAAATTCACTCCAACAGTATTCATAGAGCTCAGTGATGTATGGATATTATCCCCCTTCTGCAGGGTTTTTAATATGGTTGGAATATGGAGGTTTCGGGTGTCTACCTTGGCGGGGATGAGGCCCTGCAGCATGTTGATGCTCTGCATGATGACGAAGGCCTCCAGCATGTCGATCTTGTGCTCCAGACAGCGAACAGTGAACCGGTAGAGCTCTGGGAAGGAAGAGGAGAACAGCTCTCTCAGCACCTCTCCCTCCTGACGGGAACGCTTCTTCAGCCAGCCCTGCATGGGGACAAACACACATGTATACATGTAGACAAAGATACACACATACACAAATATACACACACACAGACAAAGATATACACTAATATACACACACAGACAAAGATACACACATACACAAACACACAGACAAACATATACACACACAGACAAAGATACACACATACACAAACACACAAATATACACACACAGACAAAGATACACCCACAGACAAAGATACACACATACACAAATATACACACACAGACAAAGATATCCCTCAACATAACCAAGACTAAGGAGATGATTGTGGACTACAGGAAAAGGTGGACCGAGCACGCCCCCATTCTCATCGACGGGGCTGAAGTGGAGCAGGTTGAGAGCTTCAAGTTCCTTGGTGTCCACATCACCAACAAACTAGAATGGTCCAAACACAACAAGATGGTTGTGAAGAGGGCACGACAAAGCCTATTCCCCCTCAGGAAACTAAAAAGATTTGGCATTGGTCCTGAGATCCTCAAAAGGTTCTATAGCTGCAACATCGAGAGCATTCTGACTGGTTGCATGACTGCCTGGTATGGCAATTGCTCGGCCTCCGACCGCAAGGCACTACAGAGGGTAGTGCGTATGGCCCAGGACATCACTGGAGCTAAGCTGCCTGCCATCCAGGAACTCTACACCAAGCGGTGTCAGAGGAAGGCCCTAAAAATGGTCTTTCTCTACTACCGCATGGCAAGCGGTACCGGAGTGCCAAGTTTAGGACAAAAAGGCTTCAACAGTTTTTACCCCCCAAGCCATAAGACTCCTGAACAGGTAATCAAATGGTTACCCGGACTATCTGCATCGTGTGCCCCCCCCCCCAACCCCTATTTTACGCTGCTGCTCCTCTCTGTTCATCATATAGGCATAGTCACTTTAACTATACATTCATGTACATACTACCAAATTGGCCCGGCCAACCAGTGCTCCCGCACATTGGCTAACCGGGCTATCTGCATTGTGTCCCGCCACCCACCACCCACCACCCGCCAAACCCCTCTTTTACGCTACTGCTACTCTCTGTTCATCATATATGCATAGTCACTTTAACCATATCTACATGTACATACTACCTCAATCAGCCTGACTAACAGGTGTCTGTACATAGCCTCGCTACTGTTATAGCCTCGCTACTGTTATTTTTCAGTCTTTTTACTGTTGTTTTTATTTCTTTACTTACCTATTGTTCACCTAATACATATTTTGCACTATTGGTTAGAGCCTGTAAGTAAGCATTTCACTGTAAAGTCTACACCTGTTGTATTCGGTGCACGTGACAAATAAACTTTGATTTGATACACACATACACAGACAAAGATACACACATATACACACACCGACAAGGATACACATATACACACAGACAAAGATACACACATACACAAATATACACACACAGACAAAGATGCACACATACACAAATATACTCACACAGACAAAGATACACACACACACAAATATACACACACAGACAAAGATACACACACAGACAAATATACACACACAGACAAAGATACACACATACACAAATATACACACACAGACAAAGATACACACATACACAAATATACACACAGACAAAGATACACACATATACACACACATACAAGGATACACATATACACAAATATATACACACAGACAAAGATACACACATACACACACACAGACAAAGATACACACATACACAAATATACACACACAGACACATAGACAAAGATGCACACACACAAGCATGCACGGATGTACGCACACACACACATTTTTATCCACTGATAAAGAGTGAGCGAAGGTTCCTGTGCCCACCTCCAGAATGGGGCTCCAGTCGAGCACAGAAGAGCTCATGAACACCATTCCGTTACGAGACACGGTGGCAGGCGAGGCGTTGTCGATGTTGTGGGGCTCAAACACAATCTTACAGTTGGGGGCCATGGGGATCCTGTCTCCATTGGCCAGGGTCAGAGTCCTGTTGTCATCCAGTACAGAGTTGAGGTTCTCTATCCAGATAGCATCTACTGGTCCATCTAGTACTATCCAGATGTGCTCCCCTGCAGAGGAGAGAGACATTAGAACCAGTCTGCTTATTAAACTAATCCAAATCAACTATGGAGGTCAGAGCATATTAGAATATCACTTTTAGTAAAACTATAGGGAAATGATGAAAGATATGAGAATATTGAAAAACATGGAAATGGTCTGCCCCTTTGTTCTTCATGAATTTCATAGAGACTATACGGTATGCACTGTATGTGGGTTCATGCTCTAACATGTCTAATGCTTGAGTAAACTTGCATGTGTTGTCTCTACCTTCTTGCCCTTTGTGCTGTTGTCTACGCCGAATAATGTTTGTACCATGTTTTGTGCTGCTACCATGTTGTACTGCAGGGATGTTGTGTTGGTATCATGTTGTTGTCATGTTGTGTTGCTACCATGCTATGTTGTTGTCTTAGGTCTCTTTATGTAGTGGTGTCTTTCTTTTCATGATGTGTGTTTTCTCATATATATATATATATATATATATATATATATATATATATATATATATATATATATATATATATATTTACATCCCAGCCCGTCCCGCAGGAAGCCCTTTGCCTTTTGGTAGGCCGTCATTGTAAATAAGAATTTGTTCTTAACCGACTTGCCTAGTTAAATAAAAAAATACATGTGCAAAGCAAGGACCGTAAGTCCAGGGTATTTCTTTCAAGTTAATGTCACATGCACAAGCACAGTGAAATGCCTTTCTCGCAAACTCAAAACCCAACAATGCAATAATAATCAATAACAAGGCAGAACAAAAACACACAATATATAAAAATATGAAATAAGAGGTGTCCGTCTCACCTTTCTTGGCTCTCAGGGTCTTCCTCCACAGGGTAGAGAAGATGCCGTCAGTCCAGTCATTGGTAGCTACATCTAGGCGGCCAAACATCTGAGGGGCGGTGATCGCTTTGGGGTTCATACGCATCTCTCTGTGTGGCTGACCGCAGTCTGTGGGTACAAACACACACACACATTTACTTAACACAACTTTTAGTTAAGTATGACTGCCATGGGGAAGTAAATAAGGTCAAATAAGTCCAGGGTTTTGATGGGGATGTTTCTCACCTGTCATGGCTCTCATCAGGGTGTGAATGCAGGTGGTTTTTCCTGATCCGCTGGGCCCCAGGGCCATCATGCCATGGCGGACCCTCTGGGTCTCAAACAGCTGAATCACCTTCAGCTTCCATGGAGGGTGGCTGATCAGACCTGCCTCTGCCACCTACAGTATAGAGTACAATGGAAGACAGTGAGGGGAACTCTTCATGTTATAAGACCAGACTCCTCCACCTACAGTATGGAGAACAATGGAAGACAGTGAGAGGAACTCTTCATGTTATGAGACCATAGACTATGTACAGTTGGAGCGATCGGTTAGCTGCTCAGATAGCAGATGTTTAAAGTTGGTGAGGGAGATAAAAGTCTCCAACTTCAGCGATTTTTGCAATTTGTTCCAGTCACAGGCAGCAGAGAACTGGAAGGAAAGGCGGCCAAATGAGATGTTGGCATTAGGGATGATCAGTGAGATACACCTGCTGGAGCGTGTGCTACGGGTGGGTGTTGCCATCGTGACCAGTGAACTGAGATAAGGCGGAGCTTTACCTAGCATGGACTTGTAGATGACCTGGAGCCAGTGGGTCTGGCGACGAATATGTAGCGAGGACCAGCCAACTAGAGCATACAGGTCGCAGTGGTGGGTGGTATAAGGTGCTTTAGTAACAAAACGGATGGCACTGTGATAAACTGCATCCAGTTTGCTGAGTAGAGTATTGGAAGCTATTTTGTAGATGACATCGCCGAAGTCGAGGATTGGTAGGATAGTCAGTTTTACTAGGGTAAGTTTGGCGGCGTGAGTGAAGGAGGCTTTGTTGCGGAATAGAAAGCCGACTCCAGATTTGATTTTAGATTGGAGATGTTTGATATGAGTCTGGAAGTAGAGTTTACAGTCTAGCCAGACACCTAGGTACTTATAGATGTCCACATATTCTAGGTCGGAACCATCCAGGGTGGTGATGCTAGTCGGGAGTGCGGGTGCAGGCAGCGAACGGTTGAAAAGCATGCATTGGGTTTTACTAGTGTTTAAGAGCAGTTGGGGGCCACGGAAGGAGTTGTATGACATTGAAGCTCGTTTGGAGGTTAGATAGCACAGTGTCCAAGGAAGGGCCAGAAGTATACAGAATGGTGTCGTCTGCGTAGAGGTGAATCAGGGAATCGCCCGCAGCAAGAGCAACATCATTGATATATACAGAGAAAAGAGTCGGCCCGAGAATTGAACCCTGTGGCACCCCCATAGAGACTGCCAGACGACCGGACAACATGCCCTCCGATTTGACACACTGAACTCTGTCTGCAAAGTAGTTGGTGATCCAGGCAAGGCAGTCATTAGAAAAATCGAGGCTACTGAGTCTGCCGATAAGAATATGGTGATTGACAGAGTCGAAAGCCTTGGCCAGGTCGATGAAGACGGCTGCACAGTACAGTTTTTTATCAATGGCGGATATGATATCGTTTAGTACCTTGAGCGTGGCTGAGCTGCACCCGTGACCGGCTCGGAAACCAGATTGCACAGCGGAGAAGGTACGGTGGAATTCAAGATGGTCAGTGATCTGTTTGTTGACTAGGCTTTCGAAGACCTTAGATGGGCAGGGCAGGATGGATATAGGTCTGTAACAGTTTGGGTCCAGGCTGTCTCCCCCTTTGAAGAGGGGGATGACTGCGGCAGCTTTCCAATCCTTGGGGATCTCAGACAATATGAAAGAGAGGTTGAACAGGCTGGTAATAGGGGTGGGACAATGGCAGCGGATAGTTTCAGAGATAGAGGGTCCAGATTGTCAAGACCAGCTGATTTGTACGGGTCCAGATTTTGCAGCTCTTTCAGAACATCTGCTATCGGGATTTGGGTAAAGTAGAAGCTGGGGAGGCTTGGGCGAGTAGCTGCGGGGGGGGGCGGTGCTCGGCTGTTGGCCGAGGTTGGTGTAGCCAGGAGGAAGGCATGGCCTGCCATTGAGAAATGCTTGATTTGATTATCATGGATTTATCAGTGGTGACCGTGTTACCTAGCCTCAGTGCAGTGGGCAGCTGGAAGGAGGTGCCCTTGTTCTCCGTGGACTTTACAGTGTCCCAGAACGTTTTGGAGTTGGAGCTACAGGATGCAAACTTCTGCCTGAAGAAGCTGGCCTTAGCTTTCCTGACTGACTGCGTGTATTGGTTCCTGACTTCCCTGAACAGTTGCATATCGCGGGGACTATTCGATGCCATTGCAGTCCGCCACAGGATGTTTTTGTGCTGGTCGAGGGCAGTCAGGTCTGGAGTGAACCAAGGGCTATATCTGTTCTTAGTTCTGCATTTTTTGAACGGAGCATGCTTTTCTAAGATGGTGAAGAAGTTACTTTTAAAGAATGACCAGGCATCCTCAACTGACGGGATGAGGTCAATATCCTTCCAGGATACCCGGGCCAGGTCGATTAGAAAGGCCTGCTCGCAGAAGTGTTTTAGGGAGCGTTTGACAGTGATGAGGGGTGGCCGTTTGACTGCGGGCCCGTAGCGGATACAGGCAATGAGGCAGTGATCGCTGAGATCCTGATTGAAGACAGCGGAGGTGTATTTGGAGGGCCAGTTGGTCAGGATGACGTCTATGAGGGTGCCCTTGTTTACAGATTTAGGGTTGTACCTGGTGGGTTCCTTGATGATTTGTGTGAGATTGAGGGCATCTATAATAATATAATAATAATAATATATGCCATTTAGCAGACGTTTTTAACCAAAGCGACTTACAGTCATGTGTGCATACATTCTACGTATGGGTGGTCCCGGGAATCGAACTCTCTATCCTGGCGTTACAAGCGCCATGCTCTACCAACTGTGCTACAGAAGGACCAACTGTGCTACAGAAGGACATCTAGCTTAGATTGTAGGACTGCCAGGGTGTTAAGCATATCCCAGTTTAGGTCACCTGACAGAACAAACTCTGAAGCTAGATGGGGGCGATCAATTCACAAATAGTGTCCAGGGCACAGCTGGGAGCTGAGGGGGGTCCGTAGCAGGCGGCAACAGTGAGAGACTTATTTCTGGAGAGAGTCATTTTTAAAATTAGTAGTTCGAACTGTTTGTGTATGGACCTGGAAAGTATGATATTACTTTGCAGGCCATCTCTGCAGTAGACTGCAACTCCGCCCTCTTTGGCAGTTCTATCTTGACGGAAAATGTTATAGTTGGGTATGGAAATCTCAGAATTTTTGGTGGCCTTCCTAAGCCAGGATTCAGACACGGCAAGAACATCAGGGTTGGCAGAGTGTGCTAAAGCAGTGAGTAAAACAAACTTAGGGAGGAGGCTTCTGATGTTGACATGCATGAAACCAAGGCTTTTTCGATCACAGAAGTCAACAAATGAGGGTGCCTGGGGACATGCAGGGCCTTGGTTTACCTCCACATCACCCGCGGAACAAAGGAGGAGTAGTAAAGGCTAAAGGCTATCAAAATTGTTCGTCTAGAGCGTTGGGGACAAAGAATAAAAGGAGCAGATTTCTGGGCATGGTAGAATATATTTAGGGCATAATGCGCAGACAGGGGTATGGTGGGGTGCGGGTACAGCGGAGGTAAGCCCAGGCACTGGGTGATGATGAGAGAGGTTGTATCTCTGGACATGCTGGTTGTAATGGGTGAGGTCACCACATGTGTGGGAGGTGGTACAAAGGAGGTATCAGAGGTATGAAGAACTAGGGGCTCCATTGTAAACTAAAACAATGATAACTAACCTGAACAACAGTATACAAGGCAAATTGACATTTGAGAGAGACATACAGCAAGGCATAAAGTAATCGCAGGTGTTGAATGGGAGACCTAGCTAAAACAACAGGTGAGACAACAACAGCTAATCAGATAACACAACAGCAGCAACCTTAAACTAAAAATAAAATAAATAGAGTCGCACACTCCATATATAAACTCCCAGTCATTTATTGGGTCAATTATTTTGTATAGTTTATAGACTTCAGAGTAACAGGGAGAATTTTCAAACTTAATGTAAAGGGATTATGTTATATTTACATTTACATTTAAGTCATTTAGCAGACGCTCTTATCCAGAGCGACTTACAAATTGGTGCATACACCTTATGACATCCAGTGGAACAGCCACTTGCATTATATAAAATGTTCTCTCACCTGTTTGTCGATAGCTGTCTCCAGCTCTGAGAAGCATGCTTTATCCAGCTGGATCCCAGGGAAGAGGTCCTCTATCAGGCTGAGGAACAACGGCTCATCTTCATCTATCTGTCAACACATATAGTATTATGTCAGTGAAGTCAGTATTATGTCACACACATATATTATTATGTCAGTGAAGTCAGTATTATGTCACACACATATATTATTATGTCAGTGAAGTCAGTATTATGTCACACACATATAGTATTATGTCAGTGAAGTCAGTATTATGTCACACACATATAGTATTATGTCAGTGAAGTCAGTATTATGTCACACACATATAGTATTATGTCAGTGAAGTCAGTATTATGTCACACACATATAGTATTATGTCAGTGAAGTCAGTATTATGTCACACACATATAGTATTATGTCAGTGAAGTCAGTATTATGTCACACACATATAGTATTATGTCAGTGAAGTCCGTATTATGTTACACACATATAGTATTATGTCAGTGAAGTCAGTATTATGTCACACACATATAGTATTATGTCAGTGAAGTCAGTATTATGTCACACACATATAGTATTATGTCAGTGAAGTCCGTATTATGTTACACACATATAGTATTATGTCAGTGAAGTCCGTATTATGTCACACACATATAGTATTATGTCAGTGAAGTCAGTATTATGTCACACACATATAGTATTATGTCAGTGAAGTCAGTATTATGTCACACACATATAGTATTATGTCAGTGAAGTCCGTATTATGTTACACACATATAGTATTATGTCAGTGAAGTCCGTATTATGTCACACACATATAGTATTATGTCAGTGAAGTCCGTATTATGTCACACACATATCATATAGTATTATGTCAGTGACGTTAACCACGATGCCACTTCTGTTATGTTGCACCTCACTGAAGATGAAATCATTATTCATGTATTACAGAATAGTATATGAAAATAACAATAATGCTGCTTAAAAAAATGGCTTTTCTAAAATGGTAGTTGATTTTGAGGAGAACGGCAGTTGATTTCGAGGAGAATGTCCTGTATATTTGAGTGACTGTACTCACCAGCTTGGACAGGTTCATATCTCTGAGAACCCTCATGACGATGGTAGATTCTGTGTCATTGGGGTTTGCTCGTTTCACCGCCCCCAGTATTCGCAGAACTGACAAAATGTTTCGCAGTCCAAAGTCATAATGCACCTTAAAAACAGAGTGAACCCAACATGGACTGTATGGAAATCAAACTATGAACTACAGAAAGATCATAATCAACACATACATGGACAGTTAAGTTGTTTTTATACTGAACAAAAAATATGAACGCAACATGTAAAGTGTTGGATCTATGTTTCCTGAGCTGAAATAAAAGATCCCAGAAATTGTTCATAGACCAAAGAAAAAATGCATTTCTCTCACATTTGTGCACAAATGCGTTTACATCCCTGTCAGAGACCATTTCTCTGTGGCAAGATAATCCATCTACCTGACATGTGGTATGTCAATTCCCTCTAAAGGGATTTGAGACTTTGATGATACACCTTTAAATAACCTTTCACTTAACTTGATTGTTTACTCATATGGAACTACTAAAATGTATAGCGTTGCATGTTCAGCTCTCATTGAAATACCTACAGTAGTTACATTTCATTTCACAGCTGACCTGCTTGGAGAGTTGCTCCTCACACAGTTTGTAGAGAGTGAAGAACTTCCTGGCCAGCTCTATGTTGTGTATGAAGCCACAGCTGGCCAGCTTGACCCGGATGATGATCTGACGGTCTGGGACCATCATGGCCACCGAGCGGAAGTTGATCTTCAGGTTCTCTGGAAGCTCCTGACGACCTGCGTAGCCCGGGTTCTGATTGGGGAAAAAACATTTATTAATCAAATCTTTATTTAACCAGGTGAGTCTGTTAAGAATAAAAAGCAAAATAAAGTCTATGACTAACATCCTCTAAGTAATAATAAACCTTGTCTGATTCGGACTAGTTTCAGTTAATCTTCTTTGAGACAAGAATTTACTATTCCTTTCAGAAGTACTTTAAATGAAGCTCTACTTGGCAAAGCGTTTGTGAAGGGGTTTCTACAGGGAGTAGTTTATAGACTGCTAATAATAATAACCATAGTCAGAAAGATGCCGAATTCGGGATTCATTTCCACGTTGTCTCCGTTGGTGAAGATGAAGTTCTTGCGGCGCTCCTTCTTGCAGGTAAGCACGATGGCGATCTGCTGGGCCGCCACGGAGAGCACTGATAGGTCGATACGGTTGAACTCATCAAAACAGCCCCACGAGCCCGACTGGGCTAGGCCTGTCAATCAACACAACATTACACATCACTCTTCACATTGAACTCCTCATTCAAAACAACCCCAAGAGCCTGACCTGCAAATCAGACACACAACATTACCCTGTTCGTTAGGTTCAGGTTGAGATCATCATTCTCTTCACAGTAATATGAGTGACATCTTATATAGCCTATAATCGCCACGAATCATATACGTTTTGTTTGTACTGGATATCCAACTCCTATGGTCATTGCCATGCAAACGGCACAGGAGTTGGCAAGAGAGCAGAAATGTATTTGGGACCAGGCAATATGAGTAGAAGCTCCTACCTTTAAAGATCCTCCCCAGTCCTCTGAAGTCCATCTGGTCGGAGCAGTTGAAGACCACCACGTACTTCCCCAGGCAGCGGCCCATGTCTTTAGTGGTCTCAGTCTTCCCCGTCCCTGCAGGGCCGGCCGGGGCTCCTCCCATACTCATCCCCAGAGCCTGGGCCAGTGTGATGTAGCACCTGGGACAAACACACACCAAGGAAAAGGTACATCCAGGATAATCACCCAAAGATATTCAATGTGATACACCATACACTTGTGGGTACTAAAAAGTTAGGCTGGGCCATGGTACTGGCAGTTAGTCCCTACCTGTCAGTAAGAGATGTGAAGATTAGTTAGTCCCTACCTGTCAGTAAGAGATGTGAAGATTAGTTAGTCCCTACCTGTCAGTAAGAGATGTGAAGATTAGTTAGTCCCTACCTGTCAGTAAGAGATGTGAAGATTAGTTAGTCCCTGTCAGTAAGAGATGTGAAGATTAGTTAGTCCCTACCTGTCAGTAAGAGATGTGAAGATTAGTTAGTCCCTACCTGTCAGTAAGAGATGTGAAGATTAGTTAGTCCCTGTTAGTCAGAGGGGTGATGACTAGTTAGTCCCTACCTGTCAGTGGGAGGGGTAATGACTAGTTAGTCCCTACCTGTCAGTGGGAGGGGTGATGCCTAGTTAGTCCCACCTGTCAGTGGGAGGGGTAATGACTAGTTAGTCCCTACCTGTCAGTGAGAAGGGTGATGACTAGTTAGTCCCTACCTGTCAGTCAGAGGGGTGATGACTAGTTAGTCCCTACCTGTCAGTCAGATGGGTGATGACTAGTTAGCCCCTACCTGTCAGTCAGAGGGGTGATGACTAGTTAGCCCCTACCTGTCAGTGGGAGGGGTAATGACTAGTTCGTCCCTACCTGTCAGTCAGAGGGGTGATAACTAGTTAGTCCCTTACCTGTCAGTCAGATGGGTGATGACTAGTTAGCCCCTACCTGTCAGTGGGAGGGGTAATGACTAGTTAGTCCCTACCCGTCAGTCAGAGGGGTGATGCCTAGTTAGTCCCACCTGTCAGTGGGAGGGGTAATGACTAGTTAGTCCCTACCTGTCAGTGGGAGGGGTAATGACTAGTTAGTCCCTACCCGTCAGTCAGAGTGGTGATGACTAGTTAGTCCCTACCCATCAGTCAGAGTGGTGATGACTAGTTAGTCCCTACCTGTCAGTCAGAGGGGTGATGACTAGTTAGTCCCTACCTGTCAGTCAGAGTGGTGATGACTAGTTAGTCCCTACCTGTCAGTCAGAGGGGTGATGACTAGTTAGTCCCTACCTGTCAGTGAGAGGGGTGATGACCAGTCTGTCAGTGCAGCCCAGGAACTCATTCTGATAGATGAAGCCTACGTCAGTCATGTTGATGATCATCTTGTCAGAGTCCTCATTGAAGTAGAAACGACACTGCTTCAGCCACTCAAAGTCTGTAGGGCTTTTGATATGCAGGCGACACTGAGGGGAGAGCAGGGGGAAAGAGAAACCATTCTGGAAACAAAGCATTGCTAAAGTCTATGAAATCCCTAAAACCCCAATTGTCAAATGTGATTTGAATACCAGGGAAAACTCAAATTGATATTCTCAGACTCTACCATGCCCTAATCAGAAAATATTTGGTGGAACAGTTTGCCAAAAGGAACCTTTGGGGTTGAAGTACTATTTTAGCCCCTGATTCAGTTTGTGATTCCAGGCCACTCACCAGGTCATCAAAGATGTCCTTCTGGTGAACATGGATGGTTATGAGTGTCTCATACTTGTTCCGCTCCATTGAGGCCAGGTCTTTAGTGGTCATGTCTATCAGGGTGTTGAGAAGCTCCAGGAAGAACTGGTTGGTCTTGGGCATGATCTTACGGTCGTAGCGGGCGTTGGTCAGGGCCTCCTCTGAGTCTCTGGTCCAGATCATCTGGACTCCCAGCAGACCAACCTGGTTGATGGAGTCAGGAAGAGAGGACATCAATGAGAGAATGTAAAGTCATCTTTCCTGGCTTCCTATCAATCAGGGCTGTAATCAGGACAATGTATAACATCAGGAATGTATGGAATGTGGCTAGTGTGTAGATCAGTTTCAGTTATACAATAATGGAGGATAATGTCAGAAGAACAGGAATCCCTGATCAGGTATTGAGTAATGGAACATAGATGTGGGAAAGTCTTACTACAAGGCCATTGCTCCAAGGTCAAAGTTAAGGTCATCTATCACATTATAAAAGAGAATGAATGATGACTCCAAGACCAGGACTGTGTCACAAATGGCAGCCTATATAGTGCACTACTTTTGAACAGGGTTAAAAGTAGTGGACTATGTAATAGGGTGGCATTTAGGATGTATCCCATGTCTCCCCACCTGAGCAGGGAAAGTGTCCAGGAACTCAATGAGCTGGAAGCCTGAGTCCTGGATAGCCAGGACTGCCTGTCTGATGACCAGGTGAAGAGACCTCTGGGATTCCTTCAGCAGGGCGTTGAGCCAGACCTCCACGTTCCCCTCAGCAGTCACCGGCCAATCCAGCTCTACCGTCTCCCCCTCCCTGGACGAGATGGCCAGGATCCGGTCGTACATCTGTGGAGACAGAAGAGCAGATACTATTGATGTTGCTGAATCCGGGTTAGTTACTATTGCAGAAGGACAGATACTACTAATAGTCAAATAAGTCAATTGATCAGGAGGCCTGACGGGGATAGTTGTTGAAAGAAATTACAGTGAGGGAAAAAAGTATTTGATCCTCTGCTGATTTTGTAGACCTACACAAGGCTGGAATGGGCTACAAGACCATTGCCAAGCAGCTTGGTGAGAAGGTGACAACAGTTGGTGTGATTATTCGCAAATGGAAGAAACACAAAAGAACTGTCAATCTCCCTCGGCCTGGGGCTCCATGCAAGATCTCACCTCGTGGAGTTGCAATGATAGTGAGAACGGTGAGGAATCAGCCCAGAACTACATGGGAGGATCTTGTCAATGATCAATTGGTAACACACTACGCCGTGAAGGATTGAAATCCTGCAGCGCCCGCAAGGTCCCCCTGCTCAAGAAAACACATATACATGCCCGTCTGAAGTTTGCTAATGAACATCTGAATGATTCAGAGGACAACTGGGTGAAATTGTTGTGGTCAGATGAGACCAAAATGGAACTCTTTGGCATCAACTCAACTCGCCGTGTTTGGAGGAGGAATGCTGCCTATCACCCCAAGAACACCATCCCCACCGTCAAACATGGAGGTGGAAACATTATGCTTTGGGGGTGTTTTTCTGCTAAGGGGACAGGACAACTTCACCACATCAAAGGGACGATGGACGGGGTCATGTACCGTCAAATCTTGGGTGAGAACCTCCTTCCCTCAGCCAGGGCATTGAAAATGGGTCGTGGATGGGCATTCCAGCATGACAATGACCCAAAACACACGGCCAAGGCAACAATGGAGTGGCTCAAGAAGAAGCACATTAAGGTCCTGGAGTGGCCTAGTCAGTCTCCATACCTTAATCCCATAGATCTTCTGTGGAGGGAGCTGAAGGTTCGAGTTGCCTACGTCAGCCTCGAAACCTTAATGACTTGGAGAAGATCTGCAAAGAGGAGTGGGACAAAATCCCTCCTGGGATGTGTGCAAACCTGGTGGCCAACTACAAGAAACGTTTGACCTCTGATTGCCAACAAGGGTTTTGCCACCAAGTACTAAGTCATGTTTTGCAGAGGGGTCAAATACTTATTTCCCTCATTAAAATGCAAATCAATTTATAACATTTTTGACATGCGTTTTTCTGGATATTTTTGTTGTTATTCTGTCTCTCACTGTTCAAATAAACTTACCATTAAAATTATACACTGATCATTTCTTTGTCAGTGGGCAAATGTATAAAATCAGCAGGGGATCAAATACTTTTTTCCCTCACTGTATATGTCTGTCTGTGCGTTACTGTACATTGTCATGGAAGCGGACACATTTAATGTTGTCAAAGACGTTGAGCAGGTGGGCCTGGATGGTGTGGGAGTCCGAGGCTTGGCCCAGTATCTCCAGCAGGGCCGGGTCAGACACAAAGAAGAACCGAGGGAACAGCAGACGCTTCTTCTCCAAGTACCTGTCAGTCACACAACCAAGGGTTGAAAACTGGATAGCCAGAAGCTACAATCTATCTGCAAGATTAAAACTACCTAAAAAAAAAAGGTTGGAAAATATTACTAGTTTAGTACACATCATCAAGTTACCAATGTACAACGTAGGAATACTTGGAAGGTGTCATACTGGTACATGAATACTTTCAATTCAACTATTTAAAACAAATTCAAAGTATAAGTATAGGCCTACCCAGTGAGAGACTTCTGACAGACCTCCAGACAGACTTACCCAGAGACTTCTGACAGACCTCCAGACAGACTTACCCAGAGACTTCTGACAGACCTCCAGAAAGACTTATCCAGAGACTTCTGACAGACCTCCAGACAGACTTACCCAGAGACTTCTGACAGACCTCCAAAGACTTATCCAGAGACTTCTGACAGACCTCCAGACAGACTTACCCAGAGACTTCTGACAGACCTCCAGACAGACTTACCCAGAGACTTCTGACAGACCTCCAGACAGACTTACCCAGAGACTTCTGACAGACCTCCAGACAGACTTACCCAGAGACTTCTGACAGACCTCCAGAGAGACTTACCCAAAGACCTCTGGCAGACCTCCAGACAGACTTACCCAGAGACTTCTGACAGACCTCCAGACAGACTTACCGAGAGACTTCTGACAGACCTCCAGGCAGACTTACCCAGAAACAGACCTCAGACAGACAGACTTACAGACCAGAGACTTAAGACAGACCTCCAGACAGACTTATCCAGAGACTTCTGACAGACCTCCAGACAGACTTACCCAGAGTCTTATGACAGACCTCCAGACAGACTTACCCAGAGACTTCTGACAGACCTCCAGACAGACTTACCCATAGACTTCTGACAGACCTCCAGACAGACTTACCCATAGACTTCTGACAGACCTCCAGACAGACTTACCCAGAGACTTCTGACAGACCTCCAGGCAGACTTACCCAGAAACTTCTGGCAGACCTCCAGACAGACTTACCCAGAGACTTCTGACAGACCTCCAGACAGACTTACCCAGAGTCTTATGACAGACCTCCAGACAGACTTACCCAGAGACTTCTGACAGACCTCCAGACAGACTTATCTAGAGACTTAAGACAGACCTCCAGACAGACTTATCCAGAGACTTCTGACAGACCTCCAGACAGACTTACCCAGAGTCTTATGACAGACCTCCAGACAGACTTACCCAGAGACTTCTGACAGACCTCCAGACAGACTTATCCATAGACTTCTGAAAGACCTCCAGACAGACTTATCCAGAGACTTCTGACAGACCTCCAGACAGACTTACCTAGTGAGAAACATTCAGATAGACTTACCCAGTGAGAGACTTCTGACAGATCTCCAGTTGTTCCAGCAGGTGAGGCAACAGCTGTCCCATGGTCTCGTCCCCCACACATGACTGCACCACGTTTGGCATCTCATGGACCCGCGTCATGATCTTCACCCAGGACTTGTCGATGTTGGAGAAACGTTTTGCCTCCTGTCATTCAGATGATTCAGACTAGATTGTCATTACTAAGTTTGCAAAAAGTTCCTGGGTTTTCCCCCAAAACAAGTGATTTCTGAAAAACCAGGGCACTGTAAAAGTTCAAGAAATTGTGGAACCACATCGCTAATAGCATAAGGTTAAAGACGTGTTTTCAGATGAAAAGTCAATGTATTAGTTCTTACCTTGGGGAGCTGTTTGGCTATGTCCCCTCCCACGAATACAGCCTCGAGGTAGATCCACATGTTCTGGACAGTCATCCAGTTCTCTATGATGTCAGTGGTATTGGAAAGGTTCTGAACCCATTTCTGGATCTGGGGCTTGAATGGCGTGTTGTACCTGTGGAACACCAAGTCATCATCTAAGTCAAGCATTGACTACTACAGTACACAAACAACACTAAAAGTCTGTACAATGCAGCTGAAACCTTACAGGGATTTATACAAAGCACCCCCAGTCTAAACACAACTGTCTAAACACAAACACCACAACTGCTGAACTCTAGATGACAAGTCAACTGGATGCTGAAATACAGTGAAGGCTGCTGAGGGGGCTCATAATAATGGCCGGAACGGAGAAAATGGAATGGCATCAAACACCTGTGAACCATGTGTTTGATACTATTCCACAGATTCCACTCCAGTCATTACCATGAGCCCATACTCCCCAATTAAGGTCCCACCAACCTGCTGTACTGAAATATGATAAAAAATAGAGAAGAAATCATATATCACTCCGAACCCGCAGGTCATTTGTTGCCTCAAAATCAAGACTGAATTAGGCTACATTTCACTATTGTTAACAAGCATGAAGTAGAAATTAGTCTAGATTTCCAGGCTAAGTCATTTGTGCCTCCAGTAGGTCTCTAGTCTAACCTGTTGCTCATGAGTGATCCCAGCACCATGAGGCTGTCCTCCATGTTAGTAATGATCTCAGCGGTGCTGTCGCCCCTCAGCAGCAGCTCCCCTCGCGTCTTGAAGTTGGCAAAGGTGAACGTCTTGTTGTCCCACTCAGCAATCACCTGCTTCAGCTTCTGCTCAATGTTCCTCTCCTTCACCGCACTGATGCAAATATCCTGCCCAGCGGGAGTTCAAACAACATTCATCTTTATTTTACCTTTGTTTAATTAATCAACTTGTCCCATTGGGGTCAAACAACCTTTTTTTCTGGCCTCAATTTACACTACAGAATAGTTATGGTGAGTGGAGTACCGGTAGTTATACGGCTATAGAGAATCAATTACCTGGTTCCTTCCCGGGTTTCAGCACCAACAACAGCAACAACAAAAATCCATAATCACCTCAATTTCGTCTTTGCATTTGAGGAGCGGAGCTTCCATGATGTTGCGCAGCTTGAAAGTGTCCGTCTCCACCTCGAAGCTGTGTCCTGTCACCTCGGCGATTCTCTTCCAGTGACGCGTCATCATGGCCTTGTTGGTCATCAGTTCTAGTAGGGGGCAACACTCGTTGAAATCATCTATACTTTTCTTCAGGTCAAGGAATGCCTTCCACTCTTTGAGGGCACGGGGCAGCTTGCGACAACTGGAAATGGGAGGGTGAAAAAACACAAACATCTAACTTCCTTTTGGAAATGTAAATCCTCAATGAGATTATTCATCAGTGAGTTCTGTGTAAATGTCTCTCATGGTCTGGGTTGTAGTTTGGTTTCCTTACCGCGTCTGGAAGTCAAGAAGTTCGTCATTGATCCTGTCTATGTGGATGTCGGCCCAGAGGATGTCATAGTAGCCGTTGACGGTTTCGATAACACTGTTGTAGAGTCCATAGAGCTTCTGGAGGAGGGTGAGCTGTCTCCTGATCTCAAGCAGCTGAGGGTGTTGGGTCACAGGCAGGCCAAACAGCTCCTCTCCACCAGTGTAGGTGATGTACTTACGGAACAGGTTGTCAAAGCGATTCTGACCAAACAAAATGAAAAGTACAGTAAAGTGCATGAATGGTCACATATATCATTTCCAAAACCATACAACACACAATAATACAATCATGCATGTTGTTGCCTATGTTCGATATGGTAGAAATTAGTAATACATCAAATAAATAAGACATAGAACATGTGAATGAAAACCTCTGTGAATGTATCAACTTAATGAAGTGCTGCAGAGAGGTATATACTGTAGATTCCTCTCTTGAAGATACACACTGTACTCACCTGAAACATGATGAGACTGTCACTAGCGTCTTGGGGAGCCAGTCCAACAACCATGGGACCGTCCTGGGAATGAAACACAGCCTGCGTCAGCAATTAGCTAGCAGTCTTAATTAGAGCGTGCCAAGTTAACTGTAATAGAAATAGAAATGTCTAAGACCTAGACAGCCTTGGTGTTAGGTGTAGCTGTGAGTAAGACCTAGACAGCCTTGGTGTTAGGTGTAGCTGTGAGTAGGACCTAGACAGCCTTGGTGTTAGGTATAGCTGTGAGTAGGACCTAGACAGCCTTGGTGTTAGGTATAGCTGTGAGTAGGACCTAGACAGCCTTGGTGTTAGGTATAGCTGTGAGTAAGACCTAGACAGCCTTGGTGTTAGGTATAGCTGTGAGTATGACCTAGACAGCCTTGGTGTTAGGTATAGCTGTGAGTAAGACCTAGACAGCCTTGGTGTTAGGTATAGCTGTGAGTAAGACCTAGACAGCCTTGGTGTTAGGTATAGCTGTGAGTAAGACCTAGACAGCCTTGGTGTTAGGTGTAGCTGTGAGACGTGTCTGAACCTTGTCATAGTCCTGATAGAAGTGTCCACAGTCCTCCACAAACGTCTGCACGTTGTCTATGAGCTCTCCTCTGAAGTTGGGCTGCAGGGACACCAGCTCATTCTGGACCTCTGTGCTACGGGCTAGCAGCTTCTCCCAGGTGTAGCGCAGCGTGTCCACCTTCTCTGCCTCCTCCTTTGCCACGACCAGGCCGTACTTATGGAGCATGGCATAGGACTCCTAGGAAAGGGAAAGGAGAAGGCACAGCACTGAACAGACACATGGTACAACACAGATCTCCAGTGTCTTCTCACAACCAAACGCAGACTTCAAGGACTTAATCAAACTATGGGCAAATCCTAACTTCCACCTAAGTTGAATTATCACCCATTGATACCAATGCCCATAGACTAAGTAGAAATTTGACTTAGGTGGGAATTAAGATTTGCCTCCTACTGAATGAAAGTGGACAATTCATACAGTATCTCTCTGCAGTGGTGTAAAGTACTTAAGTAACATACTTTAAAGTACTACTTAAGTAGTTTTTCTGGGTATCTGTACTTTAATATTAATATTTTTGACTACTTTTACTTTTGCTTCACTACATTCCTAAAGAAAATATAGTACTTTTTACTCCATACATTTTCCCTGACAACTAAAAGTACTCAATACATTTTGAATGCTTAGCAGGACAGGAAAATGGTGAAATTCAAGCATTTCTCATGAAAACACATGGTCATCCCTACTCCCTCTGGCTTGGCAGACTCACTAGACACAAAAGCACATTTTGTAAATAATGTCTGAATGTTGGAGTGTGCCCCTGGCTATCCATACATTTTAAATACAAGAAAATGGTGCTGTCTGCTTTGCTTAATATAAGGAATGTTTATTATTTATACATTTACTTTTGATAGTTAATTATATTTAAAACCAAATACTTTTAGACTTTTACCCAGGTACTATTTTACTGGCTCACATTCAATTTTACTTGAGTTACTTTCTATTAAGGTAGCTATAATTTTACTCAAATATGACAATTGGGTACTCTTTCCACCACTGTCTCTCTGAAAGAAGTGTGCATTTGTGTTCCCTACCTCTATGGGTCCCACATGGAAGTCAATGGAGATCTGCTGCTCTCTGATCTCCTTCAGCGATGCCATGGCGATGCGGATGTCATCCAAGTCTTTGATTGGTCGGTTCAGTTTCTTTGCCGCCTCATCCACTAATGTGAAGATGTTCTCCATATCTGTCCGGTACTTCCTGTTACAGTGCAGGCCATAGTCCACCATCCAGCTCTTAGTCTCCGCAGTCAGGGCCATCTTCAGGTCAGCTGTTCAACAACAAATCAGATATTAGTCTGATAAGTCAGATATTCATGCAGTGTTGAAAAAATGAAACAACAGTATTGCGAAATTCTACTTAGAACATGTGCAGTTATATTTCGCAGACTTGTCTTGTGAGGTTAATGCAGGGGATTAGCAGTCAATTGCTTTGAAATAGCCCAAAATGTCACATAACGGGGAGAAAGTTGTAGAGAGATACAGGTCAGTCTACAGTTACCTGTATTTTTATTTTTTATTCAGCCCTCTACTTCCCACGGCTATGTACCCGTATAGAGGGCCAGAGCTCCCACAGTGATGTACTCTACCTGTATAGAGGACCAGAGCTCCCACAGTGATGTACTCTACCTGTATAGAGGACCAGAGCTCCCACAGTGATGTACTCCACCTGTATAGAGGGCCAGAGCTCCTACAGTGATGTACTCTACCTGTATAGAGGACCAGAGCTCCCACAGTGATGTACTCTACCTGTATAGAGGACCAGAGCTCCCACAGTGATGTACTCTACCTGGATAGAGGGCCATAGCTCCTACAGTGATGTACTCTACCTGTATAGAGGGCCAGAGCTCCCACAGTGACGTACTCAGGCTCAGCATTGATCTCTAGCTCCAGGTCTTTGTAGTAGAGGATCTGAGACTCAAACTCAGACAGCAGAGGGCTGCCCTGGCTGAACTTCTGGATGGTGTCCTCTCGCTCCTTCCTCCAGATGTGGTGGTAACGACTGAAGCGGTCCAGAGCATTCACCACATCCTGGTTAACAACACAACAGCCAGCTCTTAAATGCACTTTCAAGAAAGTTTGAATTTAACTGATTTGATTTATGTCTCCTTTTCACATCAACATCTTAGGGGATAGGTGTCAGTATCAAACACAAAATAGTTAGAATTTGACACACTAAGGTCAGAACGTTAGGAACACAGGAGAAACAGACGTTTTATTGTTGTTTTGTGTGTAGACCTGTATGTACCTTCTTGGTAGAGTTGATGGAGGTGCTGAGCACAGACACCAGCTTGATGATCTCCTTGTTCTCAGACACACTCTTGTAGTAGTTCCTGGCCTGGAAAGGTATAGCCTGGATCACAGAGGCGGAGATGTCTGAGGTACTGCCATTAGGCAGGCTCCTGTAGGTGGTCTCTCCGTCCTCTGACTCACTGTCACTCTTGTCCTGTCTCAGAGCAGCCATGCCTCTCTCACTCATCTTCCTCTGTGTTGGCATGAACAGAATAATTCATGTTTGGTCTTTGTTTTAAGAAAAACTAAAACCTTAATCTCATGATTTGATTTGAAAGTGTTTTATATATAATTCCACACTATGATGTTGGAATAATATGAAAATGATAATTGTACGAGCTGTTTGAAAAGACTGCCTGACATTTCAGCCTGTTTTGGTGGGATGGAGTTTTGTCCTGACGATAACAGCTAGTTTCAGTTTTCCCCTCCCCACACAGACCACACTCAGACAGTCCTAACAAATTATTGCTTGAGAAATAGCTCTTTGCTATGAAGCAATTTTTTCCCTTCTAATTGAAAACAATCACAGTAAGGTACTTAATTGTTACCCGGAAATGATTTGATATTGAAGCTTTAAGCCACGACAAGCCCACCTTGGAGATCCTCTCCTTGCTCCACTGGCCGACTCCTTTGCTAACACTGACCACACTCTCCACAGCCCGGTTCAAAGCCTGCTGGACCTCATCCAGGGCTGGGACCATGGCGATGTTGGGGATGGACAGGGTCACACTGGTCCTGAAGATAGGCTGCTGACCACTGCCCTTCAGACGGCTTGGGGAATCACTCTCTGCTGTGGGTGGTGGGCCGATATTGAAGTAGTGAGAAATGGAATGGGAAACCCTCATGACGGCGGCACCTCAAAGGGTGGCACTTTGTGACAACTGCTAATGTAAAAGGGGCTTTATAAATACATTAGATTGATGGAACTTACTCAGGAAGTGCAGTAGTGAGGAGGCCTGGAGGCGTTTGCGGAGGGTCTCCAGGGTGTTGCGTGTGAGCCTCAGCAGGGCGTCCACGTTACGGTGGTTGAAGTGGGACAGAAGCTCTTCAGCCTCCTCCTCCATCACCTCCAGCAGGTCTTTCTTCTTCTTCCTCTTCACCAGGGGAGACGGGGGGCCTGTGGTGCTCGCTGCCGTGGTGTTACGAGACAGCAGGTTGATGCGACCCTCTGACTTACCCTCCTCCCCTGGGAAGAGGCATGAACAGACGTGAATTCACCTGCATGTACACAGGCACGCACGCGTTCTCATTTTCAGTCTGTAACAGTCAGTCTTTGTGCACCTGAACAATCGTTTTGCTATTGTACCCTTTCCCTTGTATTCTGCTGACCCTGTTATCACTCTCCGTTTGCGTTTTGCGGCATCATGATTATCACAGTTAAAACTGTAGGTTACAGTACCTTCACTCTCCACTAGGTCCATATTAGTCCTGCTCTCCTCTAGCAGTTCCTCCTCCCCCTCCTTGTTCAGCTCAAACTCCAGCAGCATGTTGATAAGCTCGTTGGTTGCCTCCTCCACCAGGGAACTCTTGGCATGGAGACTCTGAGCTCCCTTTATACACAGCTCCTACCATGATATAACAGAATAAAGTACATTAGCCTATATCAGGGGTAGGCAACCCTGTTCCTGGAGTGCTGCAGGTACTGCAGGATTTTGTTCCAACTAGGCACCCCAACCAGGTCAGTTAAATCAAATACCTGTACCTGCAACACTCCCGGACCAGGGTTGCTTTCCCCTGGTCCTATATGCATAAAGATTGTGTTTATACTGAACTAGTACTGAACTAAATATACTGTTTTGTCTGGTCAATGTTGTTATCACTGACGATGGGTGATTGTGTTACCATTACAGGCTGTTGATGATGCAATTATTATGCCTAACAAGCATGTATGTGTATAACACATGAGTAATGCAGAGGGAATCTTTGTTTACCCTGGTGGTCTGAATGAACTCTTCACAGCTGAAAGGTTCCTCCAGGGGCAGAACCCACAGTGTGGCTCCACTCATCTCCTGCAGCACAGCGTCTATCCTGAACTCCACCAGGTCATTCACTCTGTCCATTAGCAGCTCCAGGTCCGCTGGACACACAGGTTACAGGTCAGAGGTCATGCACAGCACCACGTTGTCACCGGGAGTCACAAGGAAACAGCAGTTACAATCAGCTTTGCCCACTGGGACAGCAGATATAACTTTTTCCAATGGGATATTTGACATGAGTTGATCAGGCACAATTAGCTGCGATCAAATGACGTCAAAGTTTCGGTGTACTTACGGTTCTGGTTATTGTGGTGAGATTGTTCTCCTGTTTTATAGTATGGTGCTATGACAGAGCACAGTACGGTGCTGACAAGGTTAGATTGGACATGGTTACATACTGAGAGCACTGTTGATGCGGCTGAGGTATTTCTCGATGTTCAGTGAGGTCCAGTTGAGGGAGGTCAGGCCTGGCAGAATAGCTTCGTCTACCTTAGCAACATGAGGCATCACCAGTTGCCCAAAGGCACTCTGGATCTTAGCCCGGACCCTGGCGTTCTCCGTCAGAACCAGCTGTGGATGGGCGCCAGAAATAGAGACATTTTTCTTAATACACTTTACTTAATACCTGCCGTTATAATGTCTTCACCCTTATAATGTCTTCTGATCATCGCATTAAGATTCTCCTGACTAAATACCAGCCCATAGGACTTCCTACTCAATTCAAAATTAATTGAAATGACAGCCCTTGTATTACTGTCGTTGAGTGTATGTAAAGCTTTTTAAAGATACAGGATACAGTATCATGCTCAATATGCGTCAGTTGATCAAAAGGCATCATGGAAAACATAGAGTACCTGCAGCTTGTTGTAGTTCTTCTTGAGGGCATCTTGTTTCTGCTGTAAGATGGCTGCAAAGGGAGGAATCTCCAGCCTCATCCTGGTCATGCAGTCTGTCTCCCTAATCTGAGTCAGGATCTGGGGGTCAAAGTTGACAAACAGGTCCCCCGTATCGGGACATTTGACCAGCAAAGAGGCCTGGAGGCCCAGTCTGACCTCCTCGATCTGGGGAGTGGGAAAGAGTGAGATTGGGAAAGAGTGAGATAGAGAAAGAGAGAGAGTGTAATGGGTGCGTGTTGGTGGCAGGGAAGTCAGGCGCAGGAGAATCGAACTTGGTATAAACAGAGTTGTTTAATCAGTGCTTCACAAAACTCCAAAACCAAAATGACAAAATAATAAAAAGTGGGTACAAAACCCGTTGCGCACCAACACATAATACACAAACATACAATTAAACAATCTCCGACAAGGACATGAGGGGAAACAGAGGGTTAGATACACAACATGTAATTGATGGGATTGGAACCAGGTGTGAAGGAAGACAAGACAAAACCAATGGAAAATTAAAAATGGATCAGTGATGGTTAGAAGGTCGGTGACGTCGACCGCCGAACACCGCCCGAACAAGGAGACTTCTGCGGAAGTCGTGACAGAGAGAGATGTAGAGGGAAAGAGAGAGAGAAATAGACAGAGAGCATGAGTGTGATGGAGTGAGTGATAGAGAGTGAGAGAGACCAGAGAGAGGGAGAGAGCAAGTGAGAGAGCGCGAGAGAGAGACGGAGAGAGAGAGCAAGAGAGCGTATGAGTCATATGAGTCATCTACAGTATGTCTGTGGGAAATCAACAAGTCAATCAAAAGTAATATCAGTCTTGCCGACCACGACAGCACAGATCTGGGACCAGGCTACAGATAAGGTACAGATCAACATTAATAACAGTAACAGTTAACGCTGCTATGCTTCTGGAGTATAGGTCCAGCCAGTACACCAGAGACCGTATCAAGAGTCTCAGAGTATGAATGCTGATTAAGTTTTGCCTTTAAGATCACAATAAATAAGACAACCGGGAGGGGCCCTGTCTCACCTGCTTCATCCATCCACTGTGGTAGAGCATCTCAAACTCCAGCAGCACCCTGGCCACCCTGTTGTAGTTCCTGATGATGCGTTTGGCCTCGGGCGTAGCCAGCACCCCAGGTGATTCCTGAAACAGATCCATGGGTTCCTGGATCCTCCGGTACAGCTGGCGGGCCCACAGGATCTTACCGGCTACCGGGGGCAGGTCCCGTCCAATGGGGGGATCCATCTTCTGCTTGGTGTAGTTACGGGACACCATCTCTATGTCTCTCCCATAGTTCTGAAGGATCTGCTGGTACTTCTCATCGATGCCCAGGTCTGGGATGCCCAGTCTTAGTGATGTAAGGGGAGATTTTGATATCAAATGAAGAATGAATGAAATGGCTGTTAAAAGGACTGAAATGAATTAAAGGTTAGTTTGAAATAGAGGTGGATTGAAATAACGGTACCTTTCACATTTCTTCAGTACATTCAAAGCCCTCTCTGTGTTTTGAATGTTATCGAATGTGTTATCCATGAAGGTCTTCAGCTGATTCTGAAAGCAAATGAACACAACAAACAATTGTGCAAGTAAATTATGCGATTATTCAGAAGTGTTTTGTTATGATTTACCGGTAAGTTTGCTATTAAATGTGAACTTACATGCAAGGCAGCGGTATTTTTACAAAACTCATCATAGTCCTGATCAAAGTCTGTTCTTCTCTGATCAAGGAAACTGTATTGCTTTTTCTTTATGCTCAATACAATGCTCTGAAAATAAAAGGCAGACAGGTTATTTTTCATTCTTTCCAAAGCTCTTGAGGCTTTTGATCATTTCTTGTGTCTGTATTCATTCCAACCAAAGCCAAACGACTGTCAACAATGTTTCTGTTGAATGTTGTGAGACTGTTGGGTTTAATTTAATTTTAATCAGAGTAGTAGGCCACATAATATAGAATGTAGAATGACGATGACATGCAGCTTCTGGCTGGACACCATCCCTATTTAAAGATCCTCCATATACAATGGCAGGGATGAAAGGCAGTGTATAAAATAGCAGTCATTTCTCCAATGAGCAGCTTACCATGAAATATGTATATCCTGGCTCCTGTGAACAAACTGTCAATCTTCACAAAAGGCCATCAGGACTAAGTAATGGATCAGCTTCTGCTCATTAAAACTAATGCTGTTCAACGCAATCCAATCAATTGAGGACACGTTTTGTGATGAGTAACAAATATGACTTTTTACTTTGTGAAATGGCTCCTGATCATTACAGTCAGGAGTTTAGTATGGCTATATGCTTGGTAGAGTTGATGATAATGATGATGAGGCATGCACTGACGGACAAAAACAAGGACAAAAAGAAACTATGTTGCAAAAGTTACCTCCCATGTCCCCTGCATTTCTGCAGTCTGTCCAGCGGAAGCAATAGAAAGAGCAGAACTAACATTACTACAGTTGCAAGGAAAAACATCTGAAAAAGGTAACGTGTAAAAAGGTAACATGTAAAAAGGGTAATGTCTAAAAAGGTAACATGTAAAAAGGGTAACGTCTAAAAAGGTAACATGTAAAAAGGGTAACGTCTAAAAAGGTAACGTCTAAAAAGGTAACGTCTAAAAAAGGGAACATGTAAAAAGGTTGCATGTAAAAAGCTAACGTCTAAAAAGCTAACGTCTAAAAAGGTCACGTCTAAAAAAGGGAACATGTAAAAAGGTTGCATGTAAAAAGCTAACGTCTAAAAAGCTAACGTCTAAAAAGGTCACGTCTAAAAAGTGAACATGTAAAAAGGTAGCGTATAAAAAGCTAACGTCTAAAAAGTTAACGTGTAAAAAGCTAACGTCTAAAAAGTTAACGTGTAAAAAGGTAACGTCTAAAAAGCTAACGTCTAAAAAGGTAGCGTGTAAAAAGCTAACGTGTAAAAAGGTAACATGTAAAAAGCTAACGTCTAAAAGGTAACATGTAAAAAGGTAACGTGTAAAAAGGGAACGTGTAAAAAGGTAACGTGTAAAAAGGTAACGTCTAAAAAGGTAACGTGTAAAAAGGTAACGTCTAAAAAGTTAACGTGTAAAAAGGTAACGTCTAAAAAGCTAATGTCTAAAAAGGTAACGTCTAAAAAGGTAACGTCTAAAAAAGGGAACATGTAAAAAGGTTGCATGTAAAAAGCTAACGTCTAAAAAGTGAACATGTAAAAAGGTAGCGTGTAAAAAGTGAACATGTAAAAAGGTAGCGTATAAAAAGCTAACGTATAAAAAGTTAACGTGTAAAAAGGTAACGTCTAAAAAGTTAACGTGTAAAAAGGTACCGTGTAAAAAGCTAACGTCTAAAAGGTAACATGTAAAAAGGTCATGTGTAAAAAGGTAATGTGAAAAAGGTCACGTGTAAAAAGGTCACGTGTAAAAAGGTAACGTGTAAAAAGGTAACGTGTAAAAAGGTAACATCAAAAAAGGCAACGTTAAAAAAAGGTAACGTTAAAAAAAGCTAACGTCTAAAAATGTCATTGATTTACATAAATTATTTAAAAAGTTATGCCTAAAAGGGTAACGTCTACAAAGTACTCTAATCTCCAGACTGTGTACCTGAAACGTGGTTGCCATAGTTTCCAGGCCTTCTATCTTGGAGTCCTGTAGGGCTGAGTAGGTAGTGATGGTGCTGAACATGTTGAGGATCTTATAAAGGCGTCGTTGGAACGTCTCAAACTTCCCAAAGATGTACATCTCACTGAAATCAAACTGCCTCTCGGAGGGACTCTGCTCCAGCTTCTTCTTGGTCTTGTGGAAGCACTTCTGGTACTCCTATAATGAGATAGATGGGATCCAGATGAAAAGTAATTGGAGGAGCATGGAAAGGAAGTTATACTGTAAAATAGTTCATTTGTGAGAAGTGTGTAAAGGATGTGACGGTATTACACTAGAGATAATAAATTATTTATAGATTAAAGCTCTTAAGGGCCTGTACTTTCAAAACGGACATTTCTTTGTGCCTTGATTTAGCACAGTATTTGAAATTATCTGGTTAAAGTGTGTTGAACAAGTACTTGGTATATGAAAGCAGTACCTGGTTTAGGTGGATAGCAGCTTGCAGTTTCTCAGCTACAACACCCTGAGGCTGGTCCCATATGGACGCAGACCCGTTGTTGGTGATGTAAGTCTTGCATGCTGTAATCATCTGGTTGGTAACCTAAGACATGAATAAAAAGAATAAAAAACGATACATTTTGCGTGCCTCTCTAATAAGCAACCTCGATGGGATGACTGGTTAACAGGCTTGGAAGGAAAGTAGACAGCACTTCTGCTAACATGAGACCAGGTGGTGAGGCCAAATGCACCATGAACATCAAAGAAGAATTGACCATATTCATTTTAATACCCTTCTAATGAGGAAATGTAATAAATTTGCCAGCTTTTAGGAGATTTACAGTCACCTAGTCTTCTTGGTGGTTAAATACAGTATCATAGCAATAATGACCTTGACAAACAGGGAGGTGATCTTCTCTGAGGTGTTGTAGTAGCGGGAAATCCTGTGGATCATCCGGATGGCGTTGATCAGGCCTGGAATGGCCTCTACCATCGACACCTGCGTTCATTTAGCACACAATACAATCATACAATGATGAGTTTTCAAATCCATTAAGATCGATATACAGTTGAAGTTGGAAGTTTAAATACACCTTAGCCAAACACATTTAAACTCAGTTTTTCACAATTCCTGACATTTAATCAGAGTAAAAATTCCCTGTCTTAGGTCAGTTAGGATCACCACTTTATTTTAAGAATGTGAAATGTCAGAATAATAGTAGAGAAAATGATTTATTTCAGATTATATTTATTTCATCACATTCCCAGTGGGTCAGAAGTTTACATACACTCAATTAGTATTTGGTAGCATTGCATTTAAATTGATTAACTTGTGACAAATGTTTTGGGTAGCCTTCCACAAGCTTCCCACAATGAGTTGGGTGAATTTTGGCCAACTCTTCCTGACAGAGCTGGTGTAACTGAGTCAGGTTTGTAGGCCTCCTTGCTCGCACACGCTTTTTCAGTTCTGCTCACACATTTTCTATAGGATTGAGGTCAGGGCTTTGGGATGGCCACATCAATACCGTGACTTTGTTGTCCTTAAGCCATTTTGAGAATGCTTGGGGTCGTTGTCTATTTGTAAGACCCATTTGCGACCAAGCTTTAACTTCCTGACTGATGTCTTGAGATGTTGCTTCAATATATCCACATAATGTTCCTCCCTCATGATGCCATCTATTTTGTGAAGTGCATCAGTCCCTCCTGCAGCAAAGCACCCCCACAACATGATGCTGTCACGCCCGTGCTTCACGGTTGGGATGGTGTTCTTCGGCTTGCAAGCATCACCCTTTTTCCTCCAAACATAACAATGGTCATTATGGCCAAACAGCTCTATTTTTGTTTCATCAGACCAGAGGACATTTCTCCAAAAAGTACAATCTTTGTCCCCATGCACAGTTACAAACCGTAGTCTGGCTTTTTTATCGTGGTTTTGGAGCAGTGGCTTCTTCCTTGCTGAGCGGCCTTTCAGGTTATGTCGATATAGGACTCGTTTTACTGTGGATATAGATTATTTTGTACCTGTTTCCTCCAGCATCTTCACAAGGTCCTTTGCTGTTGTTCTGGGATTGATTTGCACTTTTCGCACCAAAGTACGTTCATCTCTAGGAGACAGAATGTGTCTCCTTCCTGAGCGGTATGATGGCTGCGTGGTCCCATGGTGTTTATACTTGCGTACTATTGTTTGTACAGATGAACGTGGTACCTTCAGGCGTTTGGAAATGGCTCCCAAGGATGAATCAGACATGTGGAGGGCTACAATTATTTTTCTGATGTCTTGGCTGATTTCTTTTGATTGTCCCATGATGTCAAGCAAAGAGACTCTGAGTTTGAAGGTAGGCATTGAAATACATCCACAGGTACACCTCCAATTGACTCAAATGATGTGAATTAGCCAATCAGAAGCTTCTAAAGCCATGACATCATTTTATGGAATTTTCCAAGCTGTTTAAAGGCACAGTCAACTTAGTGTATGTAAACTTCTGACCCACTGGAATTGTGATTCAGTGAATTATAAGTGCAATAATCTGTCTGTAAACAATTGTTGGAAAAATTACTTGTTTCATGCACAAAGTAGATGTCCTAACCGACTTGCCAAAACTATAGTTTGTTAACAAGAAATTTGTGGAGTGGTTGAAAACGAGTTTTAATAACTCCAACCTAAGTGAATGTAAACTTCCGACTTCAACTGTACATAGTAGACCGGTTTCGCAGATTAAACCTAGTCCTGGACTACAGGGTTTTTAATTGAGAGTGCTTCTTAGTCCAGGATTAGGCATTATCTGTGTCCGGGAAACTGGAAAACTATTTAAATCTGTTGTTAGTAAATCTTAGAGGAAGATATTGAAAACTGTATACAATATTAGTCTCTCACAGGGTCACTGTTGTAGAGCGGGTCACAGAACTTCTCCAGAGTGTAGAGGTACTTCACATTGTCTTTGGCCTCGTTGGCTGAGTCAGTGATCCTGGTGTCCAGCTCTCGCCAGGACTGGTGGGACAGATACAGTCATCAAACATACACTGTGCCTATTCTGCTACAGTAATACAGGAAACACCAACTGAATTCAGATATGAGAGCCATGTACACTAAGCATAGAGGAGTGCTTTAATGTTTAATGTTTTAATGTGACCAACTCCCACAAACGAGTCTCACGTAGCAAAAATTGAAATTTATATTTTAACATTTTATTAGCAGGCCTTTAACATCTACTCCTGTGTTACGGAGGACAGGGTGTAACAGCTTGCTCACCTTGATGAGTTTTGACTTGGCCATCATGAGAACGCCCAGGACAGATTTGACATCGGGGCTCTTCAGCTGGTCCAGGAGGTAGTTGAAGCGGGACATGCGTTTCTTCCAGTGGTCCAGCTCGGCCCGCGGCCCCAGGTCATCTGCCTCCTTCCTCAGCTGGTCACTCTCCGCCAGCACCTGGATACAACACAATCACTGCTGATTGGGGAATGCAATATCTGTCAATTGTATTAGATGTGGTGGATCTTGATGTAATTTCCCCTGAGTGGATAAATAAAGTTGGATTGTATTTACTATATTGAAGACACACCTCCACCCACAATAAAACAGGTCCATGGATGAGAAAGGTGTGCTATTGAGGTTCAATCTATTTTACCTGTTCAATCTGTTTGATCCACACTTTCATACAGGCCTCTATCTTCTCTGTTGCCTCTGCGCTGTTAGCCACAGCAATGTAGTCAGACGGGCCTTTCAGTGTCTTCAGGTCAAATTCGTCACACACTTTTAGATTCACCTAAATGAAACGATTAATGATATCAATTGTATATCCATATATTCGTAATTGCAAAATTACATTTGATTGTTTTGATAAGCATGTGTGTGTATTTAATTATTTGTTATTTAAATACTTATTTTCTGCGTATTTGAGTATTTTCAAATAATGTGGCCTGAATAAACTACATATATTGAAAGTATTTTCATTTTTTCCCCTATAAATAGCATACTTTTTGAAAGTATTTGAAAATACTTATTTCAAATACTATTTTCAAATAACTGGGTTAAATACATGGGAGTGTATTTGAGTCAGTGTATTTGAGTTTTCCAAATACATTCCAATATTCAACTACTTGTCTTTTCAAATAAAACACATCTGAATAAGTACTTTGAAATGCATGTGAAAGTAATTTAGATATTTGAAGTAGTATTTGAAGCCAGGTCGTTTGAGCTTGCACGTCACCTACCTTCTCCTGCAGGCTCTCCTGCGCCCCGGCCAGCACAGACACAAAGCTGTCCAGTGAGCTGAGGAAGTTCTGTTTAACTGACTGGGCCTGTGGGCTGGCCAGCTCTCCCCAGCCATGGTCCATCTTCTTCAGGCTGGGTATGAAGATCTCAGACAGCAGCTGCTCCACACTTTTAAGCAGGCCTACCTCTGTGGTGTCCAGCATGTTGAAATTCACCTCCTACCAGGGCCAGAGAACTTTAGATAGACATGACCACACAGTAGGCCAGGGGATGACACCATTTTAGAAGCAAAGATTGGACTGACGTGTCATACTGTTACTAATATTGTTTGCCTGAATGCAAGGGTAAATAGTGTTATGAATGATAAGAGCATTGTTATACGAACATTGTTTAAGCCCTTAGACATATAAATATTGATAAAGGGTATAATGCCGACTATGTGCTGGGTCAGGGTTCTCCAACCCAGTTCCTGGAAAGCTACCCTCCAGTAGGTTTTCAATCCAACCCCAGTTGTAACTAACCTAATTCAGGCCATCAACCAGCTAACTATTAGATTCAGGTGTGCTAGATTAGGGTTGGAGTGAAAACCTAAAGGACGGTATCTCGCCAGGAACAGGGAAGGAGAGCCTTGTGTTGGTAAGATAGTAAGGTGGAGACTCACCCTGTGCACATTCTCAGAGGTGATAGCCTTGGAGGGGTTGGCTCTTGTGAAGAACACACAGACACCAGTCAGAGCCACATCTTTGCCCTCAGTGACAAACACCTTGGCTTTCTTACTCCGGTTGGGGGCCAAGACAGCTGCTGCTGCTGATGCTGCTGCTAGGGAGACAAACAAAACAGTTACCCACTACCCACTATATATCATATTTATGACAGGAAGAAGGGTAAGATACATGAATCTAACTGTTCGCAAGATTCAACCTCTTTGAGCTGTAACTCTACTATTAACTGTGTTATTACCCTGCTATTATTATATTCCCCTATTATTTCCCTACATGGCCAATCATCTCACCTGCTTCAGCTGGCTCCACATCCTGATAGTAGAACATGATATGAGGAAGTCCCTCAGCCACAAAGAACTGCTCCATGCGTTCAATCTATAGGAGACAGGTTCATCACAATCATCGTTCCCACAATTAATTTACTTTTACTTGATTCCATCGCTTTTGCACAAGTTATTACAATACAGGTCATCTTGAACTGTAGAAACTAATGTTGCATCCGCAAGCAGTGGCCAGCTACTCAACAGTCTGTCACAAGGGACCACAGTACAGGGGATTGACGGAGGTGGAGCGGTGATGAAGTGTTATGCCCTACCTGAGTTCCCTCCAGAATGGCATCCTCCACGTCAGCCTTCTCCAGGCACAGGCAGGAAGCCACGATGCTGAGGACGTAGTCATGTCTGCCATCCAGCTGAGCTCTCTTAGCCTCACGCTCCTCTTTCAGCTTTTGCTGCAAACAAAGAGACAGAGAGAGAGGCATCATCAAGTCAACCCCAGTACAGATTCAAACTGGACAGATTTCTTCGACAAGAGGCGGAACCAAATTCTGATTAATATTTCAGCCCGGAAACAATTCAAGTAATTCAAATCATAATGACTGGATACAACAGAGTCATTCACACATACTTTGAATGCAACAATCTCGCTGTTTGATATGAGATAGGATTGAGGCTCCCTTTTGCTCCTTCTAGACTTTGAGTCATCCATTGTTCAAAAGGTTCACAGAATGACAATCACTTTCACATGTCAGCCAAGACAGCAAAATTCAGGACACTTGCAAACTCCATTGAAGAAATATCAGAAAAAATACAATATCTTCAATATATACTGCAGCTTTGTTATTAACAGTAAAATCCATGAAAAAACGGAAAAAACAGCAAAACCCCACACAAAGAAGTGAAAATGAAAGTGATAGCCTATTCCTTCATGGAAATCTCTTGAACCATGATCTCTGATAAAAACATTTTCTGTAGAAAAATGTTATACTATATACTGTAGACTTTTTAGCTATGCCTCTTTCTCTGTCTTCTATACCACTCCTACCCACTAGCTATCTACAGGTTATATACAGTGAAACGTCCAGACAGTAGCACAAACAGCACAGATAGAACCTTAACATCCCACTCTGGCTAGCCTATAACACTACCCTGGACAGCCCAGTGTCTGGGGGCCTCATGTTAAAGAAGACAGAGAATAGAGATAGTAAAATCTACTACAATGAGTTGCTTAGTGGTGCTGCTAGGTAACGGCAGGAAAAAGGCAAACCAATAAATTAAGCCGACTTTGTGTTGTATTTTGTGGGCCGGTTGCAGACACTTTCAAACTCTGGTTTTATTTTCCCCATTGACAGTCTGGAATTGAGCCTGTGTTGTCTGGAGAAGTGTTTCGCTCTAGGTTAAGCTACCTTTTACTTGTAAGGGTCTAATTTGAGATATAGGCCCTTTGGGTTCAGCACATTGCAACTTAACAACAAAGCATTTTATAGCTACTGGCCAGACCATTTACCGGCAGACCAAGAATACTAAGCACACTTAAGCTTTTCCTGCATTTCTTTATATCTACACTGGCATGTTACTATTTGGCAAACACTATACATTTTCCCCTAAGAATGCATTTGATGCCATGGATAAAGTGTGGTCACATTCAGACTGTTGAGTTATTCATGCCAAGCCGGCTCACTGGTCTATCTCTATTGCACTTTAAAGACGTTAAGGTCAAGTCTGAGTCACATTTACTATGGCTTATTTTATAACCCCAATGGATTAGTCCAATTAAAAGATAGCTCCACATGAGTTTCATCCAGGTATATGGCGGGAGTAGGAGAAGGCTGTGGAAGAAGATAGCAGAAGACGATGGATAAAGATTTACAGCATGCATCAGATCAGAGGCAGCACCCAGCAGTCAACAAGCCTGGACACGAAAGACCAAACACAGCTATTGACCTATTTGGACAAACACAAGCCCCAGACTACATCCTAAATGCAACCCTACTCCCTACATGGTGCACTGCTTGGTCTCTGGTCAAAAGTGGTGCACGATGTAGGGAAAAGTGTGCCAATAGACGAAGCATGTGCATACGCAGGCCAGCCAGTACAATACTGATTCACCACACTGCCTGAACAGAACCACTGGAGGAAATACATGCTTATATAAGCTAGCCAAGACAGGGGTTGCTGGGTGACACACACATCACACCTGCTCCCTGAGCTGGCAGTGATTCCAGTCCAAGACTTTCATGATGAGCAAGCAGCCACCTCAGGCTTCAGCCTACAGAGAAGAGCTACAGCACACCGAGCATAAAGCACCAAGCACCAAGCGTACACAATGGCAGCCTCAACTTCCTGCAAGCTTTCAGCTCAGATAAGAAATGAATGGCTTGAATGAAAATATCCTGACCAAACAAATCAAGAAATACTTCAGAAAGAAAAGGACTAACAGCTTCCAACTTACTGTGGGAAGCTTGTGGGAAGGCTACCCGAAACGTTTGACCCAAGTTAAACAATTTAAAGGCAATGCTACCAAACACTAATTGAGTGTATGCAAACTTCTGACCCACTGGGAATGTGGTGAAAGAAATAAAATCTGAAATAAACCATTCTCTCTACTATTATTCTGACATTTCACATTCTTAAGATAAAGTGGTGATCCTACCTGACATAAGACAGGGACTTTTTACTCTGATTAAATGTTAGGAATTGTGAAAAACTGAGATTAACAGTTGAAGTCGGAAGTTTACATACACCTTAGCCAAGTATATTGGCTAAGGTGTATGTAAACTTCCGACTTCAACTGTAGCTCCAGATAGAGATTGGTGAGTGCTGTCGAGAAGATACGGCTTGGGGGTAGAAGCTGTTAAGGAGCCTACACATCTGCCTATTTTTCATTCTATCAATGTTTTGTTTATGTTCTTACAGTAGCTTATTTTGTTGAGTAAATTGATCGAAAAGCAATAACCTAAATACAAATGTATAAGGTTTTACATTGAATTATGATACTTGTGACATGTTTTCAATGAACTAACTAAATCTAAAGATAGGCAAACAAGAAATAGAGCCTTTTGCAGCCAATATGAATCTAACAAAAGCAATAAGACAGTGATATTCACACAGTTTTGATACATTTGAAAAAGTTTTTTAAAAGTATTTTCTTCCCTTCAGGATTTACTCAAGTAAAAGTACAGTACACATTCCTAAAAGAAAACTACTCAAGTACTGTAACGTGTTACTTGTAGTGTGTTACTGCCCACCTCTGTATTTTCATGAATCCCCAGTACTGTAAAATCCATACTTCTTATTGAACATTTATAGTTGGGCAACATAGCCTACAGGCTGAACCTCTATCTACACAATGGTCTGGTAAACAGCCCAGAAGACTGATGTTGTATTTAAGATAAATACAATTGAAAGCATTCATGATGAAATACATGATTTGGTTCCAGATTGGGACCAGGGTGTAGCCTAAGTAACGTCATGTAACAGAACTGTGTAGCTTACCTTGTTTTGATAGTCAGGTTTAAAGTGAAGCATCGCCACTCTCAACAAAGCAAGCTATTCAAGGAATCCACCCTCTTAATTGACATGAATTAATATTCATGAGAAAACAGACAAGAATTCCAGTGCATGCACTGCAGAACAAGCACTGCCAGTGATCAGCAACTTATTTTCCAGCCCAAAGGTTACTGTCTGAAATTATAATATTGTTTTCTCTTCAGACAGAAGCTTGCTAACTAGATAATGTAGTATTGCGTGACCACCTTCCGGCTAGGTAATGATCAAAAGCAGTGCTATCGCCTTACCAACGTCAACAATGGGGCTGGGGGCTGAATGGGTCATTGTTATACAGTAGAGGCTACTCTTACAGACAGTGACAGACATGTCACACCTGGACAGGTATAAAAGAGCCCTGTGGTCCAATTACATGAGAAAGGGATTGACCAACAGAGAATGGATGGTGTTAAAGAGCAATACACAATACTTGGCCTCGACCTATGTTGTGGAACTCGGGTTCGGCCTAGTTCAATCCAACCAAGGAACACAATGACTTCTTAATGAAAGCCATTCACCAGTATACATGTTGTACGCATGTTGTACTGAAACTAGAAAGGAATAACACTAATGTAAAGTGGTGAAAAGTGGGGTGAGATGAAAGTGCCAGCAGCTGAAGATTAATATGACAGAGCCAATCCTTCAAAAATTAGGGGACCAACAAGTGTGGAGAAATGTTGAGTGACAAAACAATCCACCCAAACTTCAAATCCAAAAGGGCAACCAGCATTTGGCTCCTGCCTGTCCAAAGAGAACAACATACACCAAGAAACAAACACACCAGCCTATTGAATTGAATTGAATTTATTTTGGGTAACAGACATATACAACAAAATGTACAGTGTGGACCCAGAGGATATCACTTGAAACTATTCATTATAACGCTTGTTTCCAAAGTGGTCCTCAATATTAAATTCCATTAGATTACACAATATTGACCGAGGATGAGGGGTGAGAGAGCGTTTGATACTTGGAAAAGGATTGTGCATCTTTGCATTTAAAAGCAGTTAGATAATTCGTATTTCACTAAGGCATGGCTGATTTCTAAAGTGAGACATCTCATTTGGAGTTCCCACTGAATTATGTATGATCTGGTGAGAGCTCAGAGAGCGATCTAAGAGAAGGCCCCCATAACATCAGCATAACATGCACAACATGTCCCCATAACATTACTATAACATCCACAAAATGTCCCCATAACATCACCATAATATCCACAAAATGTCCCCATAACATTTTTTAAAATATATATTTCTACATTTAAACTTGATTTAACTAGGCAAGTCAGTTAAGAACAAATTCTTATTTACAATGACGGCCTACCCCAGGCCACACCCCGGACGACGCTCGGCCAATTGTGCGCTGCCCTATGTTGTGGTATATTGGCCATATATCACAAACCCCTAAGGTGCCTTATTGCTATTATAAACTGGTTACCAACTTAATTAGAGCAGTAAAAATACATGTTTTGTCATACCCGTGGTATACTATCACGTACCACAGCTGTCAGCCAATCAGCATTCAGGGCTCGAACCACCCAGTTTATAATGCAAATTATAAAGTTTGAGTCCTGAATGCTGATTGGCTGAAAGACATACCATAGGTATGACACTATTTTTATTTGTACTGTTCTAATTACGTTGGTATCCAATTTATAATAGCAATAAGGCCAGAGGAGCTGTGGTATATAGCCAATATACCACGGCTAAGGGCTGGTCTTATGCACGATTCAAAGCAGAATGCCTGGATACAGCCATTAGTCATGCTTAAATTATTGTGAGCTCTTGAGTCTACATATGCATGCTCTTCATTACCAGAAAATGCCATCATTTTATTGGCAGGGATAAGGAAACAGGACTACAACACGATGCAAGCTATTGGCTACCTTGCCACCACCACCAGACAAATACAAAGATATACAGTCCAACTAATATACATTAGAATCACATCTACACAAGCGAAATAGCTGATAATACCATCACCAAACCTGCATTTCCTTTATTGACTCCACGGGGACTGCGGGTTGGGACCTGTTCTCTAGTTGGACTTCGCAGAACGCGAGCTGAGAGACATGTTGTTTCCACACCATCACGAATATGTCTTTGAAGTGTCAATACAGTATCAGAATTCCGGAAACAGTTGCAAGTTTTCCATGTCACGTGGAATTCCTATATATTGGTCCTTGGTGTCCCGCGCTGGCTCGAGGGGCTCACGCTACAGTTCTCAGATAACACTTTCCCACCAATTAAATTGTGTTACCTGTTTCCTTGGTTACGTAGGACCAAGGAAATTATTTTTGCTGAATTTGCTATTCAGCATCCTTGGAACTTCCATATCCTAAACCCTAACCTGAGCCCATACCCTAACATTAACCATAATTATGACCTAATGCTAACCCCAACCTTAACCCGTACCTTAACCCCTTTGAATGTCTACTTCAATGGGGTACGGACGTCCCAAGGATTCCGGATAGCACGGACATTTTTTTTCTGATGGGGGCAGCTACATATACTTCCCTGCAGGCTGCACCATGCACAGCTAGCATTGAGCAATCGGCCCAAATCGACTGCTAGCTGGGTGTTGACCATATAAATAGTTTGTGTAGAAACACTACAAATCCACATGATTCGTCTCGGTCCACTCATGGGGCCGCAAATAAACTTCTCATTAGATCATTGAGAAAAATCCGATATTGATGACTTTTTAATCAATTTGGAAAGATACGTTTGTAGGACGCCTTTTTTGGCAACACATGTGCTTGTGAAGGCTGCTAGTCTACAGTTTGTCGTCTTTCTGTATTTGTATATTCGCTTTCATTTCTAACGTTACACTAGAGGGAATGGGTCACACGGGTGGGATGCACAAGTATGGAGAGCATACAGGCATATACAAGCATTTGTCTTTCAAACATGCGTCTATGTAATTAATGATTATACCCAGCCGCACGCCAACATTGTGTGGAATATGAGTAGGAGGCCACGAATTGAGACGTTGATGCAGCCGTTGAGTGTATCACAGGACACACTTATAGATATTTTCAAGATGCCTCGATGACACTTTGTAATGTAGGCCATGAGAGGAGCGGAGACAATGCATTTCCAAATGGACACTATAATAATCTTCTTTGCTTGATTTTTACTAGCGGCTTCTAAAACTGCAGTATAGTATGCAGTATGAAGAGGACACAATGCATGTATAAAGGTACCTTATACTTTTTTTAAACCAGTGGGAGGCAGTGTTTGATCGCAGAATGAACCATATAGATATTTTATAGCAGACGTCTATCAATCATTATTGTAGGTAGTTCTATACAATCTTTAATGGAAAATAATAACACCAGGCCAGTCATCATCAGGTAGGCTAAACAGTCGAAATGTCTTGAATTATTATTCCCAGTGTAGGAAGTGTTTTTGTGATAAATAACATTTTATTCCTATCCTATCTCATAGCTATGTTTTCCTGTTGGCTACCATAGCCTATGAAAGGTCTATGTCTATATTATATCATGTCTGGTGGCCAAGTGTAGCCTGGTCCCAGATCTGTTTGTGCTTTTGCCAATTCCATTGTCATTGTCAAAGAAGACATGTTTGACAATGACAAATACGTAAGGAGTTGGCAAGAGAGCAGAAACAGACTGGCACCCAGGCTACACCAAGCCTTTATGATTTGGCTCCCCTACCCAACCGATTTGGCTCCCCTTTCATCCCATTTGTGGCGCACAATGCCTCAAAATTTCAGGGATATTCCAGCAGGGCCAGAGACCCCATACAAGACCTCCCCTTTATCAACGGACTTCCCCCTCTGCCTCTGTGCTCAGGCTCTGGAGCGCCGCCGATCGGTAATAAGAATTTTCATTCTCGCCAAGATGGAGGTCTCTTGCCTATTGAAGAGAGAAAAGATTGCGTGCGTGTTACAGTAGAGTATAATTTCAATGGTGTTCCATTTCAATTTTCACGGAAAATCTAGAGGAAGTCAATTATTTGGAGATTATTTTCCCATATCGGTATTCCAGCCATGAGCTCTGGAGAGGGAATAGATGAGGCTGCTAAAGATGCGGCCGACATAGCGGCGTTTTTCAAGTCCGGTAAGTGAAAGAGGGGCGAGAACCTCCGGTAGCCCACTGTATTGATAATGCCATCTACATTGTTCCCGTATAGATGCTAAACTGATCAACAAATTCAGCCATTGGTGGGTGGATGCGTTAGAGAGATACGATTATTATCCTCCTAAACATGCTCCCTGTCATCCTCTGCTTTTATTCCAATATGATAACAGAGTGAACCTCAGATTATAGTAAATTACGCACACTTCAATGTAAAAAAAATCATATGTGTCTTGGGTGGTTTATAATCTAGAAATGAAATGTATCCCTATCTCGAGATGTGTGTAGAAAACATATTTCAATTTTTCTGTACCCTGCGTCGTGGCCAATGAACCTTCGGCAGTGAGCTGCTTGTTAGTCAGAACCACATCCTATTGATTGTGATAGCCTATCATGTAAACAAACTGTAGTCTATGATGCCGCCCAGGTGTAGAGGCTGCACAATCTATCTGGAACATAACTGAGTTTTAGGCCAGGCCTACGTAGCCCACGGAAACATCTTCCTGGTTACTCTCATACAATGTGTTATGGACTAACCAACAATAGACTATCACGTTTTTCTATTGCTGTTTAGTTTATTTAGACACCCATTAGTCCATCAGGGCAAGAAACGAATCCCTAGAAAATGTATCCTTACAAAATATTAAGATTATTGTGTTATTAGGGTTATTTACTTGAACATATCTAATACCATTGATTTTATCTCTGGTATACATTCTAATATTTTTTTTCTCTCTAGTCAATTTAATGACCGAAGAATGTTATTTTTTTTACCCTAGTAGGCCAAACCTATTCATTCCAGAAGTGGTCCACACCACACACTGCCATCATTTCCCCCCAAATTAATTGGGGTAAGAATGTAATTCTAAAGGAATTAACATTTTGGAAAGTAAAAAAAAAAGTGCATATAGGTGCCTTGGGAACGTCCTTGGACCATGATGAGACCACCTCAGATGATCCACAGTCAGAGCAGCTGTTCGTTTGCGCTCAGCTGTTTCTGTAGCATCTGGTCTGGTGCATCTTGGTCAAGAAGTCTGTTTCCCACCATCCCCATGGATGACACACAGACAGAAGTTTGAGTGGGACAGACAGGGTCAAGCTGAAGTGAAGAAGGGACTGAGTCTATTGGAAAGACGAGTGATATAGCCTAATGATTTATATAATACATTCTATTCTATTCTTTAGTGAATGCATGTTGCATAGCATTGACTTGAGCTTTTAGGTCACTGGAGTCTGGAGGTAAGGAAGTTAAGAAAGAGCTGTCTAAAGACAATGTTAGGAATTGGGTTTGGCGAAGGAATGTCCCAACATTAATGGAGTCAAGGGACCTCGAACTATAGGCTGATGTATATATTTCTACCTTGTTAGATATGACCATCTGTCTATGTTCCTTTCTCCCATAGTTGCCACAAATATTTCCTCTCAGTGTCTCTTTAAGACAGCTTGGAATACTATAATGGATTGTAATTATATTGTTGCAGTCTACTGTTGGTATGTGGCCAGTGTTTTCTGCTGTAGCTGTTATAGACCATGTCCTGGGAGTTAACAATAGCAACATGAACCTGAATGATGTGCATGAACAACATTTACCTGTAAATGGTCTCTGTCTAGATGCTTTGAGGTTTGTGTATCCCATTTGTACTATTATTGTTAACTGTAAGGACTAAGCTTAGCTTGCTGTATCGGGTAATTAGGTTGTATTTTGTGCAGTGGTGAAGCTAGTAAGTGTTTTGCATGGTGATGCATTTAGACTTTCAAATTTCACACATATTGTGTAGGTGCTAAAACTGGGAAAGCTAGTTATGACGGTGTAAGAGAGAGGCCAGTGAAACACAGAGCAAACAACATGACCCATAACTGCATCCAAGCATACGATAGATAGGAGCAAGGAATATGTTGGCTGAGTCCCAAAAGCTATTCCATGTAGTCCACTACTTTTGACCAGAGCCCTATGCCTTTGAGGTACTATTTAGGGAATGGGGAATATGTTCACTATAATAGGGTGCCATTTGGGATGCAGCCATGGATATGTTGTTTGGCCTGTCAGTATCCTACAACACTATTCATCCTGAAGCCACAGGGAAACAGACAGAAAAGGCCACCCCACTTTATGTAACCTCTCCAGCAGGCTTCCTAATTGCTGCTGCCTTGTAGAGCGTTGAACTCTTGGCACAAAGTTGCTCTTTCTTGTTGCACTGAAACAGATTTCTTTGGTTTGGGGAGCTCTGGGTGCACCCACTATGATGCCCTAGTTAGTCTTGAGTAGGACTTTGGATGTGTCCCAAATGGCACCCTATTCCTTACATAGTGCACTAGTTTTGACCAGGGTAAGAATAGCGTGCCTTTTTTAACTCGAATGGCTGTACTAAACGGCCTTGCTGAAGTTGTTATATGTCATTTAAGAAGAGACTGGGCTAATTTTAGTATTCGCCCTTTGAAGAGTATCTAACGCCATGATATACTAGACAGTCTGTATTGGAAGACGATACGCATCACATAAGTCATAGCTCGATGATTTAGGGAAGTCAACTATCAAAACAGTATTCTTTTCAGTTTATGGAGACATATTTCTGTTTGGAGTTGTTGTGGTAGTCATGGAGATGTTGTGCTAGTCATAGTCGTCTATTATTTCTTGTCCTTATTTTGTGATGAGTTAGACTGATGGACGTTATTATGTCATTCCCACAAACATTGTATAGATCCCACATTTTATACTGAGTCATCCTCTTGTGAGCTAATCAGTGAGATTGTCATAACTTTTAGTCCACTTGACGATGAGGCTCATTACAGCAGCTCAGTAGCATGCATGCCTATGATGTCAGCCCACACAAAGCTTTAGGTCTATGTCCCAAGGTATTCAAAACTATTGCACTGTATGCTTATATTCACTCTACACTGAGTGTACAAAATATTAGGAACACCTGCTCATAGACTGACATAGACTGACCAGATGAATCCAGGTGGAGGCTATAATCCCTTATTGATGTCACTTGTTATATCCACTTCAATCAGTGTAGTTAAGGGAGGAGACAGGTTGAAGATGGATTTTTAAGCCTTGAGACAATTGAGACATTGATTGGGTATGTGTGCCATTAAGACGGTGAATGGGAAAGACAAAGGATTGAAGTACCTTTGAACAGTGTATGGTAGTAGGTGCCAGGCGCACCGCTTTGAGGGTCAAGTACTGCAAAGCTGCTGGGTTTTTCACGCTCAACCGTTTCCCGTGTGTATCAAGAATGGTCCACCTCCCAAAGGACGTCCAGCCAATATGACACAACTGTGGGAATAGTTGTAGTCAACATGGACCAGCATCCATGTGGGAATGCTTTCAACACCTTGTAGAGTCCATGCGCCGACAAATTTAGTCTGTTCTGAGGGCAAAAGGGAGGGGTGCAACTCAATTTTAGGAAGGTGTTCCTAATGTTTTATACAGTGTATATTAGTGTATATTAACACTATGTATAAACTATTTACCAAGTTATTACATTGGCACCGAGTGTAGTATACAGACCTTTGGGAAGGCATAAGGTTGTCTTGGCCTGTTTGATGTGAGTTGACTCTTACTCGGATCATCCTGTCCCTCACTGTACAGTAAGCTGTTGTAATGCAGAGCTGCTCGCTGGCTATTCATAGTGTACAGTGGCATTGCCCATTAGTTTTCAAATGACCCAAATCAGGAGGTCATTTTCAGTGGCTGTTTAAGGATTGCAGACTGAATGAATTGTGTAATTGAATTATGCTTATTTTCTTGCTTTTTAGGAACAAGACGAAAAATGTATGAGGTGTAACTAACTTTTATGACACAGCATCATGCTTACAAATGAGTACGCTGTAGCTCAATCAGGCACCACTGAGTTCTGATTTACAAGGTAATAATATACTAGCCATCCATCATAACACCAGTGGTATATTGAGACCTATGGTTCCAACAAAGATATAGTGTTTACTATGTCAAAGTACCTTCTATTTTTGTCCTGTATCAAATACTGTAGTCAGGCGCCATTTTCCACCACATAGCTGCCTTGCTTTGACCATTTACCATATTACACAGTGGGGTTGTTCTTGTGAGAGGACGGCCGTCACATTGGCAACGGTATAAATCAGGATATTTTCTGTGTACATGATTGTTCCACTATCCAGCTCAGAGCAGGCTGAGGTTTACCAATTACTTTCATTTGATTGGATCTTTAGAAAAGCCCTGTCGTGTCTTTGGCTATGCCGGATTAAGTGATATGACATGCTATTCTATAAAATAATTTCTCCGTAATTAATATCGCCTGATTGAGCTAATCAAGTAAATGTAATTAACTAGAGAGTCGGGCACCACGAAATAATATTTATAGAGCTGTTATCTTCCAAATAAACTCTTAAAGACCTAGTAATATTTTACATCAATAGCAGTCAATATCAATCGTCATCTTATTTCAGTCTCATCTGAAAGTTGTAAATTATTTTATCTGCACGAACCCTGTCTACCAAGTTGAATCAGCAATACAAAATTGGGTTTAATTATTTATTTCGTAAATACCTAAATAATCACACAAAATTACACATACACACAATTAATCATAACTTGATTACAAATTACGTCATAAAGAAAAACGTCCCTAGCGGGCGGAACAGATATGACAGCTTGTTACATAAAAGAAAAGGGGCTAGGTTTAGTGAAGGAGCGGAAAGACTGAGGGACACAGGGAGAAGCTGTACTATCGTAAATACAGTATCTTATGTATTCTAAATTACCGCCCATTTGGAAAAGGAAAATGCAACAAATATTTACTCTGAGCTGCGCTTCGATAGGTTGGTGGTAGATGGAAGGCCATGTTGCCAAACCGAGTCCTTTGAAGAATGTCTCCAGTTGTCAATTGGTTACGTTGTAGTAACGTCGTTGTGTGGTAGACGGGATACTCTGTCTGTTCCTTCCTAACCTGCGTTTGCAGCTGCAGTTGCTAACTCAACGGCTGGGAGGTATCACTTCTGTAGTGAATAAGAGTTCAAAGTTCATACCATTAGCAACCAAAGCTCACTCTGATGTTGGCTTCGTTCTGTAGTTATTATCTGAACCATTCTGACATAGGACTGTCGTCCTACATCCCCAGAACAGGAAGTTCTATTGTCGTCAAGGGCTTATATAGGAAGGCAGAGGAGGACGTGTTTGAAAAGTTTTAAAGCCCATGTCCCTTCACAGAGCAGGTCACTGATTGAGCAGCTCTATCTTATGAAAACCCACATCTCACATTTTAGAAGCTAAAATCACATTTAATCCCATCACAAATAATTTCATATTCAAACATTTAAATCGAACAACAATTCCATGTGAATCCGATAACTCTGATGTGTAGACTTTCCACTGTAGAGTTTATGTCATTTGATCATTGATGAGAATGTCTCAGATGACAACTGAACTGACATCATATTCATTAAGTACCACCGCATATGTTCAATTGTTCGGATTACCAGAATATAGTTCATTTCCCCCCACCTACTGATGTTCCCAGAATCTCTATGTTAACCAAGGGTTTTGCAAATGTAACCTCAGTAGGGTAGAGAGAGGAAAAAGGGGGGAAGAGGTATTTATGACTGTCATAAACCTTCTCCCCAGGCCAACGTCATGACAGCCGCTTTACTAATTTCTTATTTATTTATTCCGTTTAAACATTACTTGCTTTCTAGTGGTGATATTATACCATAGAAAGGTCACAGTTATCATCTATTTACCATCAACTGTTGGACATGAAATTTCTAAATGTCTTTGTCCGTTTCGGAATGAAAAAGGAGATTATGACTAGGCCTAATTAGATCAGCCTGTAATGGCCAGTAATGTGCGCCAAATTGTTGTACTGCCTGTGATCCAGCGTTATCACCCAGTGTGATCATGCTTATCGAAGTGGAAACCTAAGTGTTATGTAATAAAATGTCTACTGGCTGCTGCTGAGAAACAGACTTGACCCAACTAAAGTCTTCTTAGTTGTGTCATAATAATGGTGTAGTGTAGTAGGGATCAGATGCTCCAGAATCAATTCACATCATGAGAGAGGGAGAAGGAGAGAGGGGGGGAGAAAGAGAGCGAACGAAAGTAAGGACAGAATAACCACCTCTGCAAATGATAGAATAGTGAAGGCTAAAGTCAGGGTGGAGTAGGCCATCATGGCTTGCTTTTATACATATTATACAGTCAGAAAGAATCCTCTTGCGTTCTATCGCAAAGTAATTGGCAGTTGCTTCTAGTGGAGTAGAAGCAATCAGCCCAGAGTGGCATTGCACCATGAAACGGCCTCAGCCCAGCCGCCATCATGCCATCCTCCTCATAATTGGAAAAAGAAGAGCTTTTGACTGGAGCTGTTCTGTTTTGCCCAGACTCACTTCGGTGGTTTGGTTTCCCTCCTCCTCTCTTCTACTGTATGATCACAATGGAGAGCAGATGTTTTAGTGCTGCTTGATTGTTATGGATTTGTTTATTGTAGAGCTGTTTATAAAGCAGCCTGCTGAGTGTCTTTTATGAGATCCATGGCATTTATAGTATAGATTAGTTAGAGATACTAGGCTTTTTACTGACCCACAGAACTAGATAAGGCCACATCTCACTCAAAGCAGCAATCGGTGCACAATTCTGTAGTATAGATCATGAACTGTCGGCCTATGCTAGTTGTGTGGAAGAAATCTAAAGAAAATCGTTAAAACTGCCTGCATGATCAGAAGAATAGCGAAGTATTTACCGGGAAAGATTCTTAAGCAAACAACCCAAGCATGAATTGGGAGTCAGGTGAACTACTGTTCTGTGGTCTGGGGAAATTCATCAGAAAGTGAGATTAGGAGGATGCAGATTGCACAGAACAAAGCAACAAGGATAGTTTTATGGTGGAGATATGATACTTCTCTTGTAGTCATGTACAATGGTCTTGGGTGGTCATCAATCAACAAGATAATTGAAAAACACATGCTTATTTTATTTTACACAGTACACCACATTACAAGAAATAGATTGTCCCCCATCGATGTCTTATCTCGGCAGAGAAGAGAAATAGGCAAAATAACATTTCGATTCAGAGTAATAAAGAAATTGAATAATTCATCTAGCAAACCAGAAACCTTTCAATTTATAAATTCATACAATACTTAGAACCACTTAAATATAATAAATTGCAAGGTTGTGCAGGATTATGGTAGATAAACAAACCAATCTATCTTTTAAGACTGTTAGATTATGTATCTGTTCAATATGGCAGTGTATTATGTCTGTTGTTTATTACAGTGTGTTAAATGTGATTGCATTGTAAATTGTATTTTAATGTTTAAGGACTCATGGAAGATTAGTCCAAGTGAGGATTAAAAGAGATCCTAATCAAATCAAATAAAACACTAACGCTTGCAGAGCTTAAAGTCATTGCTTACAGGGTAAGGAAACCAATATGTAATTTGGGTGAACTATCCCTTTAATAACATTCATTTCCCATTTAAATAGTCCCGATTTGCATATAGATAACCGTCAATGTCAATAAGTAGGAATTGAGAATGCAGAGTGAAGTCGATAACTAGCCTAAGGGATGGCTTAATTCAGTCAGGAATATAGAGGTATCAATCACAGCAGCCTCAGCCTGCCACCCACGTTGCCTGGGGGCCAGGAAGGAAGGAAAGAAAAGGGATTGTGGGCCATGAAGAAGAAGAGTGGTTGTGGGCTGAGCCTGCCTGTGTGTCTCCTTGAAATCCCTCATCTGATAAGAGAGGATTTCCTATCCATCAGAAAACCTCAGCCACCCACACCCTACCAGACACACACACCCAGCAGCCCCCTCCTTCCCAGCAGTAAGGCGGCGTCTGGAATCAGGGCATCTCATCTCAGAACCCTGGCCTCCTAGGTGTCTGTCTGCTGGCCTGCCTTCCTGTCTGTGGCCCTCTCAGAGACTAGCTGTTATATCAAACAGAGCAGCAGGGTTTTATGTGTTTCTGAGCTTATGTATTAACACTCCTCTTCTCTCTAATGGTAATAATAAACTCAGACACACACACATACACACACAAGCGCATTTGATCCTTCCCGTCGTTCATGCAGGACGGCATATTAAAAATCATATACTATTAAAAGCCTTTATGTTTTGAGAACATGCCTTTCCTCTTTTTAATGAGGTTGTGGCACACGCACACACACACACACACACACACACACACACACACACACACACACACACACACACACACACACACACACACACACACACACACACACACACACACACACACACACACACACACACACACACACACACACACACACACACACACACACACACACACGCACACAATCACACACACACACACATACACACAGACAGGGCTCAGTTTGGGAATCAAAGCAGCATGGTCCATAGTGGGATTGAGCTAGGGGATGTTTGGTGTGGTGTGGTTGCAGCTGTGTGCCCTCCCTGTGCTTGTCTCCAGTGAACAGCTGTGCACAGCTTGTCAAACAGGAACTCCACACGGACCGAAACATCCTCTCCCCTTTGAAGACACTAACATGTTTAGATCCTCCTCGTGCTGCACTCTGCCAGTGGTCGCCTGGTTTAAATAGATCACGCGCCGCCGCTCAGATTTGTATAAAAACAAGCAAACTAAAATCTCATTCACCCCGTTCAAGTTGGTGCTTGTTTGTATGAGAGACATCGTTTTGGTCCACTTTTTGATGTCATACCCTGGATAGTTTGACATGTAACTGACTGTAAACTCATAGCCATTTCCATGTTAGAAAACCCCTAGGTGAATAGGCAAGAGTAGGATATCAGAGATACAATGAAGGATGCCAGTTACAAAGCCTAAGGCTTCGTCTTACAGCTGGGGACCCTCTAGTCTATATTTACATTACAATTTTTACATTTCAGTCATTTAGCAGACGCTCTTATCCAGAGTGACTTACAGTTAGTGCATCACCTGAAGATAGCTAGGTGAGACAACCACATAATCACAGTCATAGTAAGTACATTTCATAAATAAGTGTTAGTTCAAGAAAGGCAAGTTTTTAGTGGGGTGGATGGGGGAGGTTTCAATCGGATCATCATCATGTGAATTCCCCGTCACATGTCTTCGAGACACTTTAATTGTGACCTTAGTATAGCCTAACATAAAATCCACAATGCTGTTAACATCGAACAGCCACTGCAGTTCGCCGCCCATTTAATCCCTAGCAGCAGCATATGCTGGTTTGTCTTTTGAGAAGCAGGCAAAGTGGAGCTAAGCTGGAGCTATCCCGTGCCACTGATAGACGAATGACCCAGAAAGAAAACAGGGCTGTACTGCCAACAGCCCACAACACCACAGTACTGCCATAGACGTAGAAGTGAGTCAGTCTGTCAGAATGAAGAGAAAGCCTCACTTAACCCACTGTAATGTGCCACTGTAAAAATCAGAGCAGACGATGACAGACTGTGTTTAACTTTAATGACTCCAGGTGAATTATCCAGCATTCCGGATTCAAAGATATACTTTTTTTCAGGCGGGTGGCGGTAGAAAGATCTACAGATTCCCGCTCAGGGATTCTATATCATGATTAATTCCTGTACCAGTTTGTCAGCTGTAAGTCATTTGGTGGCTTCATGTTCAATTCTGTTTGCGTCCCAAATGGTACCCTATTCCCTGTATAATGCACTACTGTTGTATTGGGAATAGGGTGCCAGTTGTGACACAGCCCATGTCTCATGCTGTTTCATGTCTTTGACTAGCCAGATACTGGGATCAAAGCAGCTCTTCCTTGTCCTCTCATCTGCAGGCAATAATCACATGCTCAAGGTCAGAAGAGATTCTCAGAGCCAGGCCACTACGTTCATTCGCTGACTATTCTTTTTTCATCTTCATTTTTCTAGATTCTCTCCCTCTTTCAAAATGTGAGCCCAAACTGGACGGACCCAGTCAACAAGCAGGTCATTTATTTACTTCATTCTTTTGCTTTGTCTGTGGAATGTAATTGTATAATTGTGCTACGCGTATGACTTGGCATCTTGGTTCGGGATACCCTCTCAGATATCTGTTTATGCCTGTTTGTGGTCAGGTTTGGGGAAGAAACAGAAACCGATCCTATCATATCTCGTTATGAGAGAGAGAGAGATGGAATGACCTCTCATTTGAGCTCCCCTTATCTCTCTGCTTGGGTACATGGGTATACTGTACATACACAGCTATTATATATAGTATATTACATGGCTGCTGTTGCCAGTGACCTGCTCTTAGTGCACCCTAGCTGATTGAGAGTGAAAGTTAAGTACAGAGGGTCTGGTTTAACTGAAGGTCCTCATCACTTCCTCATCACTGCCATCAGAGCCTACCTGTTACGATCGTCGTAGGTGGAAGAAGGAGAGGACCAAGGTGCAGCGTTGTACGTGTTCATGATCTTTTAATTACACTTAACACTAAAATAACAAAAACGAAACAGTCCTGTCTGGTACAGAGACAGAAAACAACTACCCACAACTCAAGGGCGAAACCAGGCTGCCTAAGTATGGTTCTCAATCAGAAACAACGATTGACAGCTGCCTCTGATTGGGAACCATACCAGGCCAAACACATAGAAATACAAACATAGAACAAAACATAGAATGCCCACCCCAGCTCACGCCCTAACCAACCTAAAAAAAGGAACTAAGGTCAGGACGTGACACTACCAGTGTATTTCTTTCATCATGGATGCTTTCTTGTGTGTAGTCATTTCCTATTAGGCTCTATATGGAGTCTTAAAGGTTGATGTAGTATAGAGTTTTCACCCGTGACATTCTTCATGGCTAACTGGTCACTGACCTGCTTATTTCTCAACTAGGTGACACAAGGTGACACACGCAGACACACACACAGACATGGCTACACTTCACCGCACTTGACTAGTTGGCACGTGGTCAACCAGACTGTCACCTGCTTATTAACTGAATGCAATCACGGTCTCTGTGTTCTTTCTGTTCAGAACGTCACACCTAGACGGACTGGTTACTGATCGGTAGCATATTCTGTTTTCCACATTCTGCTTGGTGAAGTGAAATATTTAACACATTTGTATCTACTATGATGAACCTGTTCGATGCTGCACATTCATTTGCAGGTGTTTCAACTGCCAAGTTAAATTATATAGGGTTAATAATGAGTTTCAATTCAGATATATGCTGACTCTGCTGTTACTAAAGATGTTCTGTGTTGGCTAGAGGGGAAAACGGTTATGTGTGAATTATTCAATAAAGTTGACCAAACATTTTTCTATCTGCTGAAAATTCCCTTTGTATATTTTGAATGCTACGTAGGTAGGAGAAGTAGGCTATGTTATGTCATGATTATTTTAGCTTACCTTCTGCTGGTGGCCAAAAATCAACCATGTGCGCTAGGTGTCATGTTCTTGTGAACAAATTACAATTCTCTTTCCATATTGATATGCTTGTATCAGTCTAATACAGAATATCAGTATGTCTTTCAGGCAAGCATTATGATCATTCTTTGCCTGTCTTTCATACTGATAGCAATGCATTTTTTTGTGGAAGATCTTAGCAGAACAGAAAGTGTAAGATTGTGTGTGATTGAAGTGTATAGGCTAAACCTTACTATAATCTCCCAGCAGAACACAGAACTGTCTCTCCCTTAATTGGGGCTTTCTGTGGATCAGGATTAGTAAGAACAGTTATGCTCTGTTCTGTTCTGTGTCTCTGTGGGAAAGACAGAGGTACACACACACACACACAAATATCTGCTCTCCAGAGGAGGGCCTGTCTTTGGCCGCTGCCAAACCTCTGCCTGTGCTGTCGGTAGAGATCAGACCTGCTATGGTGACAGGGTTGGGATGGGAGGGCTGGGAGGACTGGGATGGGCTAGGAGGGCTAGGTTAGGAGGGCTAGGATAGGAGGTATAGGATAAGATGGCTGGGATAGGAGGGCTGGGTTAGGAGGGCTGAGCTTTGCAAGGAGGTCTGGGCTAGAAGCGCTGGACTAGGAGGGCTGGGCTAGGACAGCTGTGCTAGGAGGGTTGGGCTAGGAGGGCTCAGCTAGGAAGACTTCGCTAGGAGGGCTAGGATAGGCCATGCATTAAAACATGAGAGCACTCCTTTCATGTCTGTTGAAAGCAGGAGGAGAGGAGATGCTCACTAGCTCTCGCTCACACACTCCCTCAGACTGTATTAATGAGATGAATATGATCATACAGTAGGAAGTGAGTAGCAACAATAGACATTTACTCTGTTAACCATTTTCCCATGGTCTATTGTCATTAAACATATATACAGCCAAATGCATCTCAGATGGCGCAGCAGGACTTTAGGATTATCTAATGTAAGAACAGAGACACGTCTCTGGCTGCCATCTTTATTCCAGGAAATCCCTTTGAGGACCATTAAGTCTCGTGTTTACACACAGAATTAGTCCAGAGTGTTTTCACTGCTCTCTGCTACGCGGCAGGGAGCGATGTACAGCAGGTGGAGAACCTGTGATTTTATACAGCAGCAGTACAGCTTGGTTCTCTGTTTGCATCCAGATAAATGTCCTGGACGACAGTTTGTCAGTGTCACCACACTCGGCAAGACATGCTGCAAAAGGCGCATAGATCTTTTACTTAAGCAAAAAGCCTGGATTCGAACCAGGGACTGTAGTGACACCCCTTGCACTGAGATGCAGTGCCTTTGACTGCTGCGCCACTCAGGATGACTCCTATTGTTAAATAGCACAATAGAAGACCCTTAGCAGATTATCATCCCATCTCAATAGGTACATTGGTATTGCCTCTTGAGACACCAGTGTTGTGAAGACATTAACATCACCAGTGCAATATTGCACTGTATAATAATGACATATATCACACTATACTGTATATTGCCCTATATAATTCTCCATATATCCCTGAGAGGCCCTAGCTGTCAGCAGTGTTCATTCTCCAGGGAGGGCTGCATGCTACAGACAGTGGTAGAGTGATGTGGTGGTGGGGGAGGGAAGAGGGAAGTAGTGTTACCCAGTAATTGACTTAGTCCCACCCTCCGCCTGCAGGCCTGTTGGTCATGTGCCCCATATGTCTATGACAACAGTGCTGAGGTCCTGCCTGGGCTGCGTAGCATGTGAGCTCACAACACCATTTTCAATTATAGAGTACAGCTATTCTGAACAGAAAAGCATTTCTATTACTGGTGCAAAGATTATATATATATATACCCTGTATCTCTCTCTCTCTCTCTCTCTCTCTCTCTCTCTCTCTATATATATATATATATATATATATATATATATATATATAGGATCTGAGATGGCATCATGAGGAAGGAAAATTATGTGGATATATTGACGCAACATCTCAGGACGTCAGGAAGTTAAAGCTTGGTCCCAAATGGGTCTTCCAAATGGACAATGACCCCAAGCATTCTTCCAAAGTTGTGGCAAAATGGCTTAAGGACAACAAAGTCAAGGTATTGTTGTGGCCGTCACAACACCCTGACCTCAATCCTATAAAAAATGTATGGGCAGAACTGAAAAAGCGTGTGCAGATAAGGAGGCCTACAAACCTGACTCAGGGACACCAGCTCTGTCAGGAGGAATGGGCCAAAATTCACCCAATTTATTGTGGGAAGCTTGTGGAAAGCTACCCGACATGTTTGACCCAAGTTAAACAATTTAAGGCAATGTTACCAAATACTAACTGAGTGTATGTGAACTTCTGACCCACTGGGAATGTCATGAAATAAGTTAAAGCTGAAATAAATCATTCTCTCTACTATTATTCTGACATTTCACATTCTTAAAATAAAGTGGTTATGCTAACTGACATAAGACAGGGAAGTTTTACTCGGATTAAATGTCAGGATTTGTGAAAAACTGAGTTTAAATGTATTTGGCTATGGTGTATGTAAACTTCCGACTTCAACTGTATCTCTCTCTCTCTCTCTCTCTCTCTCTCTCTCTCGCTCTCTCTCTATTCTCTCTCTCTCTCTCTCTCTCTCTCTCTCTCTCTCTCTCTCTCTCTCTCTCTCTCTCTATTCCTCTCTCTCTATTCTTCTCTCTCTCTATTCCTCTCTCTCGCTCTCTCTCTCTCTATATATATATATATATATATATATCTTTCTGTCTCCTCTTTTTAGTATTTTATCATCTGTTTTAATTTCATCTGCCGTCATCCTTAGCTGAAGATGATGCTGTTGATGAAACTCTACCGTTGCTGTGAGGATCCAAGCTGTACCATTATAAGCCCAGCACCTCATGATGATCCTGTTAGAGGCTGCTCACTGCTCTCATTTACTCTCCCTTACTCCCCTGACTACATGACCCCGCACAGCTGTCTCCATGTCATACACCCCGTGCTGCCATTCCCTACGCCTCTACACCCCCTGGCCCCTAACAGTAGGAGGCGGTGACAACCTGTATGATGCCTCGACCCTGCTCCTCTGTCCCACCCTGTCTGCCTGCCCCCTGTCCCACCCTGTCTGCCTGCCCCCCTGTCCCCCTGTCTCTCCTGCCTTCAGCACAACACAACAAACCCAATCCCACAGCCCACCTACTGTAACAGTGCTCTTTACTCCATTACAACCAGTCTTAATGCTAATTGTTAAGTTAACATGCCTCCACTCTCCTCCTTGCCTCCTCTTCCGCTTCCGGGCCCCTTCCTGTGAGCTGTTGCTTGCTTGAGTCTCTCCGTTCCCACTCCTTAATTGCCTCCGTGCGTCTTCATACGCAAGGGACATGGAAATAATTAATGAGCAGTAATGAAAGCTGAAGTGTCACCACCTCAAACCAGCTCCCCTCCCTTAGTTCCTCCCTACCCTGGCCTCTCTCTATGGAGCGGAGTATAACAGAATATCAAATGAGCTCCAGAAACCACTTCCTTCTCTGGTTAAAACAGACCAAGGCTTGGGGGGCTGGCGGGAATCAGGATCTGTCAGACTGTTTGAGCCAACCCTAGCAGCCATGTCCATGGTTATTATTATTTTACCTCGTTTTTTATCTCTCCAATTTCGTGATATCCAATTGGTAGTTACAGTCTTGTCTTATCGCTGCAACTCCCATACGGTCTCAGGAGAGGCAAAGGTCAAGAGCCATGCGTCCTCCAAAACACAATCCAACCAAACCACACTGCTTCTTGACACAATGCTCACTTAACCCGGAAGCCAGCCGCACCAATGTGTCGGAGGAAACACCGTGCACCTGGCAACCGTGTCAGCCCTGGCCCGCCACAGGCCAAACCCTCCCCTAACCTGGACGACGCTGGGCCAATTGTGCACCGCCCCATGGGTCACCCGGACGTGTCCGATATGGACAGAACGTGGACTCGAATCCAGAATCTCTAGTGGCACAGCTAGCACTGCCTTAGACCACTGCGCCAGTCTGCAGGCCATGTCCATGTTTATTATTATTCAGACAGCGAGATCCAACGGGTGGACCAACCACACTGTGTGGTTCGAACAGCACAAAGGATAATCTGCAGCATTAGAATGCGAATAAAAGCCCATGTGGCAAATATTGAGAAAGACCCAGTCAGCGCCAGCTAGTGGAGCCTGTTACAGCATTTAGCTACAGCAGCGAAACTGCAAATCAAAACTGACAGTGAAAGCACAATCATTTACTACCTTCTCATCGGGCTAATGGATTTAGAAAGGTCACATCCATATTACGGAGAGCATTTGGCGTCACCTAATGTCATAAAGGAATAGGCAGCCTCGACGCAGCAGTCTATTAACTAACTGACCGTCTGGTGATGTCACCAGGCATGCCATAACTCCATCCTGCCTGAAATATCAGGCGGTCTTTTCGAATAGCTATTACAATAAAATGGCATTATTATATATATTTTTTTATTTCACAGTATTATTCCAACCTCATAGTGTGGAAATATATATGAAACACAGGAAAAGTAGAGTTTTCGACTGCACTGATCCATATATATATATATATATATATATATATATATATATATAAGTAATCAAATGACTTTTTAGACCGAGACAACACAGGCCTTGCTGTGGTTCAAACGTCCATTATTGCAGATTGAGACTGTAGTCCTGGTATGTTGATGAATTGATGAAGACAAACACTGACTGGTCTCAGATCAGACTCTGAGACTCAGCGTCCTGGCAGGGCGACAGAGAGGCAGCATGGTAGTGATCCAGGTCGCCTATTAATACACCCTGCCGCTGAGCCTCTGCTCATTTTCTCACTTTCTCTGTGTTAGCCTGGTTCAACCAGACTGAACAATGCATTATCCACTGGTTCAGTCTGGTTTCACCAGGCTAACCCTGGGTGTCAGGAAAGGCATCTCATCATCACACCTCGTTCCAGCCACAGCAACCTCAACCTGGGTATTATTCATTTACCCAAAACACATCCATGTTACTAGGTTACTGGATTAGCTTGTTACCTGTGGATTTGACTCTTTAGTGCAATGTGGTCAGCACGAATGGATTACTGTAGATGAGTTAACGTGGTACGCTGCCAAAAGGAACATTGTTTCAGGAAAGCTGGATCTAGCTGAAGTTAATATACTGGTTTACAGTTGTTACAAGTTACAACATGACACACCTTTCACAGTACTTTGTAGTCGAGAGAGAGTGAGTGTAGTAATGCACTATAAAAGGAATAACTTGCCATTTGGGACACAGAGTGTCTGGCGGTCATTTCTGGTGTTTAAGCCACCTGTCCAGACCTCTGCTGCTTTGTCCATGGCCACAATGTCCCTCCCAGAGTCAGTCAGTTCACAGGCAGCAGCACTCAGCCTGCCTAGAGAATGACAAAACACAGCCTGACAGCAGGCAGTGCCCTCAGGGGGGAGACGCAACCCCTCTCACACACACACACATTCATGCACACACACACACCTCGGAGGACAGACTAGGGACGGGACACAACCTCAGAGAGAGCACTGCCGGTTCTGTTGCTAGAGAGCACTGATGCATGTGAGAGAGAGGTTCTAGTCCTATCTACACTCCCATCTTCAGCCTCTGGAAGGGCCCTCCTCCCCCACACCAACCAATAGGGAGGCAGAGATAGCTCTCATGGTCCAGAGATTGGGTTGGGTGGAGGTGGTGGTATTGCACTGACTGTAATGTAAAGGAAGCTGAATGGGGTTTGGCTGGTTCTATTCCAAAGCTCTTAGCACAGGGGCCTGTTGACATGCTCATACAGAGCACTGGGGAGAACACAGAGATATCAGATAGCAAGCACCATCCTTCCTCACTGGTCCTCACTGGTCCTCCCTGGTCCTCACTGGTCCCTGGTCCTCACTGGTCCCTGGTCCTCACTGGTCCTCACTGATCCTCACTGGTCCCTGGTCCTCACTGGTCCTCACTGGTCCTCACTGGTCCTCACTGGTCCCTGGTCCTCACTGGTCCCTGGTCCATGGAGCTAAAACTATTCTAGTGAGAGCCGTTCCTCTCTGCTGCCTCCTGGCTTGTTCATGAACTAAATAGTGTGAGAAGGGAAGAGACATGCAGATTCTCTCCACAGGACTCTGTAAGTAGCTACTTTGTGGAATGATATTCTCATCCCTGATGGTTTCATGGCTAGTGAGACTCTCTTCTTTCCTCACTAAACAATGGCCTATTTATGGAGACAGTCAGTGCTGAATCAGGACAGGACAAAGAACTATTTATTTCTGATATTGTAATTTATTTTCCGTCATGTATTTTTCTATGATTCATCTGTTTAGTTGTGCTTGCTGCCCTTGTAACAGTCATTTTTACAATTGGCTGATTATGACGGTGGTCATTAGAATGGGATTATCTCAGTTATCATGAGGCTAATATGATTGTGTCACTTTCCAGTATGGAGAACATTTTTAAAACAGGGAATCAGGGGAACGACTACCTGAACTTATCCAATAAGAAACACTTATTTTAGTTTTCCATTTAAAAATGTTTTGCTACAGTATGCACTACTGAACATGACCTATGTCATTTAGGTTGGAACATGGCTTTGTCTGGTCAGTCTTCATGTTCTCCTTCATGTGTTGGGAGTCTTTCTTTCATCCTGACACTTGATACTGTTTGTCCTCCACTGCTCTCCTCTCCTTTCAGAGATCCCTGTAGATAATTGGTCCTTTCATTTCATCCTCTAGTGGCAAATTAGGTCACCGAGCTGAGAGAAAAGCAGGTGGTCATGTGTTGAATGACTAAGAAACTATTTTGGACTATTTTCTAAAAAAATATTATTAATTGCTGCAGACATGATGAGGGCAAAGCTGTTGTTTATCGTCGTAGATGTGTTACTTAGGCTGTCTTTTTTTTAGGGTGGGTGGGGGTGGGGGGGTAAGAGTTGTTATGCTTTATTTATCTCACCGTACTGTGGGGATTTGGTGTGATGTGGCTTGTTTGTCCCTCTGGGGGAGCGATAGCTCTAGACTGAGCCTGTCCAAAGGGCAGGACAGCATAACTGAACAGAAAGAGCTCAGCTCCTCTGAGGAGGTCATAATCTCTGACTGTCGACTTGGACCTGCTCCAGTACCATGCCATCACTATTACCATTATCTTGGCTAAGGTAATCCAAAGGCAGCCTGGCAGCTAGCTACGACACAAGGCTCTCATCTGGTGTGGACACCACAACCCATTATGCAGAACTAGTCTGTATAAAGAGGCTTGAAAGGAGTTTTGAGTTTGGCCCAGATAAAATACCCAGACTGTGAACGTCCTTCTGCCTCAATCTGAGGGCGAAGGAGTGGGTGTCTGACTCAACAGATTGTAAGAATATTTATAGTCATGGTTGAATTTGTAACTGACAGATCTTTAAGATAATTGTAATGACTCTTCCAACAGGAGATACACACAGGCCTGCACCATTATGTTGTCAATTAGATTTTTTAAAAATATATAGATTGTTTCAGATCTCTGCAATGTAGCCAGGCCGGAGTGGAAAGGAATGAAGTAGGATGGACATTTGTGTTGAGAAAAAGTGCACTGGCATTAAAACGTTTAATATTTCAAGAGGCTGTCGTATGTATGTGTCTCTAACACAGTGATGACTATAGAGAAAAGGTTGGTAGGTAGAACATAGGAATGCTGGGGATGCAAGCTGATCCTAACTGTTATAGGCCCATTTCTATTTTGCCCTGTTTATCAAAAGTGTTGGAAAAACAATAATCAACTGACTGGCTTTCTTGACGTCTATAGTATTCTCTCTGGATTGCAACCTGGTTTCCGTTCAGGTTATGGACGTGTCACTGCAACCTTAAAGGTCTTAAATGATGTCACCATTGCCCTTGATTGAAAGGAATGTTGTGTTGCTATTTATATTGACGGCCAAAGCTTTTGATAAGGTAGACCATTCCATTCTTGTGAGCCGGCTAAGGAGTATTGGTGTCTCTGAGGGGTCTTTGGCCTGGTTTGCTAATTACCTCTCTCACAGAGTGCAGTGTATAAAGTCAGAACATCTGCTGTCTCAGCCACTGCCTGTCACCAAGGGAGTACCCCAAGGCTTGATCCTAGGCCCCACACTCTTCTCAATTTACATCAACAACATAGCTCAGGCAGTAGGAAGATCTCTCATCCATTTATATGCAGATGATACAGTCTTAAACTCAGCTGGCCCCTCCCTGGATTTTGTGTTAAAAGGTCTAAAACAAAGCTTTCTTATTGTCCAACAAACTTTCTCTGCCCTTAACCTTGTTCTGAACACCTCCAAAACAAAGGTCATGTAAGAAGAATGCCCCTCTCCCCACCGGTGTGATTACTACCTCTGAGGGTTTAGAGCTTGAGATAGTCACCTCATAAAAGTACTTGGGAGTATGGCTAGACGGTAAACTTTCCTTCTCTCAGCACATATCAACGCTGCAGGCTAAAGTTAAATCTAGACTTGGTTTCCTCTATCGTAAGTGCTCCTCTTTCACCCCAGATGCCAAACTAACCCTGATTGAGATGACCATCCGACCCATGCTAGATCACGGAGACGTAATTTATAGATCGGTAAGGGTGCTCTCGAGCGGCAAGATGTTCTTTACTATTCGGCCATCAGATTTGACTCCAATGCTCCTTATAGGAAACATCACTGCACTCCATATTCCTCTGTAACTGGTAATCTCTGTATACCCATCATAAGACCCGCTGGTTGATGCTTATTTATAAAACCCTCTTAGGCCTCACTCCCCCCTATCTGAGATGACTACTGCAGCCCTCATCCTCCACATACAACACCCATTCTGACAGTCACATTCTGTTAAAGGTACCTTAAGCACACACATCCCTGGGTCGCTCGTCTTTCCAGGTCACTGCAGCTAGCGAGTGAAACGAGCTGCAACAAACACTCAAACTGGACTGTTTTATCTCAATTTCTTCATTCAAAGACTCAGCCACGGACCCTCTTACTGACAGTTGTGGCTGCTTCGCGTGATGTATTGTTGCCTCTACCTTCTTGCCTTTTGTGCTGTTGTCTGTGCCCAATAATGTTTGTACCATATTTTGTGCTGCTACCATGTTGTGTTGCTACCATGTTGTTGTCGTGTGGTGTTACTACCATGCTGTGTTGTCATGTGTTGCTGCCATGTTATGTTGTTGTCTTAGGTCTCTCTTTATGTAGTGTTGTGGTGTCTCTCTTGTCGTGATGTGTGTTTTGTCCTATATTTGTATTTTTAATCCCAGGCCCCGTCCCCGCAGGAGGCCTTTTGCCTTTTGGTAGGCCATCCTTGTAAATAAGTTTTTATTCTTAAATGACTTGCCTAGTTAAATAAAGGTTAAATAAAAAAATGAATAAAAAAAAAAAATAAAAAAAAAAATATATATATATATATATATAAATTTGCTACTTGGGGGTGTTTTCGGCGAAGGTTCTATGGGCGTTCCTTGACTAAAAAGCATGCTCAATGTAGAATCCCCATTGAATTACAAAATGTTGCCCTATGAATACCTTGCTCCTCTACGGTAAGCCTTGGATTGGTTCAGCTCTTCGCTAGTCTCTAAACAGACAGACTGGCAGGTGTCACAAGTAGCATCTAATCTCTATTATAAAGAAATGACAGTGTGTGGAATGTTTGGTGTAGGTCTAATGAATAAACCCTCTTTATTCAAGCCACGTGGAGAGCCATGGTGGAGGTTTAAGCCAAGTAAGTAAGGAAGAGAAAACACCTGTATAATGAATATGAATTGGAATTGCAGACCTTTACCATACCATAGTATGTTGTAACATTAGTTCACTAGCTATAATAACATTAAGAATCAACGGAAGGTGACCTCTCATCTAAGCTGTGCCCTATTTTCCTTTCTCCCCCCTGGGGGCAGTGGAGACCGGATGGAGGATTTGGGGCTGGATCCCTCCCTCCCTGGTGTGCCTGTGCCCTCACTGTGACTGACTGGGCAGTGTGTACTGACACCTGCTGGACTGGGAGGGAGGGACCACAGACTGCAGGAACCAGGCGCTGGGCTGCATCTGAAATGGCACCCTATTCACTATATAGTGCACTACTTTTGACCCGGTTTTAACACGGTTATAAAATGGTAATGTGGACAGTGATTCTTTCTGTCTCACATAAACACATTATTCACACGACGTGCATTTTTGAGATCGCTTTGCCCTGGTTACACGGATGTTGGTGACAGGCAGCCATATTGAGGAGGACAGTTTGAATATGTTAGTAAACGCTGGGGAGAGAAGGAGGCACGATCTGCATACTGCATTTAGCTTCTTAGTTCAATGTTTACATGCTTGGCTGTCTAGCACTGTGACTGAGCAGGAGAGGCTTTTTCCACCCTATGGTACTGTAGTCTTATTTCCATTCAAAGATGGGGTGGAGTCAGAGTACACATTCAGATGTGGTTATGCACTGTTTTTGAATGGAAACCTAACTCCGAAAGACCTACAATTAGCCAAATAAGAGCAGCAGAACATCCACAATTAGGAACTGCAGCTTCTTTCCCACTGCGTGGCCTGTTTTTCAATGTTTAAGATAGTGGAGCGCTCTCAGCTCAACCAAAATAAACAGCTGGTAGATTAATCCTTGGGATAGGATCTGCAGCAGAACCCAGAAAGAAAATCTAATTGGCAATGATCTGAATAGCTGTGCAATCTTTTGCTAATTTTGTGGTGCTTTAAATATGTCCACACTCTCAGTCAAGAGGAGGCTCACTAGTACATACAGATGGCTAATAGTGTGGCTCTAGCTGTCTGTGTTCCGTATTTGCTGTTTTCCTATCTGATATACCACCAGATAGAGGCTGTAGTTGGAAGGCTACTGTTTACAAAAATAATGTTTGACTTTCCAGCTCTACAACAACGGTGTTGGGACACAGGATGTGACCCTCCATCCAGAGCAAAACATATGAGATGTACTCTGGTGTCCAGTCTGTGTGTTCAGAGGACTGGCAGTTTGTTTGACAGGGAGAAGTGTAGTGAAAGCCTGTTCAGTGGTAGAGCTGGAGAGGGCAGGGGCTGTCTTTGCACTGCCTGGGGATATCATGAGCTCATAAACACTAACGCTGGTGTATGCACCACTGGGTGCACAACACACACACACGCAGGGACATACAGAACACACACACAGTAACACAAGATCCCATATCCATCACTATCTCACTGTGCTGACTGGACAAGGATCAACAACAGCACTGATTGCATCTGTGAAAGAAAATGCCTCTATAACATGTACTGGTAAATAACCAGATTTGGCAGTAACAGGCGTTATTGTTTTATGCTAGAAGCTGCGTGTTTGTGTTTGTTTCTGTATGTGTGTGTCAGGGTTTTCGTTAGGAAAATGTGGTGCTGGACATTTGACATTTTAATTTAACTGCTCGACAATGAAATAAAGCTGATTTGAAAACCAATCGAACATGGGAGAAATAGACTACTGATTCCACTGCATAAGTCTTTATAAAATAATTGCCACCATGTTTCTATGGTCGGATCTGACTTTGAAGCAATGTAAGACATGCCTCATAATATGAGGTGAAACGTTCAGGTTTCAAACATTAACGTATATGTTTTGAAAATGCACATGTTACTGCCTCCAGCTCATTGCAAAGGGGTGTGTGATGCGCTGAAGCCTGCCTACCGTTGCCATTATGCACTTGAATGGCGAATGGGAAGTGTGCTTCAATTTCCAGTTGAGAAATAAAAATAATAGCTTTTTTTTCGTGGCCATCAAAATGTTTTTTTTGACATGCAATCTCATTTAGGATTGTTACGCAATGATTGGGCTCATAAAAGCACATGCTTCACTCCAGCAGCAACTAATAAGCGTATAAGAAGCTGTAGCAGCAGCTCTCACGCTGTCTGACAGATTTCTGCTCATAGGCTTTGTATCTCTGTTATACCTTCATACTGTGTGTGTGTGTGTGTGTACAATGTGAGAATGTGTGATGTGTGTGTGAACATTTTATAGTGTCTGGTGTGTTTGCGTGCAGACATGCGTACGTGCGTGTTTGCGTGCACAAAATAAATATTATTTTGCGTGATTCAGGGTGTGTTGTGATTTTGTGTGTGTGTAATAAAAACAAATAACTGCAGAACATTTAATGAAAATAACACCTTTAGAACATATATTTTGGGCAGTATCCAGATTGTTATACCTTCATACTGACCTTGTGCAAACCGACCGGATTTATTAACGCTGATAATACCGGCACTGAACACAAGGGGCAATATTCAATAAAAAGTACATGTACAATCTCCATTAGAGAATGCTAACTAGATGCTAACAAGTGCATTGGGAACATTTTATAGTCTCTGGCCTAAAGTATTTGCAGGACAGACATCCCAGTTCTATCAAATATCAAATCATAAAGTTATACAAGTAGCTACATTTAAAAAAATGCATCTAAATCTTGTTGGGGGAGAAGGGGGGTGAGAAGGATTACTCCGCTGTCCTGGCTCGTACTTGAAGAGGTGGGGTTACTCAGGTGTCTCAGGTGGTGATTGACTGTTTGCGTGAGGAGTTTGCATGCACAAAATAAATATTATTTTTGATTCAGGATTCAGGATTCAGGGATTCTCTGTGTTACCAAGCAAAACATGATTTTGGAAGAAGCTAACCTCTTAGCTTGATGGCTAACTAGCTACTTAATTAAAACACCAAATGCACAATTGCAGAACATTTCACAAATGTTTAAACAGTTAACTAAATAGTTAGAACATATATTTTAGTTGTGAATTCTAGTGACTCACAAGGCTCCGGTATCTTGTTGTTGTGTGCTTGTCAACAAACACCACATGACTGGGGACTAGTACTGGTAAGCTTCATAATAGAGGTCGACCGATTATGATTTTTTAACGCTGATACCGATTATTGGAGGACCAAAAAAATCTGATATATATTTTTATATATATTTGTAATAATGACAATTACAACAATACTGAATGAACAATGAACACTTTTATTTTAACTTAATATAATAAATGAATAAAATAATAAAATCAATTTAGTCTCAAATAATAATGAAACATATTCAATTTGGTTGAAATAATGCAAAAACATCATATACCTTTGACTATTGGATGTTCTTATAGGCACTTCAGTATTGCCAGCCTAATCTTGGGAGTTCATAGGCTTGAAGTCATAAACAGCACTGAGCTGCTGGCAAACGCAGTAAAGTGCTCTTTTTATGAATGCTTACGAGCCTGCTGCTGCCTACCACCTCTCAGTCAGACTGTTCTATCAAATATCAAATCATACACTTAATTATAATAAACACACAGAAATACGAGCCTTTGGTCATTAATATGGTCAATTCTGGAAACTATCATTTAGAAAACAAAACGTTTATTCTTTCAGTGAAATACGGAAACGTTCTGTATTTTATCTAACGGGTGGCATCCCTAAGTATAAATATTGCTGTTACATTGCACAACCTTCAATGTTATGTCATAATTATGTAAAATTATGGCAAATTAATTACGGTCTTTGTTAGGAAGAAATGGTCTTCACACAGTTCACAATGAGCCAGGCAGCCCAAACTGTTGCATATACCCTGACTCTGCTTGCACTGAACGCAAAAGAAGTGACACAATTTCCCTAGTTAATATCGCCTGCTAACATGCATTTCTTTTAACTAAATAAGCAGGTTTAAAAATATATATACTTCTGTGTATTGATTTAAAGGAAGGCATTGATGTTTATGGTTAGGTACATTTGTGCAACGATTGTGCTTTTTTCACGAATGTGCTTTTGTTAAATCATCATCCGTTTGGCGAAGTTGAAGTAGGCTGTGATTCGATGGTAAATTAACAGGCACCGCTTTGATTATATGCAACGCAGGACAAGCTAGATAACCTAGTAATATCATCAACCATGTGTAGTTAATTAGTGACTATGTGAAGATTGATTGTTTTTTATAAGATGTGTTTAATGCTAGCTAGCAACTTACCGTGGCTCCTTGCAGCCACATGGTCCTTTTGGATGCTGCACTCGCGTAACAGGTGGTCAGCCTGTCATGCAGTCTCCTCGTAGATTGCAATGTAATCAGCGTCCAAAAAGGCAGATTACCGATTGTTATGAAACCTTGAAATTGGCCCCAATTAATCGGCCATGCCGATTAATCGGTCAACCTCTACTTCATAATGAAAAATTATGTGACATGTGAAATGAAGAACGCAATCTTCTTTATCTCCTAACTCATTGCCCAACTTGACTGCAGGTATTTACTTAAATGTAGATACAAATATTCCCATTTATAAAAACAAACATCAATTAAATAGTTTCAACGGTATTGACGGTATTGAAAAACCGTCTTATGGCTATTTCTAAATTATGCAAATGAACCTATAGACCGATAAGCATGACCGGTCAAATGTATATACATAGACTGGTATTTCCGTCAGTGAATAGGCTAAAAAGCATTATTTTACAATGGGATTTTTTTTCAATTGGCCTGCGGCAGTTTTATTTATATGGCTTTAAAAAACAATACTGTCCAAAAGCCAGCTATTACCGCCTATTTGTCCATCTCTCATTTGTGTGTGTGTGTGTGTGTGTGTGTGTGTGTGTGTGTGTGTGTGTGTGTGTGTGTGTGTGTGTGTGTGTGTGTGTGTGTGTGTGTGTGTGTGTGTGTGTGTAGACTAGTAGACCATTGAAAGCCCTCCATGGTTGTTCCTGTGGGAGCAAGCTGTGACTCCCCAGCTTGTAAACAGGAACCAGCAGGGTTTTAACAGACTCACAGCCCTGCAGGTGTTTGGATTGAACACACACTCTCCTTCTAGCTAGCTGTCTTTCCTCTTCTTCATGGTTACATCCCAAATGGCACCCTATTACCTATTACCTATATAGTGCATTACTTTTGACCTGGGCCCATGGGCTCTGATCAAAACTTGGGTTCCGTTTGGGATGTATCCTTGATGTGAACACAGACCAGGAGAAATCCCAATGTCGTGACTGAGGAGGACTACAACATTGACAGAAGTAGAGATGCTTGGCAAAAATACTATCTGCCTAACAGAGAAACCTTCCAAACCTTTATAAAAACACCAGTCGGCATCTGCAAAAACTTGGTTAAATAAAGGTGAAATAAAATAAAATAAAATACATTTTAAAATCATAGTGAAATGAAAAGGTAATGTGAGAGGATGTGAGTCAGGCTTTAGTTTCAATGTAACAAAGCTGCTGCCAATACTCCCATCAGAGACTAGTACTGGGTCCCAAATGGCACCCTATTCTCTATATAGTGCACAGCTTTGACCAGAGCCCAGGTCAAACTAGCAACCTCCATGTTTAAATGTGTGCTGTCTTCTTGGCTGAGTAATGTTACCTCCTTAAGCTCTCACCTACCACCCCTCCTATCATCACCAATGATTGGAGGGTGCTAGAGATCGTAGCCTACATGATTGGATAACAATCCTGCAGCCAGCAGTTTAACCCAGGTCAGATGAAGCCTTCACTCCTGAGACGGAAACAAGGGCTATCACCGCTCCGATTGGCTGACTGAACCCCAAGGGGTGTGTTTGTGTGTGTGTGTGTGTGTGTGTGTGTGTGTGTGTGTGTGTGTGTGTGTGTGTGTGTGTGTGTGTGTGTGTGTGTGTGTGTGTGTGTGTGTGTGTGTATGGATGTTCTGCCATTGTAATCCTTGGGTGGGCAACCTAAGTGTTAAATTGGGCAACAAGTCCAAACAGTGTAAGAAATGTAATAAACAGTTTGGATGGAAAAACTTAAAAGTAAAACCAGATATAAAGTATGTAGAAAATATAATAGAATGAATTTAGCATTTTTGATTTTGTTATTATGTTTGAGCATAAGAACACACACGGCATTAGCCATTGTAAAGTGCTTAGAATTGCAGGAAATACCCTTAAATTAAAACTGCAACAATTTTCGCTCAGCTCCATTGAAAAATGCCTATAATTGCAGCAAATATGCTTTAAAACTGCAACAAATTCCCTCAGCTCAATGGAGAAATGTTTGAATTGCAGCAAATTGCCTTAAAAATTCTAAAATGTTTCTACACTTCCGAGATGGAGGGTGTTCAGCTGTGCCCATTGCCACGCCCCTGCCACACCTATGCCCCTTTTTCATCCAGAAAAACAACCTGTCTGTGTTGTTAACATTCTACTCATATTACAGAGGAGCAGCAGACAGACAGACAGACAGACAGTAGCTCACCAAGACCAGTCAGTCCACAACAACTGTGTATGCATTCATCTATCTGCCCTGACAGCCAGTGATTTATTACACAATGGCTGATGTGGGTTGGGTTCTGGGAATCCCAAGGTTTTTTTTGTGGTTCAATACTTTCACCATTGAACCCTGGGCCCTGGGCCCTGGTCAAAAGTAGACACTATTTAGCAGTGTACGGACATCTGTGTCCAGTGGGAAATTACTCCACTTACTTCAATGTCAAATTCAATTCAAGGGGCTTTATTGGCATGGGAAACATTGTAAAGGTTTTCCTCCTCCTCTTCTGAGGAGGTGTAGCAAGGATCGGACCAAAAGGCGTGGTAAATGTCCATGTTTTAATAAGAAAAACTCAACATGAACACAAAATACAAAAACGTGAACAAACCGAAACAGTCCCATCACCCACCAAACAACAGTGAAACCCAGGCTACCTAAGTATGATTCTAAATCAGAGACAACTAAAGACACCTGCCTCTGATTGAGAACCATACTAGGCCGAAACATAGAAATCCCAAAATCATAGAAAAACAAACATAGACTGCCCACCCCAACTCACGCCCTGACCATACTAAATAACGACAAAACAAAGGAAATAAAGGTCAGAACGTGACAAACATATGTTTACGTTGTCAAAGCAAGTGAAATAGATAATAAACAAAAGTGAAATGAGCAATACAAATTTACAAAAGTTCTAAAAGAATAAAGACATTTCAAATGTATTTTGTTGTTTATATACGGTGTTGTAATGATGTGCAAATAATTAATAAAGTACAAAAGGGAAAATAAATTACTTTTACTTCTCCTTCTCCTCCTTTTTCCTCCCTCTCCCTCCTCCTCTCTTACCGCTCCCTACTCCTCCTCCTCTCTTCTTCCTCACCCCGCTCCTCCTCCTTAAGTTCACCTCGGGGAACACCACACAACACTTTATTGCTTCCTCTCAATGGCTGGTGCCTCAAAAGACAATAGGTTGGCTCACAACAAAAACATGTAGTGCAGCAAGCATAAAAAGAACATGGAGCAGATCAGATGCTTGGCTCCTGAGTGGCACAGCGGTCTAAGGCGCTGCATCTCAGTGCAAGAGGCGTCACTACAGACACCCTGGTTCGAATCCAGGCTGTATCACAACCGGCCGTGATTGGGAGTCCCATAGGGCGGCGCACAATTGGCCCAGCGTCGTTCGGGTTTGGCCGGTGTAGGCTGTCATTGTAAATAAGAATTTGTTCTTAACTGACTTGCCTAGCTAAATAAAGGTGAAAAAAATAGATGCATACACTGCCCTGTATAAGGGACTGCAGATGAATGTAGCTCATTAGCTAACTGGCACTGTGCAATGCTGTACCAACAATCAACTCTCCCAGGTCTTCCTGCTGGAGACTGCTGCAGAAGTGAGCTGTTACTGGCCCTACTTGTAGAATGTGGTGAAGAATTTAGGCTGGGTCCATACATAGCGCGGGCATGTGTACAGTTGTGACGTCTACCATCTTTCCTCCCATCTGTCTCTGGCCTGACAACTGCTCATTCCCTCAGAGCAGCTGAGCTGACAGGGATGGTCACAACAGCACAGACCGGCTCACACATCATAAGACATTAGATAGGCCACCAGAGCCACAACGCAAACTTCTACAACCCATTCTGCCCACTCAGACACACACTAACAAGGCTAACTATACGATGCGCTAAGGTTAGGATGTGACATTACCGGGGTATACAGGTAATATTGCTTACTGCATAACCGTTTTTAAAAGCATGCATCCTCTCCTTTTGTATCTACTACATGGTGCACATTGACTCTTAGAAATAAGCTGTTAAAATAGTCCGTTGTTGTGTATTTGTTAGTGTAATACATCAGGAGAGCACCAGCGGCTGACCGTTAAAAAGGCACATTCTCTATTGACCACTGGAGCCAGAGGACCATGTCTCTTACAGAGTCATTGCATTTGTCTGGAAACCGTCCACAAAAAAATCTCCTTTCTCTCCGCTGTGCTTGGTTGTCGCGTGTTATTTCATTCCGATTGGTTTATTGAGTTGCTTTTGTTGCCGCCTCACAATCGAAGCTACATTTCATAGAATGTCCTAATGAATAGGCTTCTCAGAGCGCACTGAGTTCTGCACTTGTTCCATTGTCTGACCTCCATCGTTTGGCCTCAGCTGCTGTGCTGTGCTGCCCAGTTTGCAGCACTGTGACTCTGTGAAGGCCTTATACACTCTCTCTCTCTCTATCGATGTGTGTTCTTTCTCTCCCTTTCTCTTCACTCTCTCCCTCCCTCTTCCCTATCCCTTTCTCTCCTTTCCTCTCTTTCTCTCTCCCCCTCTCTCTCTCCTGGCTCTGTGTTCGGCTCTCTGTTGTGAGGGGAGAGGGGGGAAGTGAGAGGAGCTGGGCATGATCTGGTTTGATTCACCTCAGTGGAATAGGGCAGCCAGGCTAAATCCCACTGTGGTATAATAGGGGTTATAATTAAACAACGGAGGCTGTTTACACCCTGGTCACCTGACTAACTCAGGATACTAAGAGCGTCTCTCTGGATACTGCAGAGGTGTGTTGGCATTTGGGGGTGGGGGTTGGTGAAATGGATCGGTGGGTTAAAGGTGGGTGGGGGTGGGGAGGGGGGGTTAAGAACGGGAGGGGACAGCTGCTGCTGCCATGTCTTTGCAGCTGTGGGCACCGACCTCACCACCACACCCGTCTTCCCACAACTCATCTTTGTCATGCCACCTCACTCCCCACCACTACTGCCAGTATTTGCCCCCTACCCCCTTTCTCTTTCTTTCTCACTCTCTCCCTCTTCCCCCCCCCCCTCTCTCTGTCTGTCTTTCTCTCGCTCTCTCTCTCTCTGACAGACAGCTGACTCCCCCTGACTCCACCTCTTCCAGAGGACTGTTTTGCCTCCCCAGTTATTTATTCCTGATGGCTTAGTGAGATACGTGACTGAACACAGACCGACCGACCACCCTGGACAGGCCTCAGAGAAGAGCCTTGTTGTTCCTAAGTGGTGTTTCCAGGCAGTCAGCTACTAGACTGGGAGCCAACTTTACTTTACTGGTTTTAGTCATCTCCAGTTGGTAGAGAGATCTCAGATCTGATCTGGTAATGGCAGGACTTACAGTTCTCTTTCGCTTCCTCTACATGGGCTTTCTGAGGGACAGGGGGAGACAGCAGGGGAGACCGCAGGGGAGACTGGCGCTAACGGACCAAAGTCAAACTTCTGAAGAGAATGGTATGTCAAAATGAATACCCTTCGCTTTCATCTGCATTGCTTGTTGTTTGGGGTTGTAGGCTGGGCTTCTGGAAACACTTTGTGACAACTGCTGATGCAAGAAGGGTTTTCTAAATACATGTGATTCAATTTGATTCACCTATGTTATATGCTTTCTGTGTTAGTGCCACGTTACGTCATTCAGGTGGTCTGTCTTTGTGTGTTATTGGCTGTAAGTAAAGTCCTTTTACAGATCATTTGCCTTAGTGAGCCAAGGCTAAATAAACCACCTCCAAGTTACTTCTGCTTTCGCCCCTATTAAGAGAAAGAAACAGCAATTCCCCCTCGACTTTCCTTTGAAAAGCTTTAAACCTACATGGTAATCTGCCTGCTGGACAGCCTCTCTCTGATTGACTAAAGATACTGGCTATAATAGGGGTATCGATGAGTTCTTGGTTCTGGTCATATCTTTGAAAAGCCAGTCAGGTAAAAAGCTTATGTCTTAATTAAAAGGGCAGTGTTGTATTTTGAGACAGGCTTGACTATGCAAATAAGCCAATAGGCTTGGTAATAATAATTGCTTTGCATATTACATCATATAACACAATACAATACAATGCAATGTCAATATACAGTCACCTATTTGGCCCATGGTGTTACAGATCAAGTGAAAAATCATAAATGAATGTCAAGCACTTCATAATGTAAAAATGTGTTTAAAAGTCTCATGCAATGTAGGCCTGCATTGAACAGCACATATTGGTTACGTCGGCTATATCATAGAAATCTAAAGCTATTTCCACGTGACAATGTTATGGGATTTGCTCCATTGGTTTTGTTGGTAGGCCTACATTATGCTCAAATAGCCACAATAGCCTGTTGACCACTGTCTAAAACTGTAAAGGCACAGCCTCAGTGTTCACTTCAAATGCGCAGCTGGAAGTTACACAAAAGTGTCACAACGTTCAAGTTTCTGCCACAATACCAAAACTTTACTCAGTGTCCCAAAAGATTAGAGGGAATATTGGTTGTGCTGTGCTGGGCTATATGGCCAAAATATCATACAATGATATTTTTCACATTTTGACAGCATTGACTGTGTTTTATGTATAGTTCATTACCCTAGGGTGGAAACACAAATTACAAGTTCTTTCAATGGGTCTTTCTCCATTCTGAATGTTTTGTACTGTTCAATACAACTTCAAACAATTTCTGTATTTCCAGCACTTTAGTTATAATTTCCATACTGTGCCCCACAGAGCTGCATAATGTGGGAAAACATCTTGGCCTAGTTAAATGGTGAACTGTTAGAATCATGGAAATAGAATGATGAATCTAATTCTATAGTTGGAATATAGTGGGCAGCACCTTGAATACATTCTTTGACACGACAATACAGGAATAAGCCAGGGAGGAATTATCAACAGGGTAGGAACCAAAGTGTTGGTCAGTGTTTCCAGGGTACCCTAATTAGATGTTACAATACATGTTTTCTTACCTCATGTAGCTAGCTAGCTAACATGTTCATGCTTCGCCTATTCCTCTCTTTTTTGGGAGATACCATTGCACAAACAACATGTTTATCTAGGCCTACATCAGTACTAGTACCAGGCTATATTAGCTACCAAAGTTTGCTCTGACTTAGTACATTTAGCAAGCTAGGTAGCCAGCGATCAGCATTAGCAGCCAACACAATTTATTTTAGCTAGAACTTGATAATAAAATAAACACTAGCAGACAGTATGATACACAAACTAATAGTGTAATTATGGAACGCTTGCAGAAAGCAGCATCGTTGTCACCAACATATGTTTGCATCTGACCATGTATACTGCAGAATGAACGGCAAGAAAGTGTTCTCTCCATGAGTGACGGGGTGTGTGGGAAGCAGCATTCAGCAGGAGGAGCGGAGCGAGAGATGACTCATGTAGCAAACTGAGTAAACCATAAAAAAGGACATTACATGCATTGCAGTTGCATATCACATTTAACAAAACAAACGCTGAAATATCGTTATAGAAGGTAAAGTAAAACCCATAACGGTTCCTGTATCAACACCGGTATATAGTAAAAAGAGGTATACCGCCCAGCCCTAGTTGTAAGTGGGATGTAAATGGCTGCATTTTGCTGGGTAGTGGACAGGGGTCCAGGAATTAGAGAGGGGATTAAAAGCAATCATCAATAAAGCCTATTCCACCGCAAATCCATGTACGACAACTGTTTGGTACGGCTTAACTTTTTCCCATGGAGTCGAGAGTGAGGCAGAACTGCTTAATTCAAAGCAACACTCCTCGTCAGTAAATCTTATTTTGGGGGCAGCGGGGGACAAGAAAGAAAAGCTCTAATTGGTAGAAGACCTGGCATTGCCTTCGAGGTAACACTTGGTTCCCGGGAGGCCGAGAGGCAGGTTGTCTGATTTTCTTCCTGACATACAGGGCCTGCCTACCCAGACCAACAGGCATGGTCGGCTGCCACCTATGATTTCTCTACGGCCTAGGATTTCACTAGCTCCTTTGTTAGGCAGAGAAAGGTCAAATCAGGAGTTCACGTGGTACCTGTGATGATGGCGGTGTTGGATAACCACAGCTGGCAGTATGCACAGGCAGGGAGTACCCTCATCCAACTGTCAGGTAACATTACAGTGGTCACCTCAGATACTAGTATTCACCCTGTTGTTGCTCTCTGTGTCTGTCTTGGTGCATGATTAGGGAAGCTAGTTGATTCTCCTGTTTTGTTAAATACAATGTCATTTGTGTGAATGGTTTGTGTTTGTCTATTTCTGTACATTACTGTATTGCTAAGGTACATTAGTCTCTAGTTGTGTGGTTTTCTGTTCAGATTCCCTCTGCAGCATTAGGTGCTATCAGCTTTCAGAGAAGAGGAGAAGAGGGTAGAGTGTCCCTGACTTATGAAGCTCTGTGGCTCCAGCCACCTAATCTGCCAGAGCCCCTATGCTGTAGTTTCCTTATGTCTCTGTACCAAATGGCACCCTATTCCCTATATAGTGAACTACTACCACACCAGGCTCTGATCAAAACTAGTTCCTTATATAGGGAATAGGGTGTCATTTGGGGCTCACTATATCTATCTGAAAACAGTGAGTTGAACAATGACCATCAAGACTTCGATGTGGACTCTGGCTAAGCAAGTCCATGCACTGACTCTCTTTTTGATCACAGAAGACACAGACCGGTGTGAGTAAAAATGGGGGGAATTGCTTGTTTACTCCCTGGAGACTGTAACTGCATCCCAAATGGCACCCTATTCCCTACATAGTGCACTACTTTTGACCAGAGCCCTATGTAGTGAACTGTATTGGAATTGGAGGTGCCATTTGGGATGCACCTGTGACCAGTGGTGAGATAATAAATGCGGAAGAATATGTGGCGCTCCTGGCTCCACCCTCCGAGGGGAAAGGAGAAAATGAAGGCCATTTGTCATGAAGATGGCTGAGAGAGAGCTACGGAATGAGATCAGGGTCGACTGTAAATCTCCACCATCTCAACCTGTCACTTCTTCTTCCAGGGGCTTCTCATTACAGCCCTGGGCTACATCCCAATGGGCTACATCCCTGGTCAAAAGTAGTGCACTATATTGCGAATGGTCTCCTGTCTGTCCCATATCACCTTGGCCTGTCTCTGTCTCATCATAACACTCCTCTGTGAGGGCTTGTTGTCAGGTGGAGGTGGGATACTAGAGAAGATGGGAGAACAAATGTAAGGTATAGTCTAGTGTTGGCCTTGCCCTGTATAGAATGGAGAACAGACACATGCTACATTCTCTGTCCTGTACAGGCCAAGTGTTAACCTGTAGACTATAGCTTAGTGTTCACCATTACACTTTGTCTTTGGATTGCACTTGTGATTTGTGAACCAGGCTCATAGAAGAGATTTAGAGGGATGGATCAAAGGGTGAATACACAACGTAGAGAGGGTTGCCCATGGAGAGGCCAATGGTAGAGTTAACAATGCCACGGTCAATAGAAGGACAGGGAGCCGTAAAATAAACGAGGCGAGGACAGTATTGGAAGTGTCTGTGTAAGAGAGGGATCAGTCGACAATGGCCACAGTGCTACCTTTAAAAGCAGGAAGGGAGAAAAGGGTAATTTCACTAGTTTATAGGCTTTTTGGGGTGATGCATGGAAAAGACATTAACATACGGATTACAATGATGTTTTATATGGCAGGGTGGTGTTTTAATCAAAAACGGTAAGAACACAGCTACGTAGTAAAACACAGTATTGAAGAAGCCTAGCCTAGTGTTTTTCATTTCGTAACATTGTTTTAAAGAAGCTGCAACAGCACAATGAAAGAGATTGTGAAACTGTTGAACTGGGAAAGGCTGTGTCTCTTCCAACTGACTGTGAAGGTCGTACATCTCTGTAGCTGTTTGGTCTCATCGCTCCCCCTGGTACTAATGGAACAGGAGACTGTTGTTATATAGTGTAGGTTGTCACACTGGAGAGATGGAATACAACATATCAACAGCACCATGTAATTGGTCTTAATCATCTTTGACTTGTCCAACAATATTCAGAAAGCACAACATAGACACCTGGATTTAAGAATGTATGATTTTATGTACCTAAGATTTCACCATAAATCCAAAACCCTGCCCAGTGCCCACCCAGCATGTCTGGTAAGCTCAATAAAGCACACCTAAAATATAATATAAAATAAATAAAATAAAATGTTCAACTCAGGTCTGTTATGTACTGACGGCAGAACCGGATCAGAGAAGAGCAGTGACACATTCTGTAGCGTTGAGAGACCTGGTCACTCAGGACTGTGTCCTGTTTCTGTTCTGCCTTCTGGTTATTTAGGGTCTCAAAAACTGGCAAAAGAAAGTGGCACATCGTTACCTCAGAGGAAATGCTATACTTAAACCCCCAGAAAAAGGGTGTCGGTGCTGCGCAGAGCAGAGCCAGGCCAAAGCACACAGTATACAGGCAAAGTTTCCCTCTCTATCCAAATGAGATTAGAGTGTCTGAGGCCTCTGTGACTGGAGCTGCAGGGTGAGAGAAACACCCACACTTCCTCTGGATTTGAAGCGCTCCAGAGTCAAGCTGAGCTGATCACATGACACAGCTGTGAAGAATGGCTCCCATCACAGCCCCAGCCATGGCTTTCTTTACACAAGGGACTGCATCCAAATGGCACCCTATTCAATATACAGTGCACTCGTTTATAGGGCTCTGGTCAAAAATGTGCACTATGTAAGGATAGGGTGCCATTTAGGAAACAGACAAGCTCTACATCCTGGTCCTGCGGCTGTGGCCAGGAACGCGGGTCTGATTCTCCTCACCAGAAATCATCCCCAAACATTTGCACCAGGGCAGGAAAAATGCATTTAGGATGAATAAGGGAAGTGGTGGATGAACCATTTAATTCCATTTGTGTGTTCACTGTTTGGGGGTTTAGCTACTGTATAACATTGGGGCTGGGGAAGTAGTAGGCCTGCTTTAGCTGCTAAATGATTATGTCCAGAATGTCCTTATTGATTGGTTCTACCCTCATCCTCTAGCCCAAAATGAACTTACTTGTCCTGTACTTGTCTTTTTCAAGCTACTTACTTACTTAAACCCTTTTGCTCCTGGTAGCAGCATAGGTCATCCACAAAGGTCATCCACAAAACATCCTATTCAGGGCAGAGCACTATGATGACCATGACTGACTGGGGAGAGTGAGGACTTGTATACTATCAGACTGGTGTGGAAGTCAGTCCTCTGAGAAGCTAAAAGTATCCAGCCCAAATGGTACCCTATTCCCTATATAATGCACTGCATGAGCCCTGGTCAAAAGTAGTGCACTATAAAGAAGATAGGGTGCCATTTGGGGACAGCTGGTCTTGCTGTCTGTCTGTGGTCCTTGTAAGTAAAGTGCTGTTAAACTGACTGAAGAGGGGATTGACATACTTTCCTTACACCCTGCCTGGTAACTGGTGAGAGAGAGAGGTTACTGTGAGGCTATAGGCTTTGGACTAGAGAGAGCTGCTGGCCTGGCTCTACGTTTGCCTCGGTAGATCAGACCAGGCACAGCACAGGGCAACTTCCCGTTCTGAGAGTCAAAAGTAGTGCATTATGAAGGGAACGTGCCATTTGGGAGGCAGACATGGATAACTTAGTGTAGTAGTATACGCAGTGTTGTGGGTCCAAAACCTCTCTAAATTCATATTTTATTTATGCATGTTTTCTCAAAGAGAAGGAGTGGTGGAGTTTATTTCCTGTTCAATCTACTGTTGTTCCATTTGTCCATACACCCGGTCATACTGTTGGTGCGACAGTTCTACTTTTTCAATTTCTCCAAGAGCTCCCAAAGTGATATATATCCACATAATAAAACAGATATAGTGGAACTTGTAGACAAGATGCCGAGGTATTGGTGGAGTGTGTCTGTATTCTGCACAGTGCTGTTTTCATCAGACTGTGTGGCCATAAGGATTTTTGTTTAATTCATTCAGTAAATCTGTCGGCAGTGGCACTCCTTCTGCTCCCTCATAATTTACATTGTAATTCCACCTACGGGAGGGAGGGCGCACTATTGGTTTACATGACAATGTACCCAGAATCCGCTAGCATATTTTTCAGCTTGTGCAATACTTCCACTGCTGCGATGTGGGGGTGGGTGGAATAAACCCTAGCTGAGACAAAGGAAGGAACGTATACCCTTCAAACCATGACTCAAGTCACGATTTACCTGCCTCACATGACGCTTAGTGACTTGAGGACAACAACTGTTATTAGCTACATCAGCCAACACCACACCATAGCTCAAGTGAACATGGTGTGTGCATTGTGATACATCATCTATTGTAAGGCAACACATCGACAGCTTCAAATGCTGCACCGCCTCCCTGTCATCACCATCATGGTTCTGTTGAGCCATTTATCTGCCAATGAATGGTTGATGTCAGTATGATGCAGCATCCGCCATCTCCTGAAGAAGATCAGGCTCCACGAATAAGTCATATGATTAAGTTGTTCTTGCCATTGTTTGAACAGAATATTTCTGATCTGATTGCATCACCGCCTGGTATGGCAACTGCTCGGCATCTGACCGTAAGGCGCGACAGAGGGTGGTGCGTACGGCCCAGTACATCACTGGGGCCAAGCTTCCTGCCATCCAGGACCTACAGTGGCAAGAACAAGTATTTGAACCCTTTGGAATTACCTGTATTTCAGCATTAATTGGTCATACAATTTGATCTGATCTTTATCCAAGTCACAACAATAGACATACACAGTGTGCTTAAACTAATAACACACAAAGTATTGTATTTTTCTTGTCTATATTGAATACATCATTTCAACATTCGCAGTGTAGGCTGGAAAAAGTGTGTGAACCCCAAGGCTAATGACTTCTCAAAAGTGAATTAGTCAGGCATCAGCTAACCTGGAGTCCAATCAATGAAACGAGATTGGAGATGTTGGTTAGAGCTGGCCTGCCCTATAACAAATACTCACAAAATGTAGGTTCCTATTCACAAGAAGCATTACCTGATGTAAACCATGCCCAGAACAAAATATATCTCAGAAGACCTAATATTAAGAATTGTTGACTTGTATAAACCTGGAAAGGGTTACAAAAGTATCTCTAAATGCCTTGATGTCCAGACAAATTGTTTATAAATGGAGAAAGTTTAGAACTGTTGCTACTCTCCCTAGGAGTGGCCGTCCTGCAAAGATGACTGCAAGAGCACAGCGCAGAATGCTCAATGAGGTTAAGAAGAATCCTAGAGTGTCAGCTAAAGACTTACAGAAATCTCTGCAACATGTTAAACATCTTTGTTGATGAGTCTACAATAGGTAAAACACTAAATAAGAATAGTGTTCATGTGAGGACACCACGGAAAAAGCCACTGCTGTCCAAAAAAACCATTGCTGCACGTTTTAAGTTTGCAAAAGAGCACCTGGATGTTCCACAGCGCTACTGGCAAAATATTTTGTGGACAGATTAAACTAAAGTTGAGTTGTTCTGAAGGAACACACAACACTATGTGTGGAGAAAACCTCAACATCAAAACCTCATCCCAACTGTAAAGTATGGTGGAGGGAGCATCATGGTTTGGGGCTGATTTGCTGCCTCAGGGCCTGGACAGCTTGCTATCATCGACTGAAAAATGAATTCCCAGGTTTATCAAGACATTTTGCAGGAAAATGTAAGGCTATCTGTGGGCCAATTGAAGCTCAACAGACGTTGGGTGATGCAACAGGACAACGACCCAGACTGAACAGAACAACAGACTGGCTTCAACATAAGAAAATGTACCTTCTGGAGTGGCCCAGTCAGAGTCCTGACCTCAACCCGATTGAGATGCTGTGGCATGACCTCAAGAGAGCAGTTCACTCCAGACATCCCAAGAATATTGCTGAACTTAAACAGTTTTATAAAGAGGAATGGTCCAAATTTCCTCCTTACCGCTGTGCAGGTCTGATCCACAACTGCAGAAAACGTTTGGTTGAGGTTATTGCTGTCAAAGAAGGGTCAACCAGTTATTAAATCCAAGGGTTCACATACTTTCCCCACCATGCACTGTGAATGTTTACATGGTGTGTTCAATAAAGACATGAAAATGTATAATTGTTTGTGTGTTATTAGATTAAACAGACTGTGTTTGTACTGTATATTGTTGTGACTTAGATGAAGATGAGATGAAATTTTACGGCCAATTTATGCAAAAATTCAGGTAATGCCAAAAGGTTCACATACTTTTTCTTGCCACTGTATATACAGTGTCAGAGGAAAGCCCCAAAAATTGTCAGCGACCCCAGTCACTCAAGTCATAGACTGTTTTCTCTGCTACCGCAGCGCTACCGGAGTGCCAAGTCTAGGACCAAAAGGCTCCTTAACGGCTTCTTCCCCAAGCCATAAGACTGCTGAACAATTGTTCAAATGGCCACCGGATTATTTACATTGACCCCCCCCCATTTGTTTTGTACACTGCTGCTACTCGCTGTTTATTATCTATGCATAGTCACTTCACCCCTACCTACATGTACAAATTACCTCAACTAACCTGTACACCCGCACACTGACTCAGTACCCCCTGTATATAGCCTCATTATTGTTATTTTATTGTTACCTTTTATTATTTTTTACTTTTGTTTATTTGGTAAATATTTTCTTAACTCTTTTTTGAACTGCACTGTTGGTTAAGGGCTTGTAAGTAAGCATTTCACGGTAAGGTCTAACAATGTTGTATTTGGCGCACGTGGCAAATAAAGTTTGATTTGATAGCACAAGCAGTGTTTCCTTCTCTCCAGCGAGGCACAGTAGTAGGACTATATTGTAGAAAGCCGTTTCTATGCAGTTTGTTTTCAAAGGGCACCCGACAGCACACTGAGTGAGTAGAATGGATTACCCTCATTATTAATGCATTATCAAGGATGAGTGATTGACAACCTTCATTTCATGCTTGGCAGACTTGTAAATGAAGGCTGCGTGGTGCTGCCTGGGTTATAATGATTGTTCACCAATTACTGTATGGAGAGATATTGCAGTAAAGGCGCTGGGATATTGGTGTTTGTACTCATGTAAAGCAGGCTGAACATGTAGGCCTAGCAGTGAAAACCCTATATGAGCTCATATGCTTCAATTGCTTGGGCTAATTTGATGATTCTACATGTTCTGGTTCATAAGTGACTTATTGCTCCACACTGCGTGCAGAGCACTGTGTGAGGTGTGTGTGTGTGTGTACCTGGGGATGCCAGTGAGGTAGGCTATGAGTCTGCGGAGGGCCTCTGTTCATATTCACGGTTACCTCTGGCCACCTGGATAACACAGGAACCAGCATGAGAAACACACAACAACCACTAAACAACGTGTGTCTGGCCTGTCTTCTAGGTAGAGCATTGTCTGAGACAAACATAGTGGAACTCTGCCTCTCCCTGCTGACTCTGATCTATACGTGTGTGTGTGTGTGTGTGTGTGTGTGTGTGTGTGTGTGTGTGTGTGTGTGTGTGTGTGTGTGTGTGTGTGTGTGTGTGTGTGTGTGTGTGTGTGTGTGTGTGTGTGTGTGTGTGTGTGTGTGTGTGTGTGTGTGTGGTGTTGACCCTTCTCGGTGCCTCTAGAAGTGCAGTGGAGATCAGTGTTGGATGTGGGCCATTATCAGGCTGTTACATAAATACACCAGAGAGAGATAAAGAGAGAGGTGGGGGGAGAGAGACAAAGAGGGGGGAGGAATGTGGGCACATTTGACAGGAAACAGAGGAGTTGTGTTTCCAGTGGGGCCCATGCCCTGTGTTACTGTACCACACACACACACAGGTCTACACTCTCACATGCTGCTGCAGGAATGTTTAGACTGGGCTGACATGCGTGTGTCAGATCATGAAAGGGAGTTGGATGATAAGGAGGGGGGAGGGAGGGAGACAGCTTTAACAGCTATGGTGTTATTGTTGTCATGCTCACACCTCTCCTTAGTTTGATCAGAGCAGTACGCTGCTCGTATTCTGAACCTGAATGGAATGAGACATGGGGGTGAGTACACACTTGCACACAGATACACACAGACATGCAGGCATGCACACACACACACACACACACACACACACACACACACACACACACACACACACACACACACACACACACACACACACACACACACACACACACACACACACACACACACACACACACACACACACACACACACACACACACACAGCCCTGAAGTTCACAAACCTATGGTGTCTGCTCTTTGGATGAGGGTACACACAGGCACACTAATACAATACAAAGATTATAGAAGCATTTTACCTCCCCTGTCCCTCTCTAATGGTCCCTGTCCCAGCTGGTTACCTGAAGCAATAGATGATCCTCTTTAGGGCCCAGCCCTGCTCTGCAATCTCCTTTTATTACATAATGTGTAATGATGTCCAGTCAGGCTTGACTAGTGCTGGGTCAGATGTGGGATAGAATCAATATGAAAGTAGCCATGTTGTATCGGTTGGCCCCTGCTCTCCCAGAGCACGACTCACACAGACCTCCCCGCTGGATTTGATTGCCATCAGATATTCAAACGGACTGATAGGCTACTGGTGGAATCATCTTTGTCCTATTACCTTGGTCTAATCTACACAGATCGTCTGTGACAAACGTTTTTAGCCTCTCTCCGAATGAAATCATATTTTTATCAACAGCAACAAACTGGTAGAGTCATCGGTACCGATGGTGAAAGCTGCAAGCCTACTTTCCTGGTAGTCTATTTATGATATTTCCAGGTAGTCTATTTATGATATTATCTAAGAAAATTCTGATTACTCTGGATACTTTGTGGTACTTACAGTAGGCCTGTGTTAGACTGCTGCGTCTTCCATCCTATCTAGTTGGTGTGGAGCAGCAACAGTTACAACAGTTAGTAGATCAGGTGTCAATGATTGTCTACTCTTAAAAACAAGGTTCTAGATAGCACCTTTTTTTCTAAGAGTGTAGCCTAAGCCTACAGTGGAGGTGACAGAGAGGACTGGATCCAGTGTGATATTGACAAAATATACAACAGACAGATGAGGAAAATGGTAACACTGGTTAAGGGAAAACACAACTTCATTAAACATAACGAATTTGGCCAATAGTAATAGATTAAATCGACTCATTAGCCCTCAAAGGCAAACACGCCTCAAACACGGGGCAAAACGCCCAGAAACGAACGCATTTGAGTATAAACTGCAGTACTCTGTACTACATGTTACCTCAAGAACAGATCTTACAGAATGATGAGAGCGGCATCCTAAAAGGACCTTCCCTTGGCCTCACCTGGCATTAACCATTCCCGTTTAAACAGGTACATTTTCCCCCCACGAGGCACAGTAGTAGGCCAAAATTGTATGAAGGCGTTTCTATGCAGTTGATTTCAAAGGGTACACGACAGCACATTCATGCATTATCAAGACAGAGGGATTGACAACCTTTATTTCATACTCTTTTCTGTCCATATCTGGCAACTGTTTTAACCTCATCTCAGAATGAATTAGTACTTTTAATCGGCATTCACACTTATTGAGTCGGCCATCTTTTTTGATAGGATGCTATTAATCATATCATGCAATGCCTTGTGAAAGTCGGATTTTATGTTACAGTAAAATTAATAATCAATTTTGGGTAATTGCAACAACAACTAATCCATTGAGCTGTGACAAAGTGGGTTGGGGACAGGGGACTGCAGTTTGAGTGGTTTGATATGGTAATATGACCATGAATGCATCCAAAATGGCACCCTATCTCCTATTTATTGCAGTACTTTTGACCAGACCCCATGTAGAATAGGGTGCCATTTGGGACACCAACCATCTCTCCCCATGGGGTGGAACATTGAGTGGGAAATACAGTATATAATGTTGCAGCTTTGCAGGAGATAATACCTAGCCTATTAGCGTGTCCATAAAATATTCAGAGTAAGAGCATAGGCCTCGGAGCTTCCTTTCCCTGCACAATACACACACACACACACACACACACACACACACACACACACACACACACACACACACACACACACACACACACACACACACACACACACACACACACACACACACACACACACACACACACACACACACACACACACACACACACACACACACAGCATTAACTCTGAAAGTTGGATATTGAAAATCAGCTTGTTGACTCTCCTCACATTCTATTGGACCTCTCTCTCTCCCTCTCCTCTCTCTCTCATTTTCCCTCTCTCTCTCTCTCTCTCTCTCTCTCTCACTCTCTCACTCTCTCTCTCTCTCTCTCTCTCTCTCTCTCTCTCTCTCTCTCTCTCTCTCTCTCTCTCTCCATCTGTTTCCTCTCTCCAGCATGAACTAGGCAACCCTCCCTCTCTATTTTGAGGATCTTCATTGTGATGGCTTGTAGGGTTTAAACACAGTTTCCCATGCAAAAACTGTTGTTTTGTAAGCTAAAAAATGTACAGGCTGTGCTATCTGGTGAGTAGGTGAGGGCATGAGTTAAGACCAGAGCTATAGATATGATGTTATCGATCTAGTCACTGCTTTGATAATGGTCATAACTTCTATGGTCTATTTTTGTTGTTATTAGTGGTTGTCACCATCCTGAATTCATATTAGGCCTTCTCAAGAGTTCAACCTGTCATAGGATTGTAATGACAAAGAGATGGCTGGTTTAATCTCATGTCAGGGTTCGGCTGCTGGATTTGGGTCAATTTCAGAGACTGATTTTTAGCAGACTGGTACACTCTGTGGCTCTGAACTGTTTCAGTCCTAACCCAAATCAAGTTGTGTATTAGTGGTGATGAGAACATCATGTTATCAAGTCAACTTCAATCCAAAACTGAACCTTGATGGTATGATGTACTGTTCTGACTGACTGCATTTCCCTGTTTATTTCAGGGTTTCATCGAAATGAGGAGATGAAGGCCATAGACGTTCTGCCCATCCTTAAAGAAAAGGTTGCCTTCATGAGAACATCATGTTATCAAGTCACTGCATTTCCCTGTTTATTTCAGGGTTTCATCAAAGGAGATGAAGGCCATTGACGTTCTGCCCATCAGGTGAGGAACACAATGTCTCTGATCCATGGTGTTTACTATTCTATATGGTCTGTAGAATGTCATGGGAACACACACACACACACACACACACACACACACACACACACACACACACACACACACACACACACACACACACACACACACACACACACACACACACACACACACACACACACACACACACACACACACACACACACACAAATGACCTCACATGATTCACTGCAGCTCTACATTTACTACAGAGCACTGGGAATAGGCAGCACATTATGATGGGATCAACAGCCTACAACACAAAACAGGGAAGCATCAGGCAGGCAAGGCTTCCTCTGCAGGGAGATGTAGCTTCAGCTAAGCTGTGAGTGGAGCTGTCTGTGTGAACCGTGCCATGACCCTGACCTGCTGTGACTTACTGCTGACATGACTTAGTCATGTCAAGACTCATTACTTAGTCTTGCCACTAACTAAAAGCTATAAAGTATGCTGTAAACAGCTATGAATATGATGAGGGATTTCACCTCAAAGTACTCCTATTATTGTAAAATAGTCATGCATTCTTTAGTTGCCAGTATTACCCTAAGAGTCCATGATACTGTAAAAGGTGAGGACAACTAGCAGGATTTGTAAATCCCTGTTTCTTGGCTGTCCGTCGTGTGTTTCTCATGGTCCTGGTTCCTGTGTCCCCCAGGTGGCCGAGATAGACGTGGGGGTCCCGTCCTTACCTTCCCAGCCAGGAGTAATCATGACAGAATACGAACAGAGGACCTCCGCAGACTCATAGCCTACCTCGCTGGTATCCCCAGGTACTGTTTCTTATACATACATGATAACTGAACACACTGTTGAACCCAGCCCAGCCTCCTTTCCCTGCACTTCACACACACACACACGCACGCACGCACGCACGCACGCACGCACGCACGCACGCACACACACACACACACACACACACACACACACACACACACACACACACACACACACACACACACACACACACACACACACACACACACACACACACACACACACATAGACACCCACACACACACACAGTATTAACTCTGAAAGTTGGATAATGAAAACCAGCTTGTTGACTCTCCTCTGTGTCACATTCTATTGGAGTCCAGCATGAACGAGGCTCCCCAGACTACCACCTGTGTATCGCTGTGTGTTTTCAAATTCAATTCCTCCCCAACCGTGATTTCTCTCTCTGCTTTATTTGAAATTGATTCTTCCTTTTAAGCAGCCACCTCCCTGTGCAGCTTTAGAGGGAATATTATACTCCAGCCCTCAGCCTGGTGCAGTACCGTTACCACTGACTGTTGACATAGTTTACTCAGTATACAGTGTGTGTGTGTGTCTGTGTGTGTCTGTATGCATTTGCGTGTGTCTGTCTGTATGCGTGTGTGTGTGGGTGCGCATGTGCTTGTTTATAGTGTAGTGCAGTGCAGTCCAGGGCTGTATGTAGGTTAGACTCCCCCTGGGCCTCTCTCTGTAGGGGCTGATGACGCCAGGCAGGCAGAGCAGAGCAGAGGAGAGCACAGCGGAGTGGGTCACTTACTAATAACTAACTGCAGATAGATATTCTCAGGCCATCTCCTTTTCGCTCTCTCTCTCTGTGCTGTTTAGCTGCAGGCAAGCTTCTCCTCTTCTCTGTCTGTTTTCAGTGTTATTGGATACTAGCCTAGAGGCTGTCTAGTGGATATGAAAACAGTGTAGGGGATCTGGTGCGGGCGGCATCCAGAGGGAAGGGGCGTCGGTCTGGACTATGACGTGGATGGCGTGGGCGTTTGGCTAGCGGAGTTGCTAGTGGAGCGTTACCTCGGCGAGACTGTCTGTGCTGTCCACTCAGCAGGAGGGCGGTTTTATACACACAAACAAACTCTTGCTCTCACTTTATCTCTCTCTCACTTTGTATTTGGCTCTCACTCCGGTTCACTAGTTCTCTCCCACTTTTTTCTTATGGTTTCTCCCGGGGAGACGACTGGACTGGTCTTTTCCGAGAGTGAAGTCATAGTGATTTAGTTCAGAGCACAGGGCCTCCTGCACTGTGAGACACTCACTTTAAGCCTTAAACACTGGGGATATCCTTTTATGGTACTTTTGCAACGGGACACTTTTGGTAAGCGGAATCATTGAACATCTCAAAGTTTTTTTCTTCTGAGGCATCTGGTGAAAGAGATTTTCATCACCCATTTCATTTTCATTTGAATATTAACAAAAGTTTTTTGTCATGTAAGAAAACAACATATTTGACTGGTGATTTGTGAATTTTATGGCTGCTTGTGGTTGTTGTCTTGGTTTGTCTCAGTGAGGAGGTGAGCAGACATGGCTTCACGGTCATCGTTGACATGCGAGGCTCTAAGTGGGACAGCATCAAGCCTCTGCTGAAGATCCTGCAGGAGTCCTTCCCTTCCTGCATCCACGTCGCCCTCATCATCAAACCAGACAACTTCTGGCAGAAACAGAGGACCAATTTCGGGAGCTCCAAGTTTGAATTTGAGGTAGGTCCACCCTGGATTGTCTCTTGTGATGACATTCATACAGAATAATTTGAGCGAGCGAGCTACCTAGCGCGAGGTTGCCTTATGGGTTCTGAGACTGCTACTATAGTATTATGACTCAACCGCTTTGAATCAACAGCTTTTCCCAAAAGTGTCTGAGGAGATTTGATATCTTAATATTTAGGCTATACTGAGAATATGTTTGTAGTCTCTGGAGTTGTAATGCATGAGGAAATTAGTTTGCAATGTGAATGTTTTTATTCGTTTTTCTTCAAATGAATTGTTTACCTTCAAATTGAATGTTCCAAGGTATCGTTATGAGCCCTAGGAAGTGTTGTGTGGAATTGGAAAGCGACATTAAAGCTGTGACAGAGAGAGTCCCGTGTGGGTAGGAAGCTGGAGCTGTTAAATTTAGTTCTGACCTATTTAGAGTGGAACATGGATATATGGGCCTCAGAGAGAACAGAGTCTCAGTAAAGAGGCCAGTCTGATTAGGGACATTCAGATTGGCGTTAATCTGAGCCCACTGCTAAAGAATACACAACATACACATGAATGGGCTTTAAAGAGCTGTGGATACTGCATGTGTTGACGTTATCTCATAGAGATTTGATGTGTTATGACTGGTAACATGGCTGCAGCTATAATTCCTGGAATGTTTTTGCCCACCTTTTCAAGTGAACATTGGGCGTAATAGATCTGTTGTTGACCACTCCTCATAATCCACGTTTAATTATGTTGGTTGTGGAATTTTGACTCACAGTGATATTCAGTTGGTTTAGTAACGTGATAGTCATTAATAATGATATCTGCATCAGGGTGTAATTTCATTGGGGCCTCTCCCATAGAATATGAATGACGTGTCACGAGTGTCATAAAATGACATTCTACTTCTCGGATCTCCTTCCATACCTTCCTCACAGACTGCTGTTTATATTAGTCTCTGAACCCTCCCTCTTCCTCACAGACTGCTGTTTATATTAGTGTCTGAACCCTCCCTCTTCCTCACAGACTGCTGTTTATATTAGTGTCTGAACCCTCCCTCTTCCTCACAGACTGCTGTTTATATTAGTGTCTGAATCCTCCCTCTTCCTCACAGACTGCTGTTTATATTAGTGTCTGAACCCTCCCTCTTCCTCACAGACTGCTGTTTATATTAGTGTCTGAAACCTCCCTCTTCCTCACAAACTGCTGTTTATATTAGTGTCTGAACTAGAGGTCGACCGATTATGATTTTTACTCCGATGCCGATAACGATTATTAGAGGACCAAAATAAGTCAATACCGATTATTCGGCCAATTTTTAAAATTTATTTGTAATAATGACAATTACAACAATACTGAATGAACATTTATTTTAACTTAATATAATACATCAATAAAATCCATTTAGCCTCAAATAAATAATGAAACATGTTCAATTTGGTTTAAATAATGGAAAAACAAAGTGTTGGAGAAGAAAGTAAAAGTGCAATATGTGCCATGTAGGAAAGCTAATGTTTAAGTTCCTTGCTCAGAACATGAGACCATATGAAAGCTGGTGGTTCCTCTTAACATGAGTCTTCAGTATTCCCAGGTAAGAAGTTTTAGGTTGTAGTTATTATAGGAATTATAGGACTATTTCTCTCTATACCATTTGTATTTCATATACCTTTAACTATTGGATGTTCTTATAGGCACTATAGTATTGCCCGTGTAACAGTATAGCTTCCGTCCCTTTCCTCGCTCCTACCTGGGCTCGAACCAGGAACCCAACGACAACAGCCACCCTCGAAGCAACGTTACTCATCGCACCACGAAAGCCGTGGCCCTTGCGGAGCAAAGGGAACAACCACTCCAAGTCTCAGAGCGAGTGACGTTTGAAACGCTATTAGCGCGCACCCCGCTAACTAGCTAGCCATTTCACATCGGTTACACCAGCCTAATCTCGGGAGTTGATAGGCTTGAAGTCATAAACAGCTGCTGGCAAACACACGAAAGTGCTATTTGAATGAATGCTTACGAGCCTGCTGGTGCCTACCATCACTCAGTCTGACTGCTCTATCAAATCATAGACTTAGTTATAAAATTATAACACACATACGAGCCTTAGGTCATTAATATGGTCGAATCTGGAAACTATCATCTCGAAAAGAAGACGTTTATTCTTTCAGTGAAGTACGGAACCGTTCCATATTTTATCTAACGGATGGCATCCCTAAGTCTAAATATTGCTGTTACATTGCACAACCTTCAATGTTATGTCATAATTACATAAAATTCTGGCGAATTAGGCAGCCCAAACTGTTGCATAGACACTGACTCTGCGTGCAATGAATGCAAGAGAAGTGACACAATTTCACCTGGTTAATATTGCCTTCTAACCTGGATTTCTTTTAGCTAAATATGCAGGTTTAAAAATATATACTTTGTGTATTGATTTTAAGAAAGTCAATGATGTTTATGGTTAGGTAGACATTGGAGCAACGATACGCACCGCATCGATTATATGCAACGCAGGACACGCTAACCATGTGTAGTTAACTAGTGGTTATGATTGATTGATTGTTTTTTTATAAGATAAGTTTAATGCTAGCTAGTAACTTACCTTGGCTTACTGCATTTGCGGTGCAGGCAGTCTTCTCGTGGAGTGCAATGAGATGCAGGTGATTAGAGTGTTGAACTAGTTAACTGTAAGGTTGCAAGATGGAATCCCCGAGCTGACAAGGTAAAAATCTGTCGTTCTGCCCCTGAACGAGGCAGTTAACCTACCGTTCCTAGGCTGTCATTGAAAATAAGAATGTGTTCTTAACTGACTTGCCTAGTTAAATAAAGATTAAATAAAGCTGTAGAAAAAGAATATTAAAAAATCTGCCAAATCGGTGTCCAAAAATACAGATTTCCGATTGTTATGAAAACTTGAAATCGGCCATTCCGATTAATCGGTCGACCTCTAGTCTGAACCCCCCCTCTTCCTCACAGACTGCTGTTTATATTAGTGTTTGAACCCTCCCTTCCCTCTTCCTGCAGACGGTCATGGTGTCTCTCGAGGGCCTGACCAAGGTGGTGGACCCCTCCCAGCTGACGTCAGACTTCGAGGGCAGCCTGGAGTACGACCACGACGAGTGGATCGATGTGCGCGTGGCCTTCGAGGACTTTGCCGGCGATGCCGCCCGGGCTTTGGCGCGGCTGGAGGAGCTGCAGGAGACCCTGGCACAGCGTGACCTTCCGCGCGACCTGGAGTGTGCACGGCGCCTCATGGAGGAACATGCCTCGCTCAAGAAGAGGGCCACCAAGGCCTCGGTGGAGGAGTTGGACACACAGGGACGCAGGCTGCTCCAGAGGCTTCAACAGGGTAGTGTCACCCCTGGAGGCTACACTAACCACGGCGGCGGGGGAACGGATGCTAACGATGGGCTCACAGGCCACCCAGATGCCCACAACCTGGTGCCAAAAGTGAGTGCCCTGCTGGACAAGTTGCATGGCACACGCCAGCACCTGCAGCAGCTGTGGCACATGCGCAAGCTGAAACTGGACCAGTGCTTCCAGCTGCGGCTGTTTGAGCAGGATGCAGAGAAGGTATGTTATGAACTAACTACAATCTACTTTTACTTTTGTGTTAATAGGACAAGGCTTGTTTCTATTCAAAGGACTCACATTTTGGTCCATATCTCTCATCCTAGCATAACTAGAGAGAAAGCATCCCAAGCTCACCAGTGAAGTCTGGATTTGCACTGAGAATATTACTTCATAGCAAACAGAATGGGATAAGTATCTGCAGGAGTAATGATGCTTGTTTGCAGTATACTGTAATGGCCCATAGCCTGCCAGTGTGCATAGATCCAGCTACAGTTATATGGATGTCATGCAGCTATCAGCCAGATGGTGATGTGACGCCTCCCTGCTGTGGAAACAAACATGTTTGTCAGTTAGTCAGAGCAAAGCTTTAATTACATCTCCCCACCACCACCTCCTCTTTCTCCTCCTCTTCCTACACCACCACCTCATCCTCTTCCTCTTCCTCCCCAGGCATGTTATTATTGTCCCCGGTTATTAAAGAATGTCCCAGAGGTCAAGTTGAAATGGTAGCTGTCACCATGAGGTTTCTTGTCATGCTAGCTGTGTGGCGTTCCCAGTGGCAACATCACGAGTCTAGGCAGTATGACAACATGACACTAGGGTCAGGCTGATGCACAGTTCAATACAGTGGAGTGGAGTCATTCCATCTGCCTTCCTGAGAGTCCAAACATCCATGTCATCAGCCTTTAGCCCCTCCCCCTCTCTCTGTCTCTCTCTCACCCCTCCAGAGCTGTAAGATACAGTACCTGCTAATAGAGACCTTCTTCTGTGTGCTTGTGCCTGCCTGTGTGCTTGTTTGTGTGCCCATGGCTGTGTGTGTGTCGCACCGTCCACAGATGTTTGACTGGATCATGCACAACAAGGGCCTGTTCCTGACCAGCTACACAGAGATAGGAGGGAACCACCAGCATGCCGGGGAGCTGCAGACCCAGCACAACCACTTTGCCATGAACTGTATGGTAAGAATGTACTCTTCTACTTTACTGATGACCATAAACATTTACAATGACCATAAACTACTGTACCCCTCAGCTTTGTGTTAAAATACATTGAAGCGTATTGATAGTCGTCTATACCTTATTTATAGTAATCTATAGCTTATTTATAGTCACCCCCCTTTAAAAGGGCCACATAATGATGGGTTAAACTAAACAGTCCTCCCAGTAGCTACCACATGCAGTGTGAGGTTGAGACAAGCCCTCCATCTCCTGCATGTGTGTGTTTGTGTGTGTCTGTCTGTATGTGTGCGTGTATGTGTGTGCTGCCCGCCCTGAACCTCCCTGGCTGCCTGCAGGGTTAAACAGCCATAGCTGTGTTCTGTAGGGGAAGATGATGAATCACTTGGTCTCCCTGCCCTCTCTCCCTCTCTCCCTCCACTCGTCCTTGCCCTCTCCTGTTCCTTGCCCTGGCTGTCAGTAGTCAGTACAGGGCCCTAGCTCTGGCCCCCATCTACTCTCTGCTGCTCATGGGACCTAAAGGGGAAAATGAGGACATGAATTGAAGCCCTAGCTTTTTGTTGTACTGTATTTTTGGATCAGGATCATCAACTAGATTCAGCCGCAGGCCGATTTTTATCTTGAGCGGGTGGTCATGGGGCCGGAACATGCAGTAATTACAAATAATTTCTACAAATTGACCACAAGAAGCCCAAACAGATATAATTTTTTACTTTAATTTCAAATCTTACTTACATTTGTATATGATCACATCTCTCTATTATACATGGAAATACTTGGGAACAGATTTCCTAAATTAAAATCCTTTGGAACTGTTTTTGCATTTTTATATGTCTAACAATGAATTCAGCCTGCAGGCCGCCAGTTGGGGAACCTAGCTCTGGATTGTATGGTGGTATAATACTGTAAAGTACATTTACACTAAGTTGCAGTGCTCTTTCTGTATGACATTGTTTCCTTGGACGTATTAATCTATACCAGGGGTTCCCAAACCCCCCCCGTCCTGCATTGGGGAACATCCCGCGCCTGCCACCTATGGTGGAGTGAATTTTTAGGTTTAAAGCTTATTTCCTGCAATTCTACTTGCAGTTTTTGTAACGACGTGTACTGAGAGTTGGGAAGCAAGTTCAGGGAGTGAGTGTTGTAATAAATAAATGGAACATAATACAAAGAAGAAACTCGAACAGCACACATCCAGCCGCAGGCCGCCAACCACAGAGATGATCCCAGGGATCAGGAGCGGACCGGTGGCCTCCACGAACCGGATGAGGCAAGAGAGCCTGATGAGCCGGCTGAGACCTCCCCGGTTGCCTCCGTCGAGCCAGCGGGAACCTGTTCACCCAGCTGAGGCATGGGAGCCTATCGAACCAGCTGAGGCATGGCAGCCTATCGATCTCGCTGAGGCATGGGAACCTATCTAGCCAGCTGAGGCATGGCAGCCTATCGAACCCGCAGAGGCATGGCAGCCTATCGAACTAGCTGAGGCATGGCAGCCTATCTATCCCGCTGAGGCATGGGAACATATCGATCCCGCTGAGGCATGGGAACCTATCTAGCCAGCTGAGGCATGGCAGCCTATCGATCTCGCTGAGGCATGGGAACCTATCTAGCCAGCCAGGCATGGCAATCTCGAGGCATGGCAGTCGAACCAGCTGAGGCATGGCAGCCCATCTATCCAGCTGAGGCATGGGAACCTATCATCCCGCTCATCGGCCAGCTTGGGTAGAACCAGCTGAGGCATGGGAGCCTATCTAGCCAGCTGAGGCATGGGAGCCTATTGAGCCAGCTGAGGCATGGCAGCCTGTCGAGCCAGCTGGGTCATGGCAGCCTATCGAACCAGCTGAGGCATGGCAGCCTATCTATCCCGCTGAGGCATGGGAACCTATCGATCCCGCTGAGGCATGGGAACCTATCGAGCCAGCTAATGCATGGGAACCTATCAAGCCAGCTCAGGCATGGCATCTTGTCGAACCAGCTGAGGCATGGGAGCCTATCTAGCCAGCTGAGGCATGGGAACCTATCTAGCCAGCTGAGGCATGGCAGCTTGTAGAACCAGCTGAGGCATGGGAACCTATCGAGCCAGCTGAGGCATGGCAGCTTGTAGAACCAGCTGAGGCATGGGAGCCTATCGATCCCGCTGAGGCATGGGAACCTATCGAGCCAGCTAATGCATGGGAACCTATCAAGCCAGCTCAGGCATGGGAACCTATCGAGCCAGCTAATGCATGGTAACCTATCAAGCCAGCTCAGGCATGGCATCTTTTCGAACCAGCTGAGGCATGGGAGCCTATCTAGCCAGCTGAGGCATGGGAACCTATCGAGCCAGCTGAGGCATGGGAGCCTATCGATCCCGCTGAGGCATGGGAACCTAGAGCCAGCTAATGCATGGGAACCTATCAAGCCAGCTCAGGCATGGGAACCTATCGAGCCAGCTAATGCATGGTAACCTATCAAGCCAGCTCAGGCATGGCATCTTTTCGAACCAGCTGAGGCATGGGAGCCTATCTAGCCAGCTGAGGCATGGGAACCTATCGAGCCAGCTGAGGCATGGCAGCTTGTAGAACCAGCTGAGGCATGGGAGCCTATTGAGCCAGCTGAGGCATGGGAGCCTATTGAGCCAGCTGAGGCATGGCAGCCTGTCGAGCCAGCTGGGTCATGGCAGCCTATCGAACCAGCTGAGGCATGGCAGCCTATCGATCCCGCTGAGGCATGGGAACCTATCGAGCCAGCTAATGCATGGGAACCTATCAAGCCAGCTGAGGCATGGCATCTTGTCGAACCAACTGAGGCATGGGAGCCTATTGAGCCAGCTGAGGCATGGGAGCCTATCGAACCCGCTGAGGCATGGCAGCCTATCGAACTAGCTGAGGCATGGCAGCCTATCTATCCCGCTGAGGCATGGGAACCTATCGAGCCAGCTAATGCATGGGAACCTATCAAGCCAGCTCAGGCATGGCATCTTGTCGAACCAGCTGAGGCATGGGAGCCTATCTAGCCAGCTGAGGCATGGGAACCTATCTAGCCAGCTGAGGCATGGCAGCTTGTAGAACCAGCTGAGGCATGGGAACCTATCGAGCCAGCTGAGGCATGGCAGCTTGTAGAACCAGCTGAGGCATGGGAGCCTATTGAGCCAGCTGAGGCATGGCAGCCTATCTATCCCACTGAGGCATGGGAACCTAAGCCAGCTGAGGCATGGCAGCTTGTATAACCAGCTGAGGCATGGGAGCCTATTGTGCCAGCTGAGGCATGGGAACCTATCGAGCCAGCTAATGCATGGGAACCTATCAAGCCAGCTGAGCCATGGCATCTTGTCGAACAAACTGAGGCATGGGAGCCTATTGAGCCAGCTGAGGCATGCCTGTCAAGCCAGCTGAGGCATGGCAGCCTATCGAACCAGCTGAGGCATGGGAGCCTATTGAGCCAGCTGATGCATGGGAGCCTGTCAGCTGAGGCATGGCAGCCTGTCGATCCAGCTGAGGCATGGCAACCTATCGAACCAGCTGAGGCATGGGAGCCTATTGACCCAGCTGAGGCGTATCAACCAGCTGAGGCATGGGAGCCTGTCGAGCCAGCTGAGGCATGGCAGCCTGTCGAACCAGCTGATGCATGAGGCATGGGCCAGCCTATTGAGCCAGCTGATGCATGGGAGCATGTCAAGCCAGCTGAGGCATGGGAGTCTATCGAACCAGCGGAGGCATGGCAGCCTATCAAACCCTGAGGCATGGCAGCCTGTCGAACCAGCTGAGGCATGGAAGTCTGTCGAACCAGTTGAGGCATGGGAGCCTAACAAACCAGCTGAGGCATGGCAGCCTGTCGATCCCAGCTGAGGCATGGCAGCCTATCGATCCCACTGAGGCATGGCATCCTATCGATCCCGCTGAGGCATGGCATCCTATCGGCTGTGGCATGGGAACCAATCGATGCTGGGGCATGGGAACCTATCGAGCCAGCTGATGCATGGGAACCTATCAAGCCAGCAGGCATGGCATGAACCAGCTGAGGCATGGGAGCCTATCTAGCCAGCTGAGGCATGGCAGCTTGTAGAAACAGCTGAGGCATGGGAGCCTATTGAGCCAGCTGAGGCATGGGAGCCTATCGAACCAGCTGAGGCATGGCAGCCTATCGATCCCGCTGAGGCATAGGCATGGCCAGCTAATGCATGGGAACCTATCAAGCCAGCTCAGGCATGGCATCTTGTCGAACCAGCTGAGGCATGGGGCCTATCGAGCCAGCTAATGCATGGGAACCTATCAAGCCAGCTCAGGCATGGCATCTTGTCGAACCAGCTGAGGCATGGGAGCCTATCTAGCCAGCTGAGGCATGGGAACCTATCTAGCCAGCTGAGGCATGGCAGCTTGTAGAACCAGCTGAGGCATGGGAACCTATCGAGCCAGCTGAGGCATGGCAGCTTGTAGAACCAGCTGAGGCATGGGAGCCTATCTATCCCGCTGAGGCATGGGAACCTATCGATCCCGCTAATGCATGGGAACCTATCAAGCCAGCTCAGGCATGGCATCTTGTTGAACCAGCTGAGGCATGGGAGCCTATCTAGCCAGCTGAGGCATGGGAACCTATTGAGCCAGCTGAGGCATGGCAGCTTGTATAACCAGCTGAGGCATGGGAGCCTATTGTGCCAGCTGAGGCATGGGAGCCTGTCAAGCCAGCTGAGTCATGGCAGCCTATCGAACCAGCTGAGGCATGGCAGCCTATCGATCCAGCTGAGGCATGGCAGCCTATCGATCCCGCTGAGGCATGGGAACCTATCGAGCCAGCTAATGCATGGGAGCCTGTCAAGCCAGCTGAGGCATGGCAGCCTATCGAACCAGCTGAGGCATGGGAGCCTATTGAGCCAGCTGATGCATGGGAGCCTGTCAAGCCAGCTGAGGCATGGCAGCCTATCGAACCAGCTGAGGCATGGGAGCCTATTGAGCCAGCTGATGCATGGGAGCCTGTCGAACCCGCTGAGGCATGGCAGCCTGTCGATCCCGCTGAGGCATGGCAACCTATCGAACCAGCTGAGGCATGGGAGCCTATCGAACCAGCTGAGGCGTGGCAACCTATCGAACCAGCTGAGGCATGGGAGCCTGTCGAGCCAGCTGAGGCATGGCAGCCTGTAGAACCAGCTGATGCATGGGAGCATGTCAAGCCAGCTGAGACATGGGAGTCTATCGAACCAGCGGAGGCATGGCAGCCTATAGAACCTGCTACGGCATGGGAGCCTATCGAACCAGCTGAGACATGGGAGTCTATCGAACCAGTTGAGGCATGGCAGCCTATCAAACCAGCTGAGGCATGGCAGCCTGTCGAACCAGCTCATGGAAGTCTGTCGAACCAGTTGAGGCATGGGAGCCTAACAAACCAGCTGAGGTATGGCAGCCTGTCGATCCCGCTGAGGCATGGCAGCCTATCGATCCTGCTGAGGCATGGCATCCTATCGATCCCGCTGTGGCATGGGAACCAATCGATCCCGCTGGGGCATGGGAACCTATCGAGCCAGCTGATGCATGGGAACCTATCAAGCCAGCTCAGGCATGGCAGCTTGTCGAACCAGCTGAGGCATGGGAGCCTATCTAGCCAGCTGAGGCATGGCAGCTTGTAGAAACAGCTGAGGCATGGGAGCCTATTGAGCCAGCTGAGGCATGGGAGCCTATCGAACCAGCTGAGGCATGGCAGCCTATCGAACCAGCTGAGGCATGGCAGCCTATCGAACCAGCTGAGGCATGGGAGCCTGTCGAGCCAGCTGAGGCGTGGTAGCCTATCGAGCCAGCTGAGGCGTGGCAGCCTATCGAACCAGCTGAGGCATGGGAGCCTGTCGAGCCAGCTGAGGCATGGCAGCCTGTCGAACCAGCTGATGCATGGGAGCATGTCAAGCCAGCTGAGGCATGGGAGTCTATCGAACCTGTTGAGGCATGGCAGCCTATCGAACCAGCTAAGGCATGGGAGCCTATCGAACCAGCTGAGACATGGGAGTCTATCGAACCAGAGGAGGCATGGGAACCTATCGATCCCGCTGAGGCATGGGAACCTATCGAGCCAGCTAATGTATGGGAACATATCAAACCAACTCAGGCATGGCATCTTGTCGAACCAGCTGAGGCATGGGAGCCTATTGAGCCAGCTGAGGCATGGCAGCTGTAGAAACAGCTGAGGCATGGGAGCCTATTGAGCCAGCTGAGGCATGGCAGCCTATCGATCCCAGCTGAGGCATGGGAACCTATCGAGCCAGCTAATGCATGGGAACCTATCAAGCCAGCCAGGCATGGCATCTTGTCGAACCAGCTGAGGCATGGGGCCTATTGAGCCAGCTGAGGCATGGGAGCCTGTCGAGCCAGCTGAGGCATGGCAGCCTATCGAACCAGCTGAGGCATGGGAGCCTATCTAGCCAGCTGAGGCATGGGAACCTATCGAGCCAGCTGAGGCATGGCAGCTTGTATAACCAGCTGAGGCATGGGAGCCTATTGTGCCAGCTGAGGCATGGGAACCTATCGAGCCAGCTAATGCATGGGAACCTATCAAGCCAGCTGAGGCATGGCATCTTGTCGAACAAACTGAGGCATGGGAGCCTATTGAGCCAGCTGAGGCATGGGAGCCTGTCAAGCCAGCTGAGGCATGGCAGCCTATCGAACCAGCTGAGGCATGGGAGCCTATTGAGCCAGCTGATGCATGGGAGCCTGTCGAACCCGCTGAGGCATGGCAGCCTGTCGATCCCGCTGAGGCATGGCAACCTATCGAACCAGCTGAGGCATGGCAGCCTATCGAACTAGCTGAGGCGTGGCAGCCTATCGAACCAGCTGAGGCATGGGAGCCTGTCGAGCCAGCTGAGGCATGGCAGCCTGTCGAACCAGCTGAGGCATGGGGCATGTCAAGCCAGCTGAGGCATGGGATCTATCGAACCTGTTGAGGCATGGCAGCCTATAGAACCTGCTGAGGCATGGAGCCTATCAACCAGCTGAGGCGTGGCAACCTATCGAACCAGCTGAGGCATGGGAGCCTGTCGAGCCAGCTGAGGCATGGCAGCCTGTCGAACCAGCTGATGCATGGGAGCATGTCGAGCCAGCTGAGGCATGGCAGCCTATCGAACCAGCTGAGGCGTGGCAACCTATCGAACCAGCTGAGGCATGGGAGCCTGTGCCAGCTGAGGCATGGCAGCCTATCGAACCAGCTGAGGCATGGGAGCCTGTCGAGCCAGCTGAGGCATGGCAGCCTGTAGAACCAGCTGATGCATGGGAGCATGTCAAGCCAGCTGAGACATGGGAGTCTATCGAACCAGCGGAGGCATGGCAGCCTATCAAACCCGCTGAGGCATGGCAGCCTGTCGAACCAGCTGAGGCATGGAAGTCTGTCGAACCAGTTGAGGCATGGGAGCCTAACAAACCAGCTGAGGTATGGCAGCCTGTCGATCCCGCTGAGGCATGGCAGCCTATCGATCCCACTGAGGCATGGCATCCTATCGATCCCGCTGAGGCATGGCATCCTATCGATCCCGCTGTGGCATGGGAACCAATCGATCCCGCTGGGGCATGGGAACCTATCGAGCCAGCTGATGCATGGGAACCTATCAAGCCAGCTCAGGCATGGCAGCTTGTCGAACCAGCTGAGGCATGGGAGCCTATCTAGCCAGCTGAGGCATGGCAGCTTGTAGAAACAGCTGAGGCATGGGAGCCTATTGAGCCAGCTGAGGCATGGGAGCCTATCGAACCAGCTGAGGCATGGCAGCCTAACGATCCCGCTGAGGCATAGGAACCTATCGAGCCAGCTAATGCATGGGAACCTATCAAGCCAGCTCAGGCATGGCATCTTGTCGAATCAGCTGAGGCATGGGGCCTATTGAGCCAGCTAATGCATGGGAACCTATCAAGCCAGCTCAGGCATGGCATCTTGTCGAACCAGCTGAGGCATGGGAGCCTATCTAGCCAGCTGAGGCATGGGAACCTATCTAGCCAGCTGAGGCATGGCAGCTTGTAGAACCAGCTGAGGCATGGGAACCTATCGAGCCAGCTGAGGCATGGCAGCTTGTAGAACCAGCTGAGGCATGGGAGCCTATTGAGCCAGCTGAGGCATGGCAGCCTATCTATCCCGCTGAGGCATGGGAACCTATCGATCCCGCTAATGCATGGGAACCTATCAAGCCAGCTCAGGCATGGCATCTTGTTGAACCAGCTGAGGCATGGGAGCCTATCTAGCCAGCTGAGGCATGGGAACCTATCGAGCCAGCTGAGGCATGGCAGCTTGTATAACCAGCTGAGGCATGGGAGCCTATTGTGCCAGCTGAGGCATGGGAGCCTGTCAAGCCAGCTGAGTCATGGCAGCCTATCGAACCAGCTGAGGCATGGCAGCCTATCGATCCAGCTGAGGCATGGCAGCCTATCGATCCCGCTGAGGCATGGGAACCTATCGAGCCAGCTAATGCATGGGAGCCTGTCAAGCCAGCTGAGGCATGGCAGCCTATCGAACCAGCTGAGGCATGGGGCCAGCCAGCTGAGGCATGGGAGCCTGTCAAGCCAGCTGAGGCATGAACCAGCTGAGGCATGGGAGCCTATTGAGCCAGCTGATGCATGGGAGCCTGTCGAACCCGTTGAGGCATGGCAGCCTGTCAATCCTGCTGAGGCATGGCAACCTATCGAACCAGCTGAGGCATGGGAGCCTATCGAACCAGCTGAGGCGTGGCAACCTATCGAACCAGCTGAGGCATGGGAGCCTGTCGAGCCAGCTGAGGCATGGCAGCCTGTCGAACCAGCTGATGCATGGGAGCATGTCAAGCCAGCTGAGGCATGGGAGTCTATCGAACCTGCTGAGGCATGGCAGCCTATAGAACCTGCTAAGGCATGGGAGCCTATCGAACTAGCTGAGACATGGGAGTCTATCGAACCAGCGGAGGCATGGCAGCCTATCAAACCCGCTGAGGCATGGCAGCCTGTCGAACCAGCTGAGGCATGGAAGTCTGTCGAACCAGTTGAGGCATGGGAGCCTAACAAACCAGCTGAGGTATGGCAGCCTGTCGATCCCGCTGAGGCATGGCAGCCTATCGATCCCACTGAGGCATGGCATCCTATCGATCCCGCTGAGGCATGGCATCCTATCGATCCCGCTGTGGCATGGGAACCAATCGAGCCAGCTGGGGCATGGGAACCTATCAAGCCAGCTCAGCATGGAGCTTGTGAACCAGCTGAGGCAAGCCTATCAAGCCAGCTGAGGCATGGCAGCTTTAGAAACAGCTGAGGCGATTGAGCCAGCTGAGGCATGGCAGGAGCAGCTGAGGCATGGGAGCCTAGAACCAGCTGAGGCATGGCAGCCTTCGAACCAGCTGAGGCATGGCAGAAACCAGCTGAGGCATGGGAGCCTGTTGAGCCAGCTGAGGCATGGTAGCCTATCGAACCAGTTGAGGCATGGCAGCCTATCGAACCAGCTGAGGCATGGGAGCCTATCGAACCAGCTGAGACATGGGAGCCTATCGAACCAGAGGAGGCATGGGAACCTATCGATCCCAGCTGAGGCATGGGAAGCCTATCGATCCAGCTGAGGCATGGGAGCCTGTCGAGCCAGCTGATGGGAACATATCAAACCAACTCAGGCATGGCATCTTGTCGAACCAGCTGAGGCATGGGAGCCTATTGAGCCAGCTGAGGCATGGAAGCTTGTAGAAACAGCTGAGGCATGGGAGCCTATGAGCCAGCTGAGGCATGGCACCTGATCCCGCTGAGGCATGGCAGCCAGCTAATGCATGGGAACCTATCAACCCAGCTCAGGCATGGCATCTTGTGAACCAGCTGAGGCATGGGGCCTATCGAGCCACTAGCTGGGAGAGCCAGCTGGGAGCCTATCGAACCAGCTGAGGCAGCAGCCTATCTATCCCACTGAGGCATGGGAACCTATCGAGCCAGCTGAGGCATGGCATGTATAACCAGCTGAGGCATGGGAGCCTATTGTCCAGCTGAGGCATGGGAACCTATCGAGCCAGCTAATGTATGGGAACCTATCAAGCCAGCTGAGCCATGGCATCTTGTCGAACAAACTGAGGCATGGGAGCCTATTGAGCCAGCTGAGGCATGGGAGCCTGTCAAGCCAGCTGAGGCATGGCAGCCTATCGAACCAGCTGAGGCATGGGAGCCTATTGAGCCAGCTGATGCATGGGAGCCTGTCAACCAGCTGAGGCATGGCAGCCTGTCGAACCTGCTGAGGCATGGCAACCTATCGAACCAGCTGAGGCATGGGAGCCTAAACCAGCAGGCGGGAGCCTATCGAACCAGCTGAGGCATGGGAGCCTGGGCCAGCTGAGGCATGGCAGCCTGTCGAACCAGCTGATGCATGGGGCATGTCAAGCCAGCTGAGGCATGGGAGTCTATCAAACCTGTTGAGGCATGGCAGCCTATAGAACCTGCTAAGGCATGGGAGCCTATCGAACTAGCTGAGACATGGGAGTCTGTCGAACCAGTGAGGCATGGCAGCCTATCAAACCCGCTGAGGCATGGCAAACCAGCTGAGGCATGGAAGTCTGTCGAATCCCAGTTGAGGCATGGGAGCCTAACAAACCAGCTGAGGTATGGCAGCCTGTCGATCCCGCTGAGGCATGGCAGCCTATCGATCCTGCTGAGGCATGGCATCCTATCGATCCCGCTGTGGCATGGGAACCAATCGATCCCGCTGGGGCATGGGAACCTATCGAGCCAGCTGATGCATGGGAACCTATCAAGCCAGCTCAGGCATGGCAGCTTGTCGAACCAGCTGAGGCATGGGAGCCTATCTAGCCAGCTGAGGCATGGCAGCTTGTAGAAACAGCTGAGGCATGGGAGCCTATTGAGCCAGCTGAGGCATGGCAGGAGAAACAGCTGAGGCATGGGAGCCTATCGAACCAGCTGAGGCATGGCAGCCTATCGAACCAGCTGAGGCATGGCAGCCTATCGAACCAGCTGAGGCATGGGAGCCTGTCGAGCCAGCTGAGGCGTGGTAGCCTATCGAGCCAGCTGAGGCGTGGCAGCCTATCGAACCAGCTGAGGCATGGGAGCCTGTCGAGCCAGCTGAGGCATGGCAGCCTGTCGAACCAGCTGATGCATGGGAGCATGTCAAGCCAGCTGAGGCATGGGAGTCTATCGAACCTGTTGAGGCATGGCAGCCTATCGAACCCGCTAAGGCATGGGAGCCTATCGAACTAGCTGAGACATGGGAGTCTATCGAACCAGAGGAGGCATGGGAACCTATCGATCCCGCTGAGGCATGGGAACCTATCGATCCCGCTGAGGCATGGGAACCTATCGAGCCAGCTAATGTATGGGAACATATCAAACCAACTCAGGCATGGCATCTTGTCGAACCAGCTGAGGCATGGGAGCCTATTGAGCCAGCTGAGGCATGGCAGCTTGTAGAAACAGCTGAGGCATGGGAGCCTATTGAGCCAGCTGAGGCATGGCAGCCTATCGATCCCGCTGAGGCATAGGAACCTATCGAGCCAGCTAATGCATGGGAACCTATCAAGCCAGCTCAGGCATGGCATCTTGTCGAACCAGCTGAGGCATGGGGCCTATTGAGCCAGCTGAGGCATGGGAGCCTGTCGAGCCAGCTGAGGCATGGCAGCCTATCGAACCAGCTGAGGCATGGCAGCCTATCGAACCAGCTGAGGCATGGCAGCCTATCGAACCAGCTGAGGCATGGGAGCCTGTCGAGCCAGCTGAGGCGTGGCAGCCTATCGAGCCAGCTGAGGCGTGGCAGCCTATCGAGCCAGCTGAGGCGTGGCAGCCTATCGAACCAGCTGAGGCATGGGAGCATGTCAAGCCAGCTGAGGCATGGGAGTCTATCGAACCTGCTGAGGCATGGCAGCCTATCGAACCAGCTGAGGCATGGGAGCCTATCGAACCAGCTGAGGCATGGCAGCCTATCGAACCAGCTGAGGCATGGCAGCCTATCGAACCAGCTGAGGCATGGGAGCCTGTCGAGCCAGCTGAGGCGTGGCAGCCTATCGAGCCAGCTGAGGCGTGGCAGCCTATCGAGCCAGCTGAGGCGTGGCAGCCTATTGAACCAGCTGAGGCATGGGAGCCTGTCGAGCCATCTGAGGCATGGGAGTTTATCGAACCTGTTGAGGCATGGCAGCCTGTCGAACCAGCTGATGCATGGGAGCATGTCAAGCCAGCTGAGGCATGGGAGTTTATCGAACCTGTTGAGGCATGGCAGCCTATCGAACCCGCTAAGGCATGGGAGCCTATCGAACTAGCTGAGACATGGGAGTCTATCGAACCAGCAGAGGCATAGGAGTCTATTGAACCAGAGGAGGCATGGGAGCCTTTCAAACCAGCTGAGACATGGCAGCCTATCGAACCCGCTGAGGCATGGCAGCCTGTCGATCCAGCTGAGGCATGGCAACCTATCGAACCAGCTGAGGCATGGGAGCCTGTCGAACCAGCTGAGGCATGGCAGCCTGTCGAGCCAGCTGAGGCATGGCAGCCTGTCGAGCCAGCCTGTCGAACCAGCTGAGGGATGGGAGCCTATCGAATCAAGGAGGTGATGGAGTCCAGGTGAGTGTCATAATGCGCGTAACGATGGTGACAGATGTGCGCCATAACGAGCAGCCTGGTGACCTAGAGGCCGGAGAGGGAGCACATTTTATAGCAATTCTTTACATTTTGCCATGTCTAATGTGTATTCATGTGATATTTGAGTGACAAAAAATTACAACAATATAAAGGGCCTAAAAAAACTGAATTTAGAAACGTAGATATGGGCTAGTTGATCTGGACATTTCTGACAAGTTATTAATAGCTCTAAGGTCTGCAATGACTGACAAGACAAGAAGAACTGATGATGCACTACCCAATTTCCAAATGGCACCTTGTGCATTCTTCTACTACAACTTTCAAGAGTTAAGTTCCTTAAAAAAACAATTGCATTTCTTTTTTCTGCTGACTCCTCGCCCAACAGTTTGGGAACCACTTCTCTATACAATTAAATGGTATCCTCTCATCATTTAGTATGATCTTGCTTGTAAGAGGTTTATCAAGTTATTTTGTGCTGAGCCAGCCTAGCTTGTTTTGAGAAGCGGACAGACAGACAGGCCCCATTGAGGCAGGGGGATCACCCAGACCTAGACCCAGCCCTGGTCACAGTCACACAGGCATTATTGTGCATGACTTAGCCATCACTGTGCAGTGTCAACAAAAGGCAGGGGGATTCTGAAACAGAGGGACTGACGCCTCCTTTTCCCCAGGATGCCATGCTTCCTGTTGACTAGAAAGACTGTGTGACTGTCAGGATCAAATTTGCGAGGTAGAGCTAGTTGCTGATGATGATACTGTGAGGGTAAAATGTGTGTTTGCGTACATTTGAAAGGGCAGATTATCACAATGAAAGCATCATGGACAGCAGCAGTATTAATCACAATGTGTTAATGCGTTCACTGTTGTGATAAATATGCTTTTTGCCACCTCGAGTAAATATCCTAATATCCCCGATTCCCCAGCTAGACTAGAGATCAGCCATTTAGGCTGAGGCTGATGATCTGCTATGATTATGTCATTTGTAGTATGCAAATGAAAAGTATGGACATGTGATGGTAGTCTGCCCCCTATGGGGGTGTTGTAACATTAAACTCTATGGTTCCACTTTGGGGAGAAACGGCCCAGAAATTCAAAACCAGTTCAATAGAAAAGCAGATGGCCATCCGATAGCGACAGAATGGAAGCCTGTTTGAAACACATAATAGAAATGGTAATGCTAGAATGGACATGTCTCCTAATGTCTCCTCTCTGTGTGAATATTAAAACAAGGTAAATATGAAATAAAAAATAGCCTTTCTATCGTGTTCCCCATTTTGGAGAAGCCAGCCAGTAACCCCAGGAGCTTCCTGTTCAAGACGTTCTCTTCTCTCATAGTCTCTGGGCCTAGGTCTGTGTCCCAAATGGCACCCTATTCCCTACATACAGTGCACTACATTTGACTTGAGCCATATGGGCCCAGGTCAAAAGTAGTGCACTATATAGGGAACAGGGTGCCATTTGGGACTCAGACTTGGGTTATTGGCGAATGCCAAGCCCTCCATTACTGTGTCAGTCTCATTGATTAGTTCTTCCTGTTCCATCCTGATCCTATCTCCTATCTGTAATGTTGCCTGTTTGTTTACACCGAAAACACAATGGAAACACTATCATTATCATGTTCACATGTCACTATACACCCGGTGTCGGACCAGTCCCTGTGGCGTAGACAAACAACTCTTGATTGCATTTGTTTTGATTTCCCCAAGTCTGGGATGTTGAGATGGAAAGCGGCCACACTTCATATCTTTGCCATGCAAAAATGGGAAATGTGACAGCAGTATAAGTGCCAGTATTTTCCTCTGTGGAGTGGACCCTCCCTGCTCAGTATGTGTGATGCTTGAGAGACAGAGGAAGGTTCTGTGGTATGCTGCTGTGTGGGTAAGCCTTGGTGGTGTATGTAATGTGATCACTCAATGGATACTATGCAGAGGCCTGGCCCAGTGTTTACTTTCCCTTTAACCCAGGTCCTCCAGGAGTTTTACATTAGGCCTGCCCTCTGTCTAGCTCCCCTGGCTAAGATACCATGCTGTCTGTCGTTTTACATTAGGCCTGCCCTCTGTCTAGCTCCCCTGGCTAAGATACCATGCTGTCTGTCGTTTTACATTAGGCCTGCCCTCTGTCTAGCTCCCCTGGCTAAGATACCATGCTGTCTGCTCCCTGGCTAAGATACCATGCTGTCTGTCGTTTTACATTAGGCCTGCCCTCTGTCGTTTTACATTAGCTCCCCTGGCTAAGATACCATGCTGTCTGTCATTTTACATTAGGCCTGCCCTCTGTCTAGCTCCCCTGGCTAAGATACCATGCTGTCTGTCGTTTTACATTAGGCCTGCCCTCTGTCTAGCTCCCCTGGCTAAGATACCATGCTGTCTGTCGTTTTACATTAGGCCTGCCCTCTGTCTAGCTCCCCTGGCTAAGATACCATGCTGTCTGTCGTTTTACATTAGGCCTGCCCTCTGTCTAGCTCCCCTGGCTAAGATACCATGCTGTCTGTCGTTTTACATTAGGCCTGCCCTCTGTCTAGCTCCCCTGGCTAAGATACCATGCTGTCTGTCGTTTTACATTAGGCCTGCCCTCTGTCTAGCTCCCCTGGCTAAGATACCATGCTGTCTGTCGTTTTACATTAGGCCTGCCCTCTGTCTAGCTCCCCTGGCTAAGATACCATGCTGTCTGTCTGTTTTACATTAGGCCTGCCCTCTGTCTAGCTCCCCTGGCTAAGATACCATGCTGTCTGTCTAGTTTTACATTAGGCCTGCCCTCTGTCTAGCTCCCCTGGCTAAGATACCATGCTGTCTGTGTCGCCCTCTGTCTAGCTTTTACATTAGGCCTGCCCTCTGTCTAGCTCCCCTGGCTAAGATACCATGCTGTCTGTCGTTTTACATTAGGCCTGCCCTCTGTCTAGCTCCCCTGGCTAAGATACCATGCTGTCTGTCGTTTTACATTAGGCCTGCCCTCTGTCTAGCTCCCCTGGCTAAGATACCATGCTGTCTGTCGTTTTACATTAGGCCTGCCCTCTTATGCTCCCATGGCTAAGATACCATGCTGTCTGTCGTTTTACATTAGGCCTTTACATTAGGCCTGCCCTCTGTCCAGCTCTGTCGTTTTACCCTGGCTAAGATACCATGCTGTCTGTCGTTTTACATTAGGCCTGCCCTCTGTCTAGCTCCCCTGGCTAAGATACCATGCTGTCTGCTGTCTCGTTTTACATTAGGCCTGCCCTCTGTCTAGCTAGCTCCCCTGGCTAAGATACCATGCTGTCTGTCGTTTTACATTAGGCCTGCCCTCTGTCTAGCTCCCCTGGCTAAGATACCATGCTGTCTGTCGTTTTACATTAGGCCTGCCCTCTGTCTAGCTGCTGTCCCTGGCTAAGATACCATGCTGTCTGTCGTTTTACATTAGGCCTGCCCTCTGTCTAGCTCCCCTGGCTAAGATACCATGCTGTCTGTCGTTTTACATTAGGCCTGCCCTCTGTCTAGCTCCCTGGCTAAGATACCATGCTGTCTGTCGTTTTACATTAGGCCTGCCCTCTCTAACTCCCATGGCTAAGATACCATGCTGTCTGTCGTTTTACATTAGGCCTGCCCTCTGTCTAGCTCCCCTGGCTAAGATACCATGCTGTCTGTCGTTTTACATTAGGCCTGCCCTCTGTCTAGCTCCCCTGGCTAAGATACCATGCTGTCTGTCGTTTTTTACATTAGGCCTGCCCTCTTAGCTCCCCCCATGGCTAAGATACCATGCTGTCTGTCGTTTTACATTAGGCCTGCCCTCTGTCTAGCTCCCCTGGCTAAGATACCATGCTGTCTGTCGTTTTACATTAGGCCTGCCCTCTGTCTAGCTCCCCCTGGCTAAGATACCATGCTGTCTGTCGTTTTACATTAGGCCTGCCCTCTGTCTAGCTCCCCTGGCTAAGATACCATGCTGTCTGTCGTTTTACATTAGGCCTGCCCTCTGTCTAGCTCCCCTGGCTAAGATACCATGCTGTCTGTCGTTTTACATTAGGCCTGCCCTCTGTCTAGCTCCCCTGGCTAAGATACCATGCTGTCTGTCGTTTTACATTAGGCCTGCCCTCTGTCTAGCTCCCCTGGCTAAGATACCATGCTGTCTGTCGTTTTACATTAGGCCTGCCCTCTGTCTAGCTCCCCTGGCTAAGATACCATGCTGTCTGTCGTTTTACATTAGGCCTGCCCTCTGTCAGCTCCCCTGGCTAAGATACCATGCTGTCTGTCCTCTGTCTAGCTACCATGCTGTCTGTCGTTTTACCCTGGCTAGCTCCCCTGGCTAAGATACCATGCTGTCTGTCGTTTTACATTAGGCCTGCCATGCTGTCTGTTTTCATTAGCTCCCCTGGCTAAGATACCATGCTGTCTGTCGTTTTACATTAGGCCTGCCCTCTGTCTAGCTCCCCTGGCTAAGATACCATGCTGTCTGTCGTTTTACATTAGGCCTGCCCTCTTAACTCCCATGGCTAAGATACCATGCTGTCTGTCGTTTTACATTAGGCCTGCCCTCTTAACTCCCCTGGCTAAGATACCATGCTGTCTGTTGTTTTACATTAGGCCTGTCCTCTGTCTAGCTCCCCCTGGCTAAGATACCATGCTGTCTGTCGTTTTACATCCAGGAATGAAGACGTAGTGAAGAGAGGCTGTTATTTAACCTCTCATTTGAATGCTTCACAGATGTCGTCGGAGTCAGAGGCGTTTGTCGTTTTTCAGGAGAGCAGATGTCTTTATCTAGCCCAGCCCTGTGTGTGTCCGTTCTGCCCGTCCGTATGTCTGTCTGTTTGTCCGCGTGTGGTGTTCACAACTCTCATCAGTTTAAAAAGTGTTTGCAGACAGACAGGGATGTTGAACATTGGTCCATTGATGTTCCCCTGCTATGGATTAGTATAATGAGGATTCACCCACCTCTGTTTCAGAGCACACTGCGGTGTTGTGTGATTCATTAAAGCCTCTCATTTAGATAAAAACCAGGCTACAAAAACCTGTTTCAGCCAGGGGTAATTGAATGCTAACAGTCCTGCATGTAAAACTGAATAATTAATTTGTGTTTGCTGATCTATGTCTATCTTGTCACAACAGCTTCGTGGACCAAAATGAAAGAGACATGGTGTTGATTTGGTGTTGTTTTGGTTTTAGTGTGCGAGTAGTAGGATGACACTAACAGCGTCAGGGAGGGTATCGATCCCAAACCTTAATTACCCAGCATGCCGTAGATCTCTACAGCAGGCAGCGAGAGCTCATCAACTGTGTGTGTGTCTACAGCTGGCAGCGAGAGCTCGTCTCCCATAAACACCTCATTAAACCGTTGGGATAACGTTGTAGCTCTGACCACATGAAAGAGGAAGCCTACTAAAAGGGCTTCTCAAACAGGGTAAGCGTGGCCATTGTTGAGCTGTACTAGAGCCAATAGGACTCGTAAGTAATGACCACTGTTTTGGTACAACACAGCCTGTGTGTGACTGTACCATACACTAGATCCCACTAGTCACTTTTCTTTGGGTTAAAAGCTGTACTACCACAATAAAACCCATCCAAAGTGTTACGTTTTGAGCAGCAGGCAGGCAGTGAGGGGTGTGGCCTTAAGCCCCGTGATTATCACTGTGATATGGGTGATAAAGGAGAGGGAGAAACTCATGACCTGTGACTGAACCTCCTTTCTGTCAGGGTGGATCTCCTGCTATGCACTCCCTTATCCTCACCTCCCCTTCTCTGTCCCCACCCAGCCACACACAGTGTTGTGGGTGTCCGTCGGGGCTGACTGGGGCTGGCTGAGTGGAAGCATGTGGACATGTGGTCAGACTAGAGGGACTTCCTCCTCTCCCACGGGTGTAGCCCCTCCACTCCGCTCGGCTCACTACGCTTTACAGGATAACTAAGATCAGCTGCCTGCTACACGCTCACCGTCACTTCCTTTAGCTTTTGATTGGCTGTGTTTGTTGGTTCAGCAGTTGGGTGACCATTTTGAAATGTTGTAGCATGTAATTTACCATGAATCTCAAGTGTTTTTTTACTTCACTGAAAATGCTACAACAATAAAATATTTTGACTTCACTGATATTCTCAGTTCTGTACACATTTCTGGCTTTACCATTCAATGTATCTTCTCGACAGGATGCAGATTTGTTTGGTTTCACAATACAGGCACTTAGCACTATGATACTAGTCCCCTTATTGTCTGTTTCCAGATGACAGTTTACCTCCCCTCTGTTCACTGTAACGTAAGAGAGTAGAGGCCAAGGCTAGCTGGTGTTTTCCTTTGGACTGGAGGGGTTCTGTTCTCTTCTCAGTGAGTAATAGTCTCTCTGGGTGTTTGATTTGGACTGTGTGTGTGTGTGTGTGTGTGTGTGTGTGTGTGTGTGTGTGTGTGTGTGTGTGTGTGTGTGTGTGTGTGTGTGTGTGTGTGTGTGTGTGTGTGTGTGTGTGTGTGTGTGTGTGTGTGTGTGTGTGTGTGTGTGTACAGTAGGTTGTGGTGTGTGTGTCCTGTGTTAACTTCTCACCAGCCTCCCAAGCCCTTACTATGGACGTAGGCACTCCTGTGGCTGGGTCTGTAGCCATGGCCCACCCTGTGTTGATCTCTGTCTTTCTAACCCTCCCTCACTGTCTGTCTCCCTCCCTCACTGTCTGTCTCCCTCCCTCTCTGTCTGTCTGTCTCCCTCCCTCACTGTCTGTCTCCCTCCCTCCCTCACTGTCTGTCTGTCTCCCTCTCTGTCTGTTTGTCTCCCTCTCTGTCTGTCTGTCTCCCTCCCTCACTGTCTGTCTCCCTCCCTCACTGTCTGTCTCCCTCCCTCACTGCCTGTCTCCCTCTCTGTCTGTCTGTCTCCCTCCCTCACTGTCTGTCTCCCTCCCTCCCTCACTGTCTGTCTCCCTCTCTGTCTGTCTCCCTCCCTCACTGTCTGTCTGTCTCCCTCTCTGTCTGTTTGTCTCCCTCCCTCACTGTCTGTCTCCCTCCCTCTCTGTCTGTCTGTCTCCCTCCCTCACTGTCTGTCTCCCTCCCTCCCTCACTGTCTGTCTCCCTCTCTGTCTGTTTGTCTCCCTCCCTCACTGTCTGTCTCCCTCCCTCTCTGTCTGTTTGTCTCCCTCCCTTTCTGTCTGTCTGTCTCCTTCTCTCTCTCTGTCTCTGTCTGTCTTTATGTTTGTCCGTCTACCGCCCCTCTCTGTCTCCGTCCCTCCTCCCTTCCTGCCTGTCTGTGACTCGCTCCCTGTTGTCCTCCCTCTCTGTCTGTCACCCTGTCACCCTGTCTGTCTGTCACCCTGTCACCCTGTCTGTCTGTCTGTCACCCTGTCTGTCTGTCTGTCTGTCTGTCTGTCTGTCTGTCTGTCTGTCTGTCTGTCTGTCTGTCTGTCTGTCTGTCTCACTCTCTCTCCTTCTCGCTCTATCTCTGTCTTTCTCCCTCCCTCCCCCTGCCTCCCTCTGTCTATGTAAATATTGGTAACACTTTAGTCCCCTCTCCTTACAGAATGTCTATCATGTCCCCTCCCTCTCCTTACAGAATGTCTAACATGTCCCCTCCCTCTCCTTACAGAATGTCTATCATGTCCCCTCCCTCTCCTTACAGAATGTCTATCATGTCCCCTCCCTCTCCTTACAGAATGTCTATCATGTCCCCTCCCTCTCCTTACAGAATGTCTATCATGTCCCCTCCCTCTCCTTACAGAATGTCTATCATGTGTCCTCCCTCTCCTTCTAGAATGTCTATCATGTCCGCTCCCTCTCCTTATAGAATGTCTATCATGTCCCCTCCCTCTCCTTACAGAATGTCTATCATGTCCCCTCCCTCTCCTTACAGAATGTCTATCATGTCCCCTCCCTCTCCTTACAGAATGTCTATCATGTCCCCTCCCTCTCCTTACAGAATGTCTATCATGTCCCCTCCCTCTCCTTACAGAATGTCTATCATGTCCCCTCCCTCTCCTTACAGAATGTCTATCATGTCCCCTCCCTCTCCTTACAGAATGTCTATCATGTCCCCTCCCTCTCCTTACAGAATGTCTATCATGTCCCCTCCCTCTCCTTACAGAATGTCTGTCATGTGTCCTCCCTCTCCTTCTAGAATGTCTATGTAACTATTAACCTCGTCATGTCTTCTCCCCTCTTACAGAATATCTAATATGTCTCCTCCACTCTCCTTCCAGAATGTCTATGTAAATATCAACCGCATCATGTCTGTGGGGAACCGGCTGTTGGAGTCTGGGCACTACGCATCTCAGCAGATCCAGCAGATCTCAGGTCAGTTGGAGCAGGAGTGGAAGGCCTTCGCTGCTGCCCTGGACGAACGCTCCACCCTACTGGAGATGTCTGCTGCCTTCCACCTGAAGGTGGACCAGGTGAGGAGGAAGCACACACACACACACACACACACAACAACAACACTCGCACACACACATTGTGATTTTCCAGATTGAACAGGAAAGGGCCAAAACACTCTGACCCTCTACTACCTGTTCCAGCGGTGTGCTCCTACAGAGACCCACACTCTTGTTATTTTCCTCTCTCTGCCTCGATTTGCTCCCCCTCCTTTCTCCGTCTTTCATCACTTAAGCTTTTTCTTCCAGTCTGTCTTCCTTTCTCCTCCTCCCTCTCTGCATTCTTCTCTCTTCACCTCTATTGTAGTGCATGAGGTCAGGTTGAAACCAGATGTCCAGAGTAGCAGGGTGGGCAGTATTGTTATAGACTACATGTTTGTGTACCCTACTGTCCGCTAGGATTTGAAGCTACTCCATAGATTGAATCTTCCACTGCTTTGGAAGAGGCTGTATTGTAAGCCCATTTTCTATATGGACTTAGTTGTTGTCATGTGTTTTCCAACAAACTGATTCGTGTGGAGGTGTCGTATCTGATGTTTGGCTGTGTGCGATTGGCATGTGAAGCTAAGTTTGAGTTATGTGCGTGTGTGTGTGTGTGTGTGTGTGTGTGTGTGTGTGTGTGTGTGTGGTGTTTCTTTACCATGGTTCTAGACCTCTCTGTCAGTCTGGGGACGAACGGGGGGATGGTTGAGGAGAAACACAAAGAGAGAGAGAGAGAGACGCACACACTGACATTTTTTTATGACATGATGCCTATGTCTTTTATCTCCGCTCTCTTCATCCCTTCATTTCTAGAATAATCACTTGTTTTGTATCATTATTCTCCTGAAGTGCCTCTACTTTCTGTTCTACTTTCCTCTCCTCCTCTCCCTGGCCAGCTCCCACAGGAACAGATGAAAATAGTTCCTATCTCTTAATGGCATTGTAGTACGCTGCTGGGATGATGCAGAGCTAATAATAATGTTAGCTAGGGCTGCCTGCAAGGCAATGTGTTGCTTTCGTCCCCTGCCATGAATGTGTAATTGACTGATATATAAAACAGACAGACAGACAGACAGACAGACAGACAGACAGACAGACAGACAGACAGGGAGGGAGACAGGGAGGGAGGCAGACAGAGACAGAGACAGAGAGGGAGGGTTAGAGAGACAGACACAAGGACAATTATAAGTATTTTTCGATGCCTGTTTTTGCTATTTACACATTTTTGTATTTTAGAAGAAGTGTTTTTGTGTGCGCTAGTTACTGTGGGAGTCATGACGTTATTTCAAGTAGTAGAACTAATGCGCTGTTGAGAATTACCATAATATACCTTTAGCCTTCTATAGGTTTTGGTCTCTTTTCTTTCTGTACCACACACCACCATGCACACACCCCCTTCTGATTATCATTATAATGTGTGATCCTGTGTGTGTGTGTGTCTCCTCCAGTACATGGGTAATGTGGAGCCGTGGTGTAAGGCGTGTGGAGAAGGAGACCTGCCCTCTGAGCTACAGGACTTGGAGGACACCATCCACCATCACACAGGACTCTATGAGCACATCACCACTGCCTACTCTGAGGTACTATGGGGCCTGCAGTCACTACACATTCTGGTGCCCAGTGCTCATGTATTGAAGAGATTAGTTGGTGATTTAGCACTTTTTGTGTCGTCGTGCTTTAAAGTAAAATAAATAGCATCTGCAACATGCACTAAAGAAATCCTGCATAAATCCGATTCCGTTGTGTTTTCAAAGTTCATTGTCAACCTTTTCCTCACCTCACCTGGGATCTCTCCTATCTTCTCCTTTCCTCTCCAGGTGAGCCAAGACGGGAAGTCCCTATTGGACAAGCTGCAGCGGCCCCTGACCCCGGGTAGTGCTGATTCGCTGACGGCCTCGGCCAACTACTCCAAGGCGGTGCACCACGTACTGGACATCATCCACGAGGTGCTACACCACCAGAGACAACTGGAAAACATCTGGCAACACCGCAAGGTCCGGCTGCACCAGCGCCTGCAGCTCTGTGTCTTCCAACAGGACGTCCAGCAGGTACACATGCTCAGGAAGACGCAGGCACACACACACACACACACACACACACACACACACACACACACACACACACACACACACACACACACACACACACACACACACACACACACACACACACACACACACACACACACACAGTGACACAAACATACACACAAACACACACAAACAAACATACATAATACATAATACACAGACACCTTACCATCATTGTCAGGGACCACTATAACTATTGTACAGTGTTTTATTCATATAAAACCTGATTTTCATGCATGTTCAAAATTAAAGAGAACTGTGTTGTAATTTTGCGGGGTACATTTATCCATCTCCACTTTCTTCAAAGCGTTTTCAGTGGCTCCTGGGGTTTCTGAGTGAAAACGTATCTTTGTGAGTGGCTGACAGACCCTTGTGATTAGGACTGAGCTGGTTTCTACTTCTCTGTGCCCTGTGGACATGCTCGCTATTCTCTGTTTCTCTCTCTCTCTCTCTCTCTCTCTCTCTCTCTCTCTCTCTCTCTCTCTCTCTCTCTCTCTCTCTCTCTCTCTCTCTCTCTCTCTCTCTCTCTCCCCCTCTCTCTCTCTCTCTCTCTCTCTCTCTCTCTCTCTCTCTCTCTCTCTCTCTCTCTCTCTCTCTCTCTCTCTCTCTCTCTCTCTCTCTCTCTCTCTCTCTCTCTCTCCCTCCCCCTCCCCCCCCCCCCCCCCTCCCCCCCCCCCCCCCCTCTCTCTCCTCTCTCTCTCTCTCTCTCTCTCTCTCTCTCTCTCTCTCTCTCTCCTCCCCCTCTCTCTCTCTCTCTCCCTCCCCCTCTCTCTCTCTCTCTCTCTCTCTCTCTCCCTCTCTCTCTGTTTCTCTCTCTCCTGATACGTACTAGTTGCCATGGTAATCCAATGTACTGCCACGTAATGTGTTGCGTGTTCCATATGTCCCATAGAATGATGTGCTCTAAGAGGAGAGACCTTGAAAAACCACAATCAAAATCCTGTTTATTCTTCTATTCAGCAATAATAGTGAGATGAGGCAGCTGGCCACCCATCTGTTCAATAAATAATAAGGCTGTTATTAACTGAGATATATTATCACAGTCCATAGAAAGGCTGACACGTTGGTCTGTAGTGGATTATGGATTTCTTCATCCATGTTTCCTTATTAAAAGTACCAGGCTGTGTCCCAAATAACACCCTATTCCCTATATAGTGCACTACTTTTGACCAAAACCTTATGGACTAGGAATAGGGGGCCATTTGAGACGCAGTCCCCGACTTGGCACAGTGATGCAGAGCAGAGGGTAGAGGGTGGGTCTGAACTGGGAAGGCATTATGTTATGGCACCAGCCTTGAACAGAACAGGGCCGTCTGTAGAACTGTCCCAGACACAGTTCGTCAAGCTGAAAGTCCCAAAGCTCCCCCTTGTGGCGCAGCACATCAGATCAGCGCATACAGACCAATAATGTCCCTGTTCATAGGCTAGTAGTCACCACACCTGGGTTCAAATAGTGTCTGTTTTCTTGCAAATGCTTCAAGCATTTAATTGAGCCTGCATGCAGTGCTGGGGGTGTATTTTTGGGACTAGCCTATTTAATTGGTTCATTGTAGCCAGCAGGCAGCCTCAACCAAACGCTCAACGTATCTGATTCCAAGTAGTGACTATCCTAAGGCCTATCACTGTACACAGATGTTGTCATCGAGCATGTGCTACATTTCTCTAGGGTCCTAATAACAGCCTTTATTAGACACGGCTCTGGCAAACCCTCTCTGTACCAGGGGTATTTCAGTCTCTCACTCTCGCCCCTGTGTGTGTGTGTGTGTGTGTGTGTGTGTGTGTGTGTGTGTGTGTGTGTGTGTGTGTGTGTGTGTGTGTGTGTGTGTGTGTGTGTGTGTGTGTGTGTGTGTGTGTGTGTGTGTGTGTGTGTGTGTGCAGGTGCTGGACTGGATAGAGAACCATGGTGAAGCCTTCCTCAGTAAGCATACCGGAGTGGGGAAGTCCCTACACAGAGCTCGGGCCCTACAGAAGAGACACGAGGACTTTGAGGAGGTGGCCCAGGTGAGCTGGGACACACACACACACACACACACACACAAAGAAAAAATAGTGAACTTATTCATTTATATATTATTAGTCATATGTTCATTAACTCAGCAAAAAAAGAAACGTCCTCTCACTGTCAACTAAGTTTATTTTCAGCAAACTTAACATGTGTAAATATTTGTATGAACATAACAACATTCAGTAACTGAGACATAAACTGAACAAGTTCCACAGACATGTGACTAACAGAAATTGAATAATGTGTCCCTGGAGAAAGGGGGGGTCAAAATCAAAAGTAACAGTCAGTATCTGGTGTGGCCACCAGCTGTTTTACATGTAAGTACTGCAGTGCATCTCCTCCTCATGGACTGCACCAGATTTGCCAGTTCTTGCAGTGAGATGTTACCCCACTCTTCCACCAAGACACCTGCAAGTTCCCGGACATTTCTGGAGGGAATGGCCCTAGTCCTCACCCTCCGATCCAACATGTCCCAGACATGCTAAATGGGATTGAGATCCTGTCTCTTCGCTGGCCTTGGCAGAACACTGACATTCCTGTCTTGCATGAAATCACGCACAGAACGAGCAGTTTGGCTAGTGGCATTGTCATGCTGGAGGGTCATGTCAGGATGAGCCTGCAGGAAGAGTACCACATGAGGGAGGAAGATGTCTTCCCTGTAACGCACAGCGTTGAGATTGCCTGCAATGACAACAAGCTCAGTCCGATGATGCTGTGACACACCGCCCCAGACCATGACGGACCCTCCACCTCCAAATCGATCCCGCTCCAGAGTACAGGCCTCGGTGTAATGCTCATTCCTTCGACAATAAAAGTGAATCCGACCATCACCCCTGGTGAGACAAAACTGCAACTCATCAACAAAGAGCACTTTTGCCAATCCTGTCTGGTCCAGTGACGGTGGGTTTGTGCCCATAGGCGACGTTGTTGCCAGTGATGTCTGGTGAGGACCTGCCTTACAACAGTCGTACAAGCCATCAGTCCAGCCTCTCTCAGCCTATTGCGGACAGTCTGAGCACTGATGGAGAGATTGTGAGTTCCTGGTGTAACTCGGGCAGTTGTTGTCGCCATCCTGTACCTGTCCCGCAGGTGTGATGTTCAGATGTACCGATCCTGTGCAGGTGTTGTTACATGTGGTCTGCCACTGCGAGGCCGATCACCTATCCGTCCTGTCTCCCTGTAGCGCTGTCTTAGGCGTCTCACAGTACGGACATTGCAATTTATTGCCCTTGCCACATCTGCAGTCCTCATGCCTCCTTGCAGCATGCCTAAGGCACGTTCACGCAGATGAGCAGGGACCCTGGGCATCTTTCATTTGGTGTTTTTCAGAGTCAGTAGAAAGACCTCTTTAGTGTCCTAAGTTTTTATAACTGTGACCTTAATTGCCTACCGTCTGTAAGCTGTTAGTGTCTTAACAACCGTTCCACAGGTGCATGTTCATTATTTGTTTATGGTTCATTGAACAAGCATGGGAAACAGTGTTTAAACCCTTCACAATGAAAATCTGTGAAGTTATTTAGATTTCTACTAATTATCTTTGAAAGACAGGGTCCGAAAGACAGGGTCCTGAAAACGGGACATTTCTTTTTTTGCTGAGTTTATAATTACCTGTAATGTGGCAGTCCGCATAATGTCTCTTCTAATGTCCCCCTATCCAGAACACCTATACTAACGCTGACAAGCTGCTGGAGGCAGCAGAGCAGCTGGCCCAGACAGGAGAATGTGATCCAGAGGAGATCTACCAGGCAGCCCACCAGCTAGAGGACCGCATTCAGGACTTTGTACGTCGCGTGGAGCAACGTAAGGTCCTCCTGGACATGTCTGTGGCCTTCCATACTCACGTCAAAGAGGTACGAGTCTGGATCCCCTTATAGGATTATACAGTAAATCTGTACCTGTTGAAAAAACAGTACTAATGAAAGTTATTGTTGTATTTGATATACAGTATGTCTCGAGTCAGAGTCTACTAAATTGCATGAATCTGAGTGTGAAACGACTTTAAACCCTTTTAACTATTAAAGAAAGTTGTGTGTATTGAGACCTGCCAGCTAGCTGTTGTAATATTGATACCCCTCTAGAGGTGGTAATGACATCTGGTGTAGATGTTCTCATGGTAGGGCTGTGTGAGGGTTCTCCCCTGCTCACCCTGAGGAAAGTTCAACCTTTAAAGGAGATCAACCTCTCCCAGTTAGTGTTGTGAAAGAGATGACAGCCAGCCAGGGTAGTAAGAGGTACAGGAGTTTAGCGACATGAAGAATTTATTACATCAGTACTGCCACACAACAGAAGTGTGAGTGTGTGTGCTTGCGTGCATTATATTGTATTTATACAACGGTTGGGTCTAATCCTGAATGCTGATTGGTTAAAACCACATTCCAGCCAGTGTCTTTTCCATAAGTTACCACCGGCTACATCTATTACGATAAAATGCCTAATTACTCTGTTCCATCTGACTGCGCAATCCACTGTCTCATCAGCCCAGCCAGGCAATTTATAAAATTGATCTCCACTATAAAAAGCATCTAGACATTATCTCACATTTTCTTTATACTAACATTTAGTTTTCAACAGAGGAGATTTGTATAAACCTTGCTGTATGTCTCTCCGACATTTGCAACATTGTTTAAATTTTCAAATTCGACCTCCTGCTGTCACATTAGTAATGAAGGTGTCGGGAGTCAATTGTTGGGATGAGACAGACAGGCAACTTTTTTCAGACAGTCGAAGTCATGAATTGGCATAATTGAATGGATATATACAGAGAAATATCAATAAAATAACAGGTCAAACGAAATGAAGTGCAGCTAGTTTGTAGTCTCTCCAGCTTCAGTTTGAAGTGATTGTGTTAGCTGTGTTGTAGGCTAGCTCCTCTGAACAGCAGTGTCCTGACGAGAGCACACCTATGCTAGGTGAAATCGCGCATCATCAAATCAAATTTTATTGGTCACATACACATGGTTAGCAGATGTTAATGTGAGTGTAGTGAAATGCTTGTGCTTCTAGTTCTGACTGTGCATTAATATCTAACAAGTCATCTAACAATTTCACAACAATTACCTTAAAAGTGTTATGGAATGAATAAGAATATGTACATATAAATATATGGATGAGCGACGGCCGAACGGCATAGGCAAGATGCAGTAGATGGTATAAACTACAGTATATACATATGAGACGAGTTATGAGTATGTAAACATTATATAAAGTGGCATTGTTTAAAGTGACTAGTGATACATTTATTACATCCAATTTTGTATTATGGCTAGAGATTTGAGTCAGTATTTTGGCAGTAGCCACTCAATGTTAGTGATGTCTGTTTAACAGTCTGTTTAACATGTCTGGCCTTGAAATAGAAGCTGTTTTTCAGTCTCTCGGTCCCTGCTTTAATGCACCTGTACTGACCTCGCCTTCTGGATGATAGTGGGGTGAACAGGCAGTGGCTCGGGTGGTTGTTGTCCTTGATGATCTTTATGGCCTTCTGTGACATCGGGTGGTGTAGGTGTCCTGGAGGGCAGGTAGTTTGCCCCTGGTGATGCGTTGTGCAGACCTCACTACCCTCTGGAGAGCCTTACGGTTGTGGGCGGAGCAGTTGCCATACCAGGCGTTGATACAGCCCGACAGGATGCTCTCGATTGTGCATCTGTAAAAGTTTGTGAGTGAAGAGGCGCTATCTTCACCACGCTGTCTGTGTGGGTGGACCATTTCAGTTTGTCGGTGATGTGTACGCCGAGTTACTTAAACCTTTCCACCTTCTCCACTACTGTCCAGTCGATGTGGATAGGGGGCTGCTCCCTCTGCTGTTTCCTGATGTCCACGATCATCTCCTTTGTTTTGTTGACGTTGAGTGTGAGGTTATTCGCCTGACACCACACTCCGACACCACACTCATTAGCTCATTGTTATGGATGTATCCAAATAAATGTCACTAGAAAACAGCTTAAACAAATGCAAATGCAGCTACTTTGTTGTTATTCTGGCTACACTGTTTGATGTGACTGTAAGTTAGCCGTTATTGGCTAGCTAGCAAGCAAGGCATAAGAATGTTGCCAGCCAATGGAACGTTTAGAACAAACGACTGGGTCGCGTCCATGGATACAGAACAAAAAGACTTAGATTTGGGTATGTCATTTTAGGCTTTTTTTTTTTTTAAAGGGGCGGATCCTTAAGAGTTGGTTGCGTCTCTGGCAACCGAACCGATAGAATGAACGACCAGCCAGCTTGGGTAGCAACCCTAGATTTGAGTCAGAACTATATCTTGTGGCAGTATGAATAAATTCATCAAAATAATATTTTAATTAAAATATGTAAATCATCATTTGAACATGTTGGTAACCCGTATAATATAAAAGTGATAATGCCCTCGAAGCCGGTGTTTGGAGTATAAATTGGCACGGTTTGCCGGCACTCTAACACTCGTGCGTGACTCTGACACTGACATATAGGCATCTTTTCCTGAGCGTAACACACATCTCCAACAGCCTAAACATCTTCCAAACACCTAAATATCCCCCAAACACCGTATTCTCGGGCATCATCACTTAATGATGTGTCATGTGACAGTGGATGGGCTGCCCAAAGTGACTCTGACACTGATATATAGGCATCTTTTCCTGAGCGTAACACACATCTCCAACAGCCTAAACACAGTGCCTTCCTCCCCCTCTACTCTCTTCCACTAGACTAGAGCCTCTAGCTATTGCCACAATTTAAGAAGCTGTTCTGTTTCTGAAATACCTTCTATTCAAAGCTGTAATTTGTCATGCCTTTATTTGTGGTGAACATTACGTGTGTTGTGTTTGAAAGGTTTCCCTTGTAAGAAGGCAGACCTTTGGAATGAGTGTTTCTTCCCATTGTTCAATGCTGTGGCTGAGAGAGAGGTGGCAGTTTTACCTATAGAGGTGGTGCTTCACTATAGTCTCCTAAAAACAACATGAAGCTTTTATGAGAACGTTAACTTGCAATCTGTGTTGTTTCAATCAATGCCATTCGTTTAGGCATTAATGAACAGCATTAACCTTTCTGTAAAGGTTCTGTGCCAGTGCGCTGTACTTTACTCTGCGTGCTGACTTTGATATCATCTTTACAGTGCATGACTCACACAGTGGTTGGTGGTGGCCTGATATTCATATGAATTCATCATTTCTTTTATGTGTCCATATGGTGTAATAATACCCATCTGTTGTATAGAGGTGGTTGGATTAGGCCCAGTTCCGACTTTCCTCCTCTGTTCTTAGCCAGTGTCGTGTTTGCCTGTCCTTGTGTGTTATTATAGAAAAATAGAGCTGTATGAACTGGAACAAAACACATTTTTGGTCTCAAATGGCATACTATTCCCTACATAGCACACTTATTTTGAAAAGGGCCCTACTGGAGCTGGTCAAAAGTAGTGCACTATTATAGGGAAAGGGTGGCATTTGGGATGCAAAGGGAAAAAAAGTGGTGGGTAGTAGATTGGGCAGGGAGGGTCCGACATGCTGGTACGGGTGCTTTGGTTTGGGCCACCATGCCAATATAACCAGATGGTTAATCCTGCCACAATGACTCAATGCAGCTCCCTCCTTCACTCCTCTTTCTCTCCCTCTCTCCTCTGCTTTTCATTTGTCCATCTTTACCTGCCTCTCTGTGTGATAGCAGTCTTCTCCTTTACCTTTCTAGTGTGTTTGTAGCGTAACAAGTTGCTTTCGTGTGATTGGCCGGCAGACCTCTTACTGTATTACTGATTGGCCGCCTGGGTTGTCTGTCACTGTGTGCCCATGCAGCTGTGGACGTGGTTGGAGGAGCTGCAGAAGGAGCTGCTGGACGATGTGTATGCTGAGTCTGTGGAGGCGGTGCAGGACCTGATCAAACGCTTCGGCCAGCAGCAACAGACCACACTGCAGGCCACTGTCAACGTCATCAAGGAGGGAGAGGACCTCATCCAGCAGCTCAGGTAGCTCACAGCGCACTCATCCTCTATCCTAAATCAACCCATTCTAGCCCTTACCCGCCATAGAAATATCCTACCCCCTCTACTTTTGTAGATCTGAGCTAATTCACCAAGTAATAAAGGTAGTTAATTTAGAGCTGTGCAGCGTTGTAGAGCAGTATTACTGTCCCCCTCATCTGCATTTACCCTACCATTAAGAGACATTGATAGCAGCACTGCACGCTACTAACTGGCAACAGAGGTGCATTTGAAGCTTCTAAGAGCATGCCGTCTAACACATAATTAAACTCTGCTAGCTGTTCCACCACCTACCATGTTACATGTCGTTCATGACATTGAAAGGAGTGTATTTAATGTGTTTGTTGACCTATCTAACCTCTGACTCTGGCCTCCACACAGGGACTCTGCTATCTCCAGTAACAAGACTCCCCACAACAGCTCCATGGCCCACATCCAGAGTGTCCTACAGCAGCTGGACGAGGCCCAGGCTCAGATGGAAGACCTGTTTCAGGAGAGGAAGATCAAACTGGAACTCTTCCTGCAGCTACGCATCTTCGAGAGGGACGCCATCGACGTAAGTGGCCCCCATGTCAATAAAGTTAATATCGATCAATCTATCAATCAACCAATCTCTCATGTCTTCTATTGGCTGTATCTGACCGGTTTTCTAGAGATTGAATGTATCACAGTCAGTGTTTCTGTAGTAGTTTTATCTGATAGTGTAGGCCTGCAGTCCCTGCTGAGAGAATCAAAGGACTATTTCTGCTGCTGCTGTTGTTCTAATCTCTCTCTTTCCTGTTACACCATCAAAGGACTGAAGCAGTACAGTGGTTGATTAATGATATGGATTCACATGCCAGAAATTAAGCATTAACTACAGCAGCCTTTGAAATGATAAAGCCTGAACCACTGATATTCATGAAGTAATCATCCCCCTTTCTGGGAAGTTATTGTACTGAGGTGATGACTCATTTAAGGCTGTGTGTGTGTGTGTGTGTGTGTGTTTGTGTGTGTGTGTGTGCGCACGCGCGTGTGTTGTGGTGCAATAACAGGGTCATCGGATAGAGGAGGAGGACGTTTAGTTTTTCGGGCACATTAAGTAGACTACAGTGCAGTTTGACATTACAACAAATCACGACATTGCATTCCTATTTCTATTCATTTTCTCATAAAGATGTCTCACATGTTTCTCCCAAGTGGAAACCTACAGTCAGTAAAATATTGACCCGTGTTTGGCACACACTGCCTTTTGCCTGTCTGCACATGCAGCCCATCGCACACTGAGGTGTAATGTCACAATAGTAGTGCAGCAGTCACACTAGTCTGCGTGGTAAGAGACCACAGCCAGACTGGTACAGTATTTTCATCTCAGAGGTGCAGCACAGTAAAGCCTTCACATTAGCTGTGATCTGTGGGAGGGACGGAGCGGTATGTCAGTCAGTCAGTCAATATGACACAGGAGAGAGGGAGGAAGAGGTTGTTTTACCTCTACTCCTCCTCTTCACAGCCCTGAGATGCTGTTCCTTCTTGGCTGAGGGGTTAGGCAGCAACCTGGTTCAGGTTCAGGTTTAATGTGAGGCAGAGGCACAGCACGCAGTGTCCCAGTCACGCCCAGAGCAGCATTCCTGTCCTCACGGAGCCAGTCTCTTCTCCACGAGCCAGGAGGAGCGAAAGATGGTGTGTGTACTTAGACTCAGAGAGGTGTTTCTGCTCTGCTTTGTGAGAGCAGCCCGGCCCTGTAAGTGGCTCCTGGCGCCTGGGAAGGAGGGAACGGGAGAGAAGAGGAGAGTGGCAGGGGAAGAAAAGATGTTAGGACTAAAGGCTTGTGGTATTTATGCCTGGGATCTTTGCCTCGCTGTCATTCAGCCTTCTGTAATGTGCTTATGAGTTAAGTGAATATGACTCCTACAGAACAGCCAGTAAGACATTTTCAAGAGAGATTAGTGAGTTTGTGATTTTTGTAGCACTTTAGACTGGATCGTAATGTTTTCAGAAGGGTTTTTGATAGGGCTAGGAATTGCCAGGGAACTCAATATACAATATTATCACAATACTTATTATCACGATATTTCGGTGCCGATGCAATATGTGTTGCGATTCTCACTATTCTATATGTATTGAGATTCGATACTGGGATTTTATGTTCCAAACATATTGCTCACCATACTGTATGTCTGCTGCAGAGGGACAAGTAGAGAGACATGAGAAAACAAGTGTTGATCAGTCATGGAAATAAAGGTGCTAAATTGGCTCCCAATTTAAAAAGAAGATGGAGAACAAGGTATGAAGGAAAAATACTGGAGTTTTGGTGCAGGTACAGCCAACTAGTGCACAAATAATATTGGCATATCGTCAAAAACAATAAACCGATATGTAACTGTATCGACTTTCCCCATCACTTGGTTTTGAGCAGAATTGAGGATAAATAATCTCGGAAGTACAGATATCTTTTGATGTCATGTGTACATGTGTTTAGATGGTTGTTAGTACATGCTTGCTGAATATTTTGTGTCCACAGAGCAACTATTACCTGTAGAGGTCGACTGATGAATCGGAATGGCCAATTAATTAGGCCGATTTCAAGTTATTGGAAATCTGTATATAAATATATTTTTTACACCTTTATTTAATATTTATTTAACGAGGCAAGTCAGTTAAGAAAACATTCTTATTTTCAATGACGGCCTAGGAACTGTGGGTTAACTGCCTCGTTCAGGGGCAGAACAACAGATTTTCACCTTGTCAGCTCGGGGGATCCAATCTTGCAACCTTACAGTTAACTAGTCCAAAGCAATAACGACCTGCCTCTCTCTCGTTGCACTCCCGAGATGGGGCTGGTGTAACCGAAGTGAAATGGCTGGCTAGTTAGTGCGCACTAATAGCGTTTCAAACGTCACTCGCTCTGAGCCTTGGAGTGGTTGTTCCCTTTGCTCTGCATGGGTAACGCTGCTTCGAGGGTGGCTGTTGTCGTTGTGTTCTTGGTTCGAGTCCAGGGAGGGGCGAGGAGAGGGACAGAAGCTATACAGTTACACTGGCAATACTAAAGTGCCTATAAGAACATCCAATAGTCAAAGGTTAATGAAATACAAATGGTATAGAGGGAAATAGTCCTATAATTCCTATAATAACTACAACCTAAAACTTCTTACCTGGGAATATTAAAGACTCATATTAAAAGGAACCACCAGCTTTCATATGTTCTCATGTTCTGAGCAAGGAACTTAAACGTTAGCTTTCTTACATAGCACATATTGCACTTTTACTTTCTTCTCCAACACTTTGTTTTTGCATTATTTAAACCAAATGAACACGTTTCATTATTTATTTGAGGCTAAATTGATTTTATTGATGTATTATTTTAAGTTAAAATAAGTGTTAATTCAGTATTGTTGTAATTGTCATTATTACAAATAAATAAAATAAGAAAATCGGACGATGAATCGGTATCGTCGTTTTTGGTCCTCCAATAATCGGTATCGGCGTTGAAAAATCATAATCGGTCAACCTCTAATTACCTGTACATTACACTGTTGACGTTACCTTGTCTGCTTTGCTGTTTTGTTAGACTCTTCTTTCTCATCTTAAAGCAGTGTTTTAATGAGGTTTCATCAGACCTTTCTGTTATGACAGTTGTTGTTGGCTGTTTGCCTTGTGCAAAGAATGGTCCGTTCTCAACCTCAGAAGTGCAGTATAAATAATGGTGTTTGTGCCTGTCTGTGGTAGCAGCCACGACTCTCTCTCATATTGTCAAAACAAGAGAAGAACTGTTCTGTTATTGACTGAGGCGGTGTAGATCTCAGTATTACAGCTTCTTGGATTATGAAATTACAGATATTTGGTTGACCGTACAAGTTGCTTACTATAGAGCTCTGTCGCATGTTTCAATCAAAAACCATCTCAAAGATAGACAGAAAATACTTCTGACAAAGAACTACTATTGCATGTTGATAATCATGAGAAGTCAACAATCCACATCTATATATCTCCACAGGTCTATGTTTTGTTTATGTGGAAAACTATTATCATACTATGTTGATCCAGTTATCAGATTGCTTTGGCGAGCTGATAAAGGCTTGCCTTGCTGTTACATTATCTCCAGGTTAAGATCTTAAACAATGATCAGTGATGGATTAGCATATGGATCACAGCTGAAGGGAGGATGTTGTTAAGTACTACCACGTTTTAGTCTCTGACTTGTACATAAACAGTGATCAGTGATGGATATGGATCACAGCTGAAGGGAGGATGTGGTTAAGTACTACCACGTTTTAGTCTCTGACTTGTACATAAACAGTGATCAGTGATGGATATGGATCACAGCTGAAGGGAGGATGTTGTTAAGTTTGTACTACCACGTTTTAGTCTCTGTACTTCCTCAGTGGTAGGGAGGCGAGCAGGCCTGAGTGCCCTTGTTTGGGTTGCCTGATCAGAGCCATTAACAGTGATGGTCAGTGATGGATATGGATCACAGCTGAAGGGAGGATGTTGTTACAGGTACTACCACGTTTTAGTCTCTGACTTGTACATAAACAGTGATCAGTGATGGATATGGATCACAGCTGAAGGGAGGATGTTGTTAAGTACTACCACGTTTTAGTCTCTGACTTGTACATAAACAGTGATCAGTGATGGATATGGATCACAGCTGAAGGGAGGATGTTGTTAAGTACTACCACGTTTTAGTCTCTGACTTGTACATAAACAGTGATCAGTGATGGATATGGATCACAGCTGAAGGGAGGATGTGGTTAAGTACTACCACGTTTTAGTCTCTGACTTGTACATAAACAGTGATCAGTGATGGATATGGATCACAGCTGAAGGGAGGATGTGGTTAAGTACTACCACGTTTTAGTCTCTGACTTGTACATTAACAGTGATCAGTGATGGATTAGCATATGGATCACAGCTGAAGGGAGGATGTTGTTAAGTACTACCACGTTTTAGTCTCTGACTTGTACATTAACAGTGATCAGTGATGGATTAGCATATGGATCACAGCTGAAGGGAGTTTGTGGTTAAGTACTACCACGTTTTAGTCTCTGACTTGTACATTAACAGTGAGAGTGTAACTACTAAGCCCCCTGTAGCCCTTCCATGAAGCAACCATACGCTCAGTGAGTAAAAGCTAGCCCTATAGCCCTTACCACATGGAACCCTCCCCTCCACCTCCTCACTCACATGTTCTCCCCCAGAGGACAATACAGTACAGTACAGTACTAGATAATACAGTACAGTACTAGATAATACCATACAGTAAAGTACAGTAATGCACTAGATAATACAGTACAGTACTCGATAATACAGTACAGTACTAGATCATACAGTACAGTACAGTACTAGATCATACAGTACAGTACTAGATAATACCATACAGTAAAGTACAGTAATGCACGAGATGATACAGTACAGTACTAGATAATACAGTACAGTACTAGATATTACAGTACAGTACTAGATCATACAGTACAGTACTAGATAATACAGTACAGTACTAAATAATACAGTAGGGAAAGGGAAAGGGGGATACCTAGTCAGGATACCTAGTCCAACTGAATGTATTCAACTGAAATGTGTCTTCCACATTTAACCCAACTCCTCTGAATCAGAGCGTTGCGGGGGGCTGCCATAATCGACATCCACGTCTTCAGCCCCCAGGGAACAGTGGGTTAACTGCCTTGCTCAGATTTGGACCTTTTCAGCTCGGGATTTCGGTTACTGGCCCAACGCTCTAAACCATAAAGTACAGTACTAGATAATACAATACTAGATAATACAGTAGAGTACAGTACCTCATAATACAGTACAGTACAGTACTAGATAATACTGTACAGTACAGCCGGAGCAGAGCAGAGGGTGCAGAGGGCCATCCAGAGGAAATTAAATGGCACGGTGGAGAGAATCAATAATTATTCGTTTTGCAGTACTGCGGTTTGGATTTGAACATTTTCCAATTCCTGACTCGGAACCCTGTCATTCTCTCCTTCCTTTTCTGACTCCTCTTCTCTTCTTCATTGTCAGATGACTTGAGATTTGATTTCAGTGCTCATGTGAATGGATGCAGGCAGCTGTATGAGCCTCTCAATTTCATCCCAGTCATTTCTTTTTTACTACGTCTGCTGGATAGCCAGCCATCGCTTTAGTTCATGACCCGTATTACTTTTCCATAGTTTCCCCTCGACGACCATCACTCTGGACGCCTTGAATTTCCCTCGGACACATTCTTTACATTTAGCTCTTAAGTATGTGGCTGAGCAGCAGCTGAATGGGATTGTGATCCATGTGTGAAATGGAGACGAGTGCCAGCATGTCTCTCTCTGAAGCATCAGGAAAGTGATTCTGTAAAACAGACAGTGAATTTGTATAATATAAAGACAAATTGAAATAGTAAGCTAGTTATTGTGAGCAGCCATGATATTTTGGATCGGTTTGGCAACTAAAATAATCACCACCCGCCATCTTCCCTCTTGGTCCTTGGTCACTACATTGATTGATTGATTTTGATTTCACTCCAATGAATTTGAAGGTAAGACCAGTCAGGCCCAGCCCACACTGGCATCACAGAGAAAAGACTGACAGAGTACCCATCACTGTGCCAAGGTGGATGGGCGTCATGATTCACCCTCCTTCAGCAAGTGTGCTTGGGTGGGTCCTTAAACAAGTGCTAACATCACAGGCAGACGCTCCATCTACAGTGTTGCCTACAGTCATGCCAGCTAGTCTGGGTAGTCCCTCTATAACCAAGGGAGAAGTGTATCATTCTAGGGAACACTAAACACTTAGCTACTGTCTCGAAGATCAGCTTGGCTGGTGTTTTGATGTCATTACAAATCCTTTCATTCTGACGCCGACTTAGTTTCCACCCCTCTCAGGTCATATTCCACCTAGAGGGTTGGAATAATCATCTGTGTGTGTTTGTATATATGTTTGTCCTGTACGTGCTGTCACCTTTATTTCAAACTCATTTACAGTGATCCCTGTGATCAGTGTTTCTATGTCTATTAGTACACTTCCATTACAGTAGATATTTTGTTGCTGCAGTTGACAGTTTGAGTATCTATAGATCCTCTATCGAGGACTATCCAAATGAAGTGTTAGCCCTTGTCCTTCCCTCACACACTCCCAGATCATCTCAGACCTGGAGTCGTGGAATGAGGAGCTGTCCCAGCAGATGGGTGAGTTTGATACAGAGGACCTGACGTTGGCAGAGCAGAGGCTCCAGCACCATGCTGACAAGGCCCTCACCATGAACAACCTGACCTTCGACGTCATCCACCAGGGACAGGAGCTGCTGCAGTACGTTACAGAGGTCCAGGCCAGCGGTGAGTAGTGGAGAAACACACACGGACGGATGCACACACACATGCACCTTTTCTGTCGTACACTCACACACATCGGATGGGCCAAAGCGCTGCTGCTGCTGCTGCCAGGGCAGATGAGCTGTAAGCCAGGCCGGGTCAGCTCAGCGTTGTGGTTGAGGAGATAGGGAGAGGGGAGGACTGGGGAGGGCCGTTTAACCCAGCTATCGGACGCTAGAGAACTCGGCACAGTAGCGGCAGCAGGCCAAGGCCAGACGTGCAGATTTCACGGTAATCCTATGAACTCATGTCGCTGAGTAAAACCACTAGGCAGTGCTGCAGGATGACAGGCTGCATTGGCACACACACACACACACGTCAATGACGACATGCACAGAGGAGATTTTGCATAATCAGAATGAATTCCAGAGCAGTTCTCTCCTGGACACCAAAGAGACAGACAGACACACAGTGCTTCTATGACACACAGACTCTGTACTCCATGCAGCCCAATGCAGGTCTGGAACACAGGAGTGAAATGTAAGTAATATAATGTTAAGGGCAGATTCAATCCTGTGTGTCTGACTGTCTGGCCATATGGCGTTACTGATGTATGTCTGTTTGCTTACCTAACTGTCAATCTTTTACATGTAGTCGAGAATGATTGTCTTGTATGAGGAGAGAGAGACCTTGCTTCTCTCTTTTAATATTTTTGTTAGGATTGGGTTGCGTAATGGCTCGTTCTTTGTGTTGTTTTCAGGATTTGCTAAAGTAGCTGATGAGCTCCCCCTCTTTCTTCTTCCTTCTCACTCTCCTTCTCTGTCTCCCTCTGTTTCTCTCTCTCTTTTCTCTCTCTCTTTCTCTCTCTTGTTAAATCTCTCTCTCCCCCTCTCTCTCTGTCCAGGTGTGGAGTTGCTGTGTGACAGGGATGTGGACATGGCTACACGTGTTCAGGACCTGCTGGAGTTCCTCCATGAGAAGCAGCAGGAGCTGGACGTGGCGGCCGAGCAGCACAGGAGGCACCTGGAACAGTGTGTCCAGCTACGCCACCTTCAGGCCGAGGTCAAACAGGTAAACATATGTCATTCTCTCCCCTCTCTCTCTCTCTCTCTCTCTCTCTCTCTCTCTCTCTCTCTCTCTCTCTCTCGCTTCTCTCTCTCTCTCTCTCTCTCTCTCTCTCTCTCTCTCTCTCTCTCTCTCTCTCTCTCTCTCTCTCCTACTTGTGTTCTCTCCTCTCTCTCTTACTTTTGACTTTTGCTCTCACTTGTGGTCTTCTCTCTCTCTCTCTCTCTCTCTCTCTCTCTCTCTCTCTCTCCTACTTGTGTTCTCCCCTCTCTCTTACTTTTGAATTTTGCTCTCACTTGTGGTCTTTCTCTCTCTCTCTCTCTTCTCTCTCTCTCTCTCTCTCTCTCTCTCTCTTTCTCTCTCTCTCTCTCTCTCTCTCTCTCTCTCTCTCTCTCTCTCTCTCTCTCTCTCCTACTTGTGTCCTCTCCTCTCTCTTACTTTTGACTTTTGCTCTCACTTGTGGTCTTTCTCTCTCTCTTCTCTCTCTCTCTCTCTCTCTCTCTCTCTCTCTCTCTCTCTCTCTCCCCTCTCTCTTGTGTTCTCTCTCTCTCTCTCTCTCTCTCTCTCTCCCCTCTCTCTCTCTCTCTCTCTCTCTCTCTCTCTCTCTCTCCTACTTGTGTTCTCTCCCTCTCTCTTACTTTTGACTTTTGCTCTCACTTGTGGTCTTTCTCTCTCTCTCACACTCGCTTTTTCACTTTTTCTCTCTTTCATTTGCACCCTCTCTCACTCCCTTACTCACACAGTCTTTCTTTCTCTTTCGTTCTTTCTTTTTCTCTTTCCAAGTACAGTAGTGAATGTGGGGTGATAACCATGAGATGCTGTTGTTGTGAAATAAGTGATTGTGTATTATTTTGTGAAGAGCACGTGATTATGAATAGATGACTTTCTGTGCATGTAATGTTAAGCGTGAAATGCTTTTCCAAGCAGATGTATTTACATCTACGGGGTTGATTCTATTAGATTGTACAACGGGAAATATGAGATCAGTCGATATGGTCCTGACTTATGGCATTGACCATTTACAGTATATTCTAGAATATCTAGAATATACTGGAACCCCTTGGCGACAGGGGTTCGAGCCCCGACTGTCTGTGTCCTTAACCACTTTCTGTACCCCTCTCCATGTCTATCTCCCACTCTGTACTTACACCTGTCCTGTCAGAAAACAATCAAATACTTAAGGGGATTGGAACCCAGATCTTCTTCAAATGAAATACAAATATAAAGACAGTTAAGATAGATAAAACCTCAATGGCCAATAAATATATCAGTTAGCATCTCTTCTCTGCATTAATAGCAAGATCTTTCTTATGTTCTATTCTATCTGAACTAAACTGGCCAGCAGTCGCTCTCTGAAAGACTGAAACACTGTAATATGTGCTGGGAAAGTAGAGCAGTCCTTTAGAGATGACCAACGGCCCGAAAATGAGGAAAAAGAGAAACTAGGCCAGCAGGAGCATCATCTGTTAATCTTATTCTGTTTATTAATTTATTTCATTTTCCTCATTCGGTCATCGTTGTAGAGCGAGAGATTACACCATGTCCTGGAAGGGAAGAGAGGCCTATGTGTGTTTTTGTGGCTATAAGCTGAGAGAGCAGGCCACGAAGAATACAGCAGTAGTTGTTCTATCTGTCTGTTACTCACTGAGCAGCGTTTAGCCTCTTCCCTCACACAGCCGCTATGCTGAGCTAGGAGTTTGGCAGCAGTGATAGCACAGAGCATGTGTCAGATACACAGCAGGTGTGCAGTGCTGACTCAGAGCGGAGCCCGGAGGAGGAGACAGTGTGGAATCCTCCCTGGGGTCTCTGGCAGGCCGTCCCTGTGAGGACAAGGAGGAGGGTGGGAGGGGGAGAGGTGGGGAGGCGAAAGTGTCGGGGGTGATGCGTCACAGCTGACTTGACCTTGCCCTGATGCTTGATGTATTCCCTGTGTGTGTGTGTGTGTGTGTGTGTGTGTGTGTGTGTGTGTGTGTGTGTGTGTGTGTGTGTGTGTGTGTGTGTGTGTGTGTGTGTGTGTGTGTGTGTGTGTGTGTGTGTGTGTGTGTGTGTGTGTGTGTGTGTGTGTGTGTGTGTGTGTTACAGGTGCTGGGTTGGATCCGTAATGGAGAGTCCATGCTGAATGCAGGTCTGATCACAGCCAGCTCTCTACAGGAGGCAGAACAGCTACAGAAGGAACACGAGCAATTCCAACATGCCATAGAGGTAACTCTCTGTTCCATCTCTCTCATGTATTCCTCTTTTTCTCCATCCCTCTCCACTCCTTCTATTCCTCCTCTTCTTTTCCTCCCTCCATGACCCTGGCCGTGACCCCACTCTCCGGGGATGTCTCAGGGAGAGTGGGATATGTAAAAGACACACTTCCGATTCAAACATGCGTATTAATTCACACTTGTACATGTGTGAAATAGGACAAATATAAACACCCAGCAAATTCTTATTATTTTCCTCATCTCCATCCCCCTCCTACTCCTCTCCTCTCCTCCTTCTCTCTCATTCTCCCCTTCCTCGTTTCCTTCCTTCTACCCTCCTCCTACACACCTCAGTAAAAACCCGAACCTCCCCCACTTCTCTTTTCATCCTCTATTGGTCATTAATCACCCCCCTCTCTGATTTCACCAGAAACAGACCCCTGTTTTCACCCCAGAACATGTTTCCTTTGAACTCTTCTGAGCAGGGCTCATTTTAAATGCAGCCGTACTGTATAAAGGACTACATTCTGCAGGGCTGAGATTATGCAGGAAGGTTTCTGGAGTCATCTACTCACTGTGGAAGGAGAGGAAAAAACCCTGTTGGAGAGTATTTGTCCCAATTACTCGATCGATTTGATTATGGTATTGTAATGATATTGTCTAATGCTGTGGTCTGTTAACAGTCATGGTAGCAGAAGTATGTAACACTGAGACTCCTTTCCTGTAGCCGTAGCCTCCAATCACATCCCTCCGTGTTCTTGTGAAAAATTGAAGATGTTAATGTGAACACTTTAATTAATCACCTCCCTCCCGCTCTCTCTCCCTCTCCTCAGAAAACCCACCAGAGTGCATTGCAGGTGCAGCAGAAGGCTGAGGCCCTACTCCAAGCCAACCACTACGACATGGACATGATCCGGGACTGTGCAGAGAAGGTGGCCGACCACTGGCAGCAACTCATGCTCAAAATGGAGGACCGGCTCAAACTGGTCAACGCCTCTGTAGCCTTCTACAAGACCTCCGAGCAGGTGGGTGGGACATCACTAACTGTTTCCATGGCAACCCGCCAGAGGAGGCCCATTGCCCCCTAGCCCAGTAACATGGCCCAGATTAGGGTATATTAACCAATCTAGATAGGGTGGTATTACACTGCAGTTTGCCATGTATTTGCGTTCATGTACTTAGCTTGGGCTCGGTGGTGCATTGTGGGTAGTGTAGTTTTGACCTGTGCTGTGTGCTGCTCTGTAGGTGTGCAGTGTGCTGGAAAGCCTGGAGCAGGAGTATAAGCGTGAGGAGGACTGGTGTGGGGGAGCTGATAAACTGGGCCCTAACAGTGAGTCAGACCATGTTACACCCATGATCAGCAAACACCTGGAGCAGAAGGAGGCCTTCCTCAAGGCTTGTACACTAGCAAGGCGAAATGCTGACGTCTTCCTGAAGTACCTGCACAGAAACAGTGTCAACATGCCAGGGATGCTGTCTCACGTCAAGGCTCCTGAAACACAGGTCAAAAGTAAGTGCCTCTTTTTTTCCTTCCCAATCAAATACACCTTAGATCGTTCTTTACTGTGGTGTTCCTTTCAGTTGCCCTCTTCTTTTAGACAGATGGGATGTGTCCCAAATAGCCCCCTATTCCCTCTATAGTGCACTACTTAAGTGCTTTAGTAGTAGACTGTAGGACTAGCTTGCCTTTTGTGACATAGCCATCGTTTAAATGATAACGTGTCTCTTGTGGTTTTGTCAGACATCTTGAATGAGCTGCTCCAGAGAGAGAACCGGGTGCTTCACTTCTGGACAATGAGGAAGAGGAGACTGGACCAGTGTCAGCAGTATGTGGTGTTTGAACGCAGTGCCAAGCAGGTCAGTGCTGCACCTCAAGGAGAACTATACCAGAACGGTAACATTCATGACTACAACAACACGGTCACACACAAGCCATAAAACTAGTCATATAACAATATTACAGGTCCTATAACATACCACCATGTTGAACCCTGTGCAAACTGCTCAGCTAAGCACTAGTTGGACTAATGTTTTGACCAAGTGCTGACCAAACCAAAGCCTCCAAATATGGTTAGGTTCCAGGTAGACTGGTAACAACACAACAGTAGTGTTACCACAGCTATAATTACATGCCCTACATTTTAACACTGGCTTATTATAGTGCAGTGTCTTTCTTGTCCTCAGTCTCTCCAAACTGTCTCCTCTCATTTAGTCAGTGCTGATTGACGGACCGAATGTGTGCCGCAGAGCAGGCTGAAGTATATCTCAATTGGAGACTGTTTGCTCCCCCATGTGGGCTGGTGTTAGCATTACACTGGTCTGGAGAGGCAGCAGTGAAGAGTGCATCTTCCTATCCCCTCGTAGATGTCAAATGTATAGAATGGTGTAAGGAGCCCACAATATAAGCTTGTTTTACTGCAATGTTTGTAAACAACTTACTTGTAAAGAAATACTGTATAGCCTCTAAACATGGTTAAAACTATACGTTTGATATCATGGATGGTGTCACGTTCTTTTGTGGAGACGGACCAAGGCGCAGCGGATGTTGAGTTCTACATCATTTATTGAAAGTGAAACTTAGCAAAGCAAAACAACAAACAATAAACAAACAACAAACCATGACTACAGAGGTGCTACGTGCACTAACTCAAAACAATATCCCGTGAAACACAGGTGGAAGAAGCTACTTAAATATGATCCCCAATTAGAGACAATGATTACCAGCTGCCTCTAATTGGGAATCATAGAACATCACCAACATAGAAAAACAAGCCTAGAACCCCACATAGAAAATATAAACTAGACTAACCCCCAGTCACGCCCTGACCTACTCTACCATAGAAAATAAGGGCTCTCTATGGTCAGGACGTGACAGATGGTCAGTCCTTGCATCCAAACTCTGTCTATGAATTTGAGAGTGGTTACATTTCTCTAGCCCCTTCCTCAGTTGTTTAGCAAAATAGGGGCAGGGTGTCCACTTTGATATTGTTTCAATGAAGGATTCTAGCTTTATGTCCATGAGGGGGAGTGAACAAGTGCACACTTTTTCAAAGGGTGAAGGCTAGGGAATAGGAATAAAACATTAGTGTGATGACAGATAAGTGATCTGGACCTCGTCTCGTTGTGATTGGTCCACAGGCTCTGGAGTGGATCCACGACACGGGAGAGTTCTACCTGTCAACCCACACCTCCACCGGATCCAGTATCCACCACACACAGGAGCTGCTGAAGGAGCACGAAGACTTCCAGATCACAGCCAAGGTGAAGGCCCCCTCCAGCAGTGTCCAACACTATCAAACACCACCTCACTCAATCAAATGGCATCTACTGGATGTATCTATGTATTTTCTATAACAGACACTGACCTTTGTAGTTCTGAATCAGACTGTATGGTTTGTTTAGATTGTGATGCCTGTAAGAACCTTAGCCAGTGTGTTGAGATGTAAAGGGACTAGTGTCAGTCAACCTGTCCCATACATGCACTGCATAGGGCTGTCTAGGATCTGTTTCGTTTGTGCTGGCCATCTCCGTGGACGTGTCCCAAATGGCACCGTCTTCCCTACCTACTACATTTGACCAAGGCACTATGTACTCTGGTCAAAAGTAGTGCACTATATTAGGGAATAGGGTGCCATTTGGGACCATTCGGGTAGTGTGTTTTGCTGCCCTGCCCTGTTTGTGGCCCTGTGCTAAGTATTATGATGCTGTATCTATGAGGCCCAGTCACAGGGCAGCCCATTGTCCCTGATGTTCTGGCCTCCTGAGTTATTGTGTGGCAGAAAACTCTATTGTAGTCATGAACCTCTGGCACAGTGGGATTTGGCTCCTGTGGTTGACATCCACACACACGCACACACGCACGCACCCCACAGCCCCCGTTCATTCTCTCTTTCACTCTCTCTCTCTTTCTTTGTATTGACAGCAAACCAAAGAGAGGGTGAAACTGTTGATCCAGCTGGCGGATGGCTTTTGTGACAAAGGGCACGCCCATGCGCTGGAGATAAAGAAATGGGTCACCTCTGTGGACAAGCGCTACAGAGACTTCTCCCTCCGCATGGACAAGTACCGGTCCTGTCTGGAGAAAGCACTGGGCATCGTATCCTCTGACTCCAACAAGGCCGTGAGTACTGGAGGACAGGGTAACAGATGAAAGGTGGGATTTGAAAAGTGTGTGTGTGTGTGTGTGTATTTGCGTGCTCACGCTCATGTGTGAGAGTGTGTGTCTCTGTGACTGTACGTGGGTCTGTATCTGTGTGTGTCTGTGCCCCTGTCCCCTCAGCGGTGCCTCGTAAAGTTCCCTGTCTGTCCTACAGAGTAAAGGGCTGCAGCTGGACATCCTCCCCGCCAGCGTCCCAGGGTCAGAGGTCAAGCTGAGGGATGCTGCCCACGAACTCAATGAGGAGAAGAGGAAGTCTGCCCGGAGGAAAGAGTAAGCACATACACAGTGGTTACACAGTTTGGTGGAGAAGCATCATTGTTATTAACACATTCACATACACAGTGGTTACAGAGTTTGGTGGAGAAGCATCACTGTTATTAACACATTCACATACACAGTGGTTACAGAGTTTGGTGGAGAAGCATCACTGTTATTAACACATTCACATACACAGTGGTTACACAGTGTGGTGGAGAAGCATCATTATTATTAACACATTCACATACACAGTGGTTACACAGTTTGGTGGAGAAGCATCATTATTATTAACACATTCACATACACAGTGGTTACACAGTTTGGTGGAGAAGCATCACTGTTATTTACACATTCACATACACAGTGGTTACAGAGTTTGGTGGAGAAGCATCATTATTATTAACACATTCACATACACAGTGGTTACACAGTTTGGTGGAGAAGCATCATTATTATTAACACATTCACATACACAGTGGTTACACAGTTTGGTGGAGAAGCATCATTATTATTAACACATTCACGAACACAGTGGTTACAGAGTTTGGTGGAGAAGCATCACTGTTATTTACACATTCACATACACAGTGGTTACAGAGTTTGGTGGAGAAGCATCATTATTATTAACACATTCACGTACACAGTGGTTACAGAGTTTGGTGGAGAAGCATCACTGTTATTAACACATTCACGAACACAGTGGTTACACAGTTTGGTGGAGAAGCATCATTATTATTAACACATTCACATACACAGTGGTTACAGAGTTTGGTGGAGAAGCATCACTGTTATTTACACATTCACATACACAGTGGTTACAGAGTTTGGTGGAGAAGCATCATTATTATTTACACATTCACATACACAGTGGTTACACAGTTTGGTGGAGAAGCATCATTATTATTAACACATTCACATACACAGTGGTTACACAGTTTGGTGGAGAAGCATCACTGTTATTTACACATTCACATACACAGTGGTTACAGAGTTTGGTGGAGAAGCATCATTATTATTAACACATTCACATACACAGTGGTTACACAGTTTGGTGGAGAAGCATCATTATTATTAACACATTCACATACACAGTGGTTACACAGTTTGGTGGAGAAGCATCATTATTATTAACACATTCACGTACACAGTGGTTACACAGTTTGGTGGAGAAGCATCATTATTATTAACACATTCACATACACAGTGGTTACACAGTTTGGTGGAGAAGCATCATTATTATTAACACATTCACGTACACAGTGGTTACACAGTTTGGTGGAGAAGCATCATTGTTATTAACACATTCACGAACACAATGGTTACACAGTTTGGTGGAGAAGCATCACTGTTATTAACACATTCACATACACAGTGGTTAAACAGTTTGGTGGAGAAGCATCATTGTTATTAACACATTCACGTACACAGTGGTTACACAGTTTGGTGGAGAAGCATCATTATTATTAACACATTCACATACACAGTGGTTACACAGTTTGGTGGAGAAGCATCATTATTATTAACACATTCACGTACACAGTGGTTACACAGTTTGGTGGAGAAGCATCATTGTTATTAACACATTCACAAACACAGTGGTTAAACAGTTTGGTGGAGAAGCATCATTGTTATTAACACATTCACATACACAGTGGTTACACAGTTTGGTGGAGAAGCATCATTATTATTAACACATTCACATACACAGTGGTTACACAGTTTGGTGGAGGAGCATCATTATTATTAACACATTCACATACACAGTGGTTACACAGTTTGGTGGAGAAGCATCATTATTATTAACACATTCACGTACACAGTGGTTACACAGTGTGGTGGAGAAGCATCATTATTATTAACACATTCACATACACAGTGGTTACACAGTTTGGTGGAGAAGCATCATTATTATTAACACATTCACATACACAGTGGTTACACAGTTTGGTGGAGAAGCATCATTATTATTAACACATTCACGTACACAGTGGTTACACAGTTTGGTGGAGAAGCATCATTGTTATTAACACATTCACGAACACAATGGTTACACAGTTTGGTGGAGAAGCATCATTGTTATTAACACATTCACGAACACACAATGGTTAACACATTCACATACACAGTGGTTAAACAGTTTGGTGGAGAAGCATCATTGTTATTAACACATTCACGTACACAGTGGTTACACAGTTTGGTGGAGAAGCATCATTATTATTAACACATTCACATACACAGTGGTTACACAGTTTGGTGGAGAAGCATCATTATTATTAACACATTCACGTACACAGTGGTTACACAGTTTGGTGGAGAAGCATCATTGTTATTAACACATTCACGAACACAATGGTTACACAGTTTGGTGGAGAAGCATCATTGTTATTAACACATTCACATACACAGTGGTTACACAGTTTGGTGGAGAAGCATCACTGTTATTAACACATTCACATACACAGTGGTTAAACAGTTTGGTGGAGAAGCATCATTGTTATTAACACATTCACGTACACAGTGGTTACACAGTTTGGTGGAGAAGCATCACTGTTATTAACACATTCACATACACAGTGGTTACACAGTTTGGTGGAGAAGCATCATTGTTATTAACACATTCACGAACACAGTGGTTAAACAGTTTGGTGGAGAAGCATCATTGTTATTAACACATTCACATACACAGTGGTTACAGAGTTTGGTGGAGAAGCATCACTGTTATTAACACATTCACATACACAGTGGTTAAACAGTTTGGTGGAGAAGCATCATTGTTATTAACACATTCACGTACACAATGGTTACACAGTTTGGTGGAGAAGCATCACTGTTATTAACACATTCACATACACAGTGGTTAAACAGTTTGGTGGAGAAGCATCATTGTTATTAACACATTCACGTACACAGTGGTTACACAGTTTGGTGGAGAAGCATCATTGTTATTAACACATTCACGAACACAGTGGTTAAACAGTTTGGTGGAGAAGCATCATTGTTATTAACACATTCACATACACAGTGGTTACAGAGTTTGGTGGAGAAGCATCACTGTTATTAACACATTCACATACACAGTGGTTAAACAGTTTGGTGGAGAAGCATCATTGTTATTAACACATTCACGTACACAGTGGTTACACAGTTTGGTGGAGAAGCATCACTGTTATTAACACATTCACATACACAGTGGTTAAACAGTTTGGTGGAGAAGCATCATTATTATTAACACATTCACGTACACAATGGTTACACAGTTTGGTGGAGAAGCATCACTGTTATTAACACATTCACATACACAGTGGTTAAACAGTTTGGTGGAGAAGCATCACTGTTATTAACACATTCACATACACAGTGGTTACACAGTTTGGTGGAGAAGCATCATTGTTATTAACACATTCACATACACAGTGGTTACACAGTTTGGTGGAGAAGCATCATTATTATTAACACATTCACGTACACAGTGGTTACACAGTTTGGTGGAGAAGCATCATTGTTATTAACACATTCACATACACAGTGGTTACACAGTTTGGTGGAGAAGCATCACTGTTATTAACACATTCACATACACAGTGGTTACACAGTTTGGTGGAGAAGCATCACTGTTATTAACACATTCACATACACAGTGGTTACACAGTTTGGTGGAGAAGCATCATTGTTATTTACGCATTCACATACACAGTGGTTACAGAGTTTGGTGGAGAAGCATCATTGTTATTTACACATTCACATACACAGTGGTTACACAGTTTGGTGGAGAAGCATCATTATTATTAACACATTCACATACACAGTGGTTACACAGTTTGGTGGAGAAGCATCATTGTTATTAACACATTCACATACACAGTGGTTACACAGTTTGGTGGAGAAGCATCATTGTTATTAACACATTCACATACACAGTGGTTACACAGTTTGGTGGAGAAGCATCACTGTTATTAACACATTCACATACACAGTGGTTACACAGTTTGGTGGAGAAGCATCATTGTTATTAACACATTCACATACACAGTGGTTAAACAGTTTGGTGGAGAAGCATCATTGTTATTAACACATTCACGTACACAGTGGTTACACAGTTTGGTGGAGAAGCATCATTATTATTAACACATTCACATACACAGTGGTTACACAGTTTGGTGGAGAAGCATCATTGTTATTAACACATTCACATACACAGTGGTTACACAGTTTGGTGGAGAAGCATCATTATTATTAACACATTCACGTACACAGTGGTTACACAGTTTGGTGGAGAAGCATCATTATTATTAACACATTCACATACACAGTGGTTACACAGTTTGGTGGAGAAGCATCATTATTATTAACACATTCACGTACACAGTGGTTACACAGTTTGGTGGAGAAGCATCATTGTTATTAACACATTCACGAACACAATGGTTACACAGTTTGGTGGAGAAGCATCACTGTTATTAACACATTCACATACACAGTGGTTAAACAGTTTGGTGGAGAAGCATCATTGTTATTAACACATTCACGTACACAGTGGTTACACAGTTTGGTGGAGAAGCATCATTATTATTAACACATTCACATACACAGTGGTTACACAGTTTGGTGGAGAAGCATCATTATTATTAACACATTCACGTACACAGTGGTTACACAGTTTGGTGGAGAAGCATCATTGTTATTAACACATTCACGAACACAGTGGTTAAACAGTTTGGTGGAGAAGCATCATTGTTATTAACACATTCACATACACAGTGGTTACACAGTTTGGTGGAGAAGCATCATTATTATTAACACATTCACATACACAGTGGTTACACAGTTTGGTGGAGGAGCATCATTATTATTAACACATTCACATACACAGTGGTTACACAGTTTGGTGGAGAAGCATCATTATTATTAACACATTCACGTACACAGTGGTTACACAGTGTGGTGGAGAAGCATCATTATTATTAACACATTCACGTACACAGTGGTTACACAGTTTGGTGGAGAAGCATCATTATTATTAACACATTCACATACACAGTGGTTACACAGTTTGGTGGAGAAGCATCATTATTATTAACACATTCACGTACACAGTGGTTACACAGTTTGGTGGAGAAGCATCATTGTTATTAACACATTCACGAACACAATGGTTACACAGTTTGGTGGAGAAGCATCATTGTTATTAACACATTCACATACACAGTGGTTACACAGTTTGGTGGAGAAGCATCACTGTTATTAACACATTCACATACACAGTGGTTAAACAGTTTGGTGGAGAAGCATCATTGTTATTAACACATTCACGTACACAGTGGTTACACAGTTTGGTGGAGAAGCATCATTATTATTAACACATTCACGTACACAGTGGTTACACAGTTTGGTGGAGAAGCATCATTGTTATTAACACATTCACATACACAGTGGTTACACAGTTTGGTGGAGAAGCATCACTGTTATTAACACATTCACGAACACAATGGTTACACAGTTTGGTGGAGAAGCATCATTGTTATTAACACATTCACATACACAGTGGTTACACAGTTTGGTGGAGAAGCATCACTGTTATTAACACATTCACATACACAGTGGTTAAACAGTTTGGTGGAGAAGCATCATTGTTATTAACACATTCACGTACACAGTGGTTACACAGTTTGGTGGAGAAGCATCACTGTTATTAACACATTCACATACACAGTGGTTACACAGTTTGGTGGAGAAGCATCATTGTTATTAACACATTCACGAACACAGTGGTTAAACAGTTTGGTGGAGAAGCATCATTGTTATTAACACATTCACATACACAGTGGTTACAGAGTTTGGTGGAGAAGCATCACTGTTATTAACACATTCACATACACAGTGGTTAAACAGTTTGGTGGAGAAGCATCATTGTTATTAACACATTCACGTACACAATGGTTACACAGTTTGGTGGAGAAGCATCACTGTTATTAACACATTCACATACACAGTGGTTAAACAGTTTGGTGGAGAAGCATCATTGTTATTAACACATTCACGTACACAGTGGTTACACAGTTTGGTGGAGAAGCATCATTGTTATTAACACATTCACGAACACAGTGGTTAAACAGTTTGGTGGAGAAGCATCATTGTTATTAACACATTCACATACACAGTGGTTACAGAGTTTGGTGGAGAAGCATCACTGTTATTAACACATTCACATACACAGTGGTTAAACAGTTTGGTGGAGAAGCATCATTGTTATTAACACATTCACGTACACAGTGGTTACACAGTTTGGTGGAGAAGCATCACTGTTATTAACACATTCACATACACAGTGGTTAAACAGTTTGGTGGAGAAGCATCATTATTATTAACACATTCACGTACACAATGGTTACACAGTTTGGTGGAGAAGCATCACTGTTATTAACACATTCACATACACAGTGGTTAAACAGTTTGGTGGAGAAGCATCATTGTTATTAACACATTCACGTACACAGTGGTTACACAGTTTGGTGGAGAAGCATCATTATTATTAACACATTCACATACACAGTGGTTACACAGTTTGGTGGAGAAGCATCATTATTATTAACACATTCACGTACACAGTGGTTACACAGTTTGGTGGAGAAGCATCATTGTTATTAACACATTCACATACACAGTGGTTACACAGTTTGGTGGAGAAGCATCACTGTTATTAACACATAACACATTCACATACACAGTGGTTACACAGTTTGGTGGAGAAGCATCACTGTTATTAACACATTCACATACACAGTGGTTACACAGTTTGGTGGAGAAGCATCATTGTTATTAACACATTCACATACACAGTGGTTACACAGTTTGGTGGAGAAGCATCACTGTTATTTACACATTCACATACACAGTGGTTACACAGTTTGGTGGAGAAGCATCACTGTTATTAACACATTCACATGCACAGTGGTTACACAGTTTGGTGGAGAAGCATCACTGTTATTAACACATTCACATACACAGTGGTTACACAGTTTGGTGGAGAAGCATCATTGTTATTAACACATTCACATACACAGTGGTTACACAGTTTGGTGGAGAAGCATCACTGTTATTAACACATTCACATACACAGTGGTTACACAGTTTGGTGGAGAAGCATCATTGTTATTAACACATTCACATACACAGTGGTTACACAGTTTGGTGGAGAAGCATCACTGTTATTAACACATTCAAAGCACTAGCAGTTGGGAATACCAGACAGGAAAGTTTGCGCCAGGTGACCAAAATTTTTCACGTATTCATACTGCAGTAATTAACATAGTATTGTCTAACACTTACCATTTATTTAATTGAATATATTTTCATGACATCTGATAATTAGTATTCAGATATAATTAGTATTCAAATATATATATATGACATACTGTATCTAACTTCAATGACAGAGCTACTGGAAGGTTATTGAAATAATGAGACCGTCGAAAAAGTCTGAGCTACTTGTATTTAGTTGCCCTTTCCTTTTGGGACTTAGTGTTTGATGTTGCTCTGTGTAAGACTTACACATTTAGGCCATGCAAAATTGAAATGAGAATAAGGTCATACTATCACCATGAGAATAAGGTCATACTATCACCATGAGAATAAGGTCATACTATCACCATGAGAATAAGGTCATACTATCACCATGAGAATAAGGTCAAACAATCACCATGAGAATAAGATCATACTATCACTATGAGAATAAGGTCATACTATCACCATGAGAATAAGGTCAAACAATCACCATGAGAATAAGGTCAAACAATCACCATGAGAATAAGATCATACTATCACTATGAGAATAAGGTCATACTATCACCATGAGAATAAGGTCATACTATCACCATGAGAATAAGGTCATACTATCACCATGAGAATATGGTCATACTATCACCATGAGAATAAGGTCATACTATCACCATGAGAATAAGGTTAAACAATCACCATGAGAATAAGCTCATACTATCACCATGAGAATAAGGTCATACTATCACCATGAGAATAAGGTCATACTATCACCATGAGAATAAGGTCATACTATCACCATGAGAATAAGGTCATACTATCACCATGAGAATAAGGTCAAACAATCACCATGAGAATAAGGTCATACAATCACCATGAGAATAAGGTCATACTATCACCATGAGAATAAGGTCATACTATCACCATGAGAATAAGGTCATACTATCACCATGAGAATAAGGTCAAACAATCACCATGAAAATAAGATCATACTATCACTATGAGAATAAGGTCATACTATCACCATGAGAATAAGGTCAAACAATCACCATGAGAATAAGGTCAAACAATCACCATGAGAATAAGATCATACTATCACTATGAGAATAAGGTCATACTATCACCATGAGAATAAGGTCATACTATCACCATGAGAATAAGGTCATACTATCACCATGAGAATATGGTCATACTATCACCATGAGAATAAGGTCATACTATCACCATGAGAATAAGGTTAAACAATCACCATGAGAATAAGGTCATACTATCACCATGAGAATAAGGTCATACTATCACCATGAGAATAAGGTCATACTATCACCATGAGAATAAGGTCATACTATCACCATGAGAATAAGGTCAAACAATCACCATGAGAATAAGGTCAAACAATCACCATGAGAATAAGGTCATACTATCACCATGAGAATAAGGTCATACTATCACCATGAGAATAAGGTCAAACAATCACCATGAGAATAAGGTCAAACAATCACCATGAGAATAAGCTCATACGATCACCATGAGAATAAGGTCATACTATCACCATGAGAATAAGGTCAAACAATCACCATGAGAATAAGGTCATACTATCACCATGAGAATAAGGTCAAACAATCACCATGAAAATAAGGTCATACTATCACCATGAGAATAAGCTCATACGATCACCATGAGAATAAGGTCATACTATCACCATGAGAATAAGGTCAAACAATCACCATGAGAATAAGGTCATACTATCACCATGAAAATAAGGTCATACTATCACCATGAGAATAAGGTCATACTATCACCATGAAAATAAGGTCATACTATCACCATGAGAATAAGGTCATACTATCACTTCAAACTGCATAGCAGCTAGAGCATTTTCATTCTCATCCCCTTTTCCCTTAATCACCTTTAAGAGCGGCAGATAGCCTAGCGGTAAGAGCATTGGTCCAGTAACCGAAAGGTTGCTGGTTTGAATACCCAAACCGACAAGGTGAAAAGTCTATGTGCCCTTGAGCAATGCACTTAACCCTAATTTGCTCCCAGGGCACCATACTACTATGGCTGACTTCGTAAAACAACACATTTCACTGCACCTATCTGGTGTATTTGACAATAAAACATAATTTTTCAGGGGTTTTACTGTATTGTATGTGTGCATCCCAAATGGAACCCGATTCACTAAAAAGTGCACATCTTTTGACCAGAGCCTAAGTCAAAGGTAGTGCACTATATAGGAAATAGGGTGCCATTTGGGACGTAGAATATCAGTGGTCCCCAACCTTTACCTTTCCTCCGAAAGAGGGAACCACTGCTGTGTCACATGTGACATTTGTCTATGCCCCTGACACAAAACAGACCCAAACAAAAGCCATCTTCTCTCTCTCTCTCTCTCTCTCTCTCTCTCTCTCTCTCTCTCTCTCTCTCTCTCTCTCTCTCTCTCTCTCTCTCTCTCTCTCTCTCTCTCTCTCTCTCTCTCTCTCTCTCTCTCTCTCTCTCTCTCTCTCTCTCTCTCTCTCTCTCTCTCTCTCTCTCTCTCTCTCTCTCTCTCTCTCTCTCTCTCTCTCTCTCTCTCTCTCTCTCTCTCTCTCTCTCTCTCTCTCTCTCTCTCTCTCTCTCTCTCTCTCTCTCTCTCTCTCTCTCTCTCTCTCTCTCTCTCTCTCTCTCTCTCTCTCTCTCTCTCTCTCTCTCTCTCTCTCTCTCTCTCTCTCTCTCTCTCTCTCTCTCTCTCTCTCTCTCTCTCTCTCTCTCTCTCTCTCTCTCTCTCTCTCTCTCTCTCTCTCTCTCTCTCTCTCTCTCTCTCTCTCTCTCTCTCTCTCTCTCTCTCTCTCTCTCTCTCTCTCTCTCTCTCTCTCTCTCTCTCTCTCTCTCTCTCTCTCTCTCTCTCTCTCTCTCTCTCTCTCTCTCTCTCTCTCTCTCTCTCTCTCTCTCTCTCTCTCTCTCTCTCTCTCTCTCTCTCTCTCTCTCTCTCTCTCTCTCTCTCTCTCTCTCTCTCTCTCTCTCTCTCTCTCTCTCTCTCTCTCTCTCTCTCTCTCTCTCTCTGCTGCAGTTCCCACAAGTTGAATGTTTTTTTTCCAGGTTCATAATGGCAGAGCTCATTCAGACAGAGAAGGCCTACGTCAGAGACCTGCGGGAGTGTACAGATGTAAGTACTGAGAAACCACCACTCCATTCAACTTGTGGCATATTCACGCTCGTTTATTGACAGACTATACAGTGGCCACTAAGGGATAGATTTTTTGAAAGGCAAACATTATGTAAGCCAAGGCCCAACTGCAATGCAAACGCTATGCTTTTGGTTTAGTTTTAGTTTGTCATCTGTTTTTTTTCTGGTTGTAGAAAGGTCAGATGTCAGGAATACAACCAGGTAAATATGATGTGTTGTTCTCTGTGTGGTTTCCAGACCTACCTGTGGGAGATGACCAGCGGTGTTGAGGAGATCCCTCCAGGCATCGTCAACAAAGAGCACATCATCTTTGGCAACATGTTGGACCTCTACGAGTTCCACCACAAGTTAGTGTTCTGTACTGGAGTTACCCACACCGGACTCCCCTTGCCTTGTAGATGCACTGGAGTGGTCAACCGATTGGCCGGTCTATAGTAACTCAACCTGGGTCCTATGTATTAGTACACACCATAAATAAAAATGAAAACAAGCATTTCTTATTGGACAAGTTCAGGTAGGCCCTCCTCGTGTTGCCCCGTTTAGTTCTGTTCAGTTCGTAGTGAATACAACCCTGACCTCTCCCTTTCTGTACAGCATCTTCCTGAAGGAGTTGGAGAAATACGAACAGCTACCTGAGGACGTGGGTCATTGCTTTGTCACCTGGGTGAGTGTCTCACTGTCTGGACAAGCCAGCTTACAACACTGACATAGGTTGACATGGCTGTGATGTTGCGGGAATATTGTGTCTCTTAACAGTTGTGTGTCCATTTTGCAGGCAGATAAATTCCAGATGTATGTGAACTACTGCAAGAACAAACCAGACTCTACCCAGCTCATTCTGGAGCATGCAGGGCCCTATTTTGATGTACGTGTAGATGAGTACCAACTTAGGCATTCTATAAATACTTAATACATCAAAGGTTGAACCACTAATCAAATTCTGCAAGGTCTTATTACGTGGTCTTTTGAAGTACTATTTATGCTAATAGTTTTGAATAAATGCAAGGAAGCAATATTATGCTGGTATATCAGTTATGACGGTAGCCTCCAAATCTGGCTTACCCAGGTGATTTCTGGGTGTTTGGCAGTGAGGCTGATCTTAACATGAGTTGTGGTGGTAGTATAGGAGGCAGGAAGAGGGGTAGATGAAGCCTACTCACAGAAGATTGACCTTAGGTTGCTGTCAGTGACCTCCAGCTCTGAGGAGAGGGGTATCTCCATCCTCCATCAGTGCTGTCTGTCTAGGTCTAGGAGCAGGGTTACGCTGGCGACTGCTGCCTCGGCGTCTCTGTGCCCTTTAAGACGTCTCTGTCTTTTGGTTTCCAGGAAATTCAACAGAGGCACCGGCTGGCCAACTCCATATCCTCATACCTCATCAAGCCTGTCCAGAGAATAACCAAGTATCAGCTGCTTCTCAAGGTACTGTACACTTGCAAAATAGAAATAGTCGTTAGACGACTCCCATTAATAAGTACAGTGGGGAGAACAAGTATTTGATACACTGCCAATTTGGCAGGTTTTCCTACTTACAAAGTATGTAGAGGTCTATCATTTTTATCATAGGTACACAGAATCTAAAACAAAAATCCAGAAAATCACATTGTATGATTTTTAAGTAATTAATTTACCTTTTATTGCATGACATAAGTATTTGATACCTCAGAAAAGCAGAACTTAATATTTGGTACATAAACCTTTGTTTGCAATTACAGAGATCATACGTTTCCTGTAGTTCTTGACCAGGTTTGCACACACTGCAGCAGGGGTTTTGGCCCACTCCATACAGACCTTCTCCAGATCCTTCAGATTTCGGGGCTGTTGCTGGGCAATACGGACTTTCAGCTCCCCCCCAATGATTTTCTATTGGGTTCAGGTCTGGAGACTGGCTAGGCCACTCCAGGACCTTGAGATGCTTCTTACGGAACCACTCCTTAATTGCCCTGGCTGTGGGTTTCGGGTCGATATCATGCTGGAAGACCCAGCCACGACCCATCTTCAATGCTCTTACTGAGGGAAGGAGGTTGTTGGCCAAGATCTCGCGATACATGGCCCCATCCATCCTCCCCTCAATACAGTGCAGTCGTTCTGTCCCCTTTGCAGAAAAACATCCCCAAAGAACGATGTTTCCACATCCATGCTTCACGGTTGGGATGGTGTTCTTGGGGTTGTACTCATCATTCTTCTTCCTCCAAACACGGCAAGTGGAGTTTAGACCAAAAAGCTCTATTTTTGTCTCATCAGACCACATGACCTTCTCCCATTCCTCCTCTGGATCATCCAGATGGCCATTGGCAAACTTCAGACGGGCCTGGACATGCGCTGGCTTGAGCAGGGGGACCTTGCGTGCGCTGCAGGATTTTAATCCATGACGGCGTAGTGTGTTACTAATGATTTTCTTTGAGACTGTGGTCCCAGCTCTCTTCAGGTCATTGACCAGGTCCTGCCGTGTAGTTCTGGGCTGATCCCTCACATTCTTCATGATCATTGATGCCCCACGAGGTGAGATCTTGCATGGAGCCCCAGACCGAGGGTGATTGACCGTCATCTTGAACTTCTTCCATTTTCTAATAATTGCGGCAACTATTGTTGCCTTCTCACCAAGCTGATTGCCTATTGACCTGTAGCCCATACAATTTTATCCCTGATGTCCTTACACAGCTCCTCTGGTCTTGGCCATTGTGGAGAGGTTGGAGTCTGTTTGATTGAGTGTGTGGACAGGTGTCTTTTATACAGGTAACGAGTTCAAACAGGTGCAGTTAATTTAGGTAATGAGTGGAGAACAGGAGGGCTTCTTAAAGAAAAACGAACAGGTCTGTGAGAGCCGGAATTCTTACTGGTTGGTAGGTGATCAAATACTTATGTCATGCAATAAAATCCCTCTGTTCTCTCACCCTCTGTAATCCAGCTTGTATAATGATCTTGTTTATTGTAGAACACATCGCTAGTTGTCAACAAAGCTACAATGTTGGAAGCTAAACTGCATCTTGCATGGAACACAGTCCTTTACAGCCTTATCTTTCGTTGGACCTTGAGGTATGTGAAATGCAACTAAAGTTTTGTGTTTGTTTCTCTCTCTCTCTCTTTGTGTGTGTTTGCGTTTCCTCTCCAGGAGCTGCTGACCTGCTGTGAGGAGGGGAAGGGGGAGATCAAGGATGGTCTGGAGGTGATGCTCAGTGTCCCCAAGAGAGCCAACGACGCCATGCACCTGAGCATGATGGACGGTAGGAGTAAATATACATAGAACTAGCTAAGGGTTTCCCCTTTTATCTGTAGTAGGAGGACTAGGCCTTGACCTACTGGACATTCCTTTTAGCTCCTAGTCGAGCAGGCTGGGCTAACTCACAGGAAGCTTTTATGGAATATACACTACCATTCAAAAGTTTGGGGTCACCTAGAAATGTCCTTGTTTTTGAAAGAAAATCACATTTTTTGTCCATTAAAATAACATAACATTTATCAGAAATACAGTGTAGACATTGTTAATGTTGTAAATTACTATTGTAGCTGGAAACGGCTGATTTTCTATGGAATATCTACATAGGCGTACAGAGGCCGATTATCAGCAACCATCACTCCTGTGTTCCAATGGCATGTTGTGTTAGCTAATCCAAGTTTTAAAAAAGGCTAATTGATCATTAGAAAACCCTTTTGTAATTATGTTAGCACAGCTGAAAACTGTTGTTCTGATTAAAGAAGCAATAAAACTGGCCTTCTCTAGACTCGTTGAGTATCTGGAGCAGGCCTCCCGGGTGGCGCAGTGGTTAAGGGCGCTGTGCCATCAGCTGTGGCACAGCGCCAGCTGTGCCATCAGAGTCCCTGGGTTCGCGCCCAGGCTCTGTCGTAACCAGCCGCGACCGGGAGGTCCGTGGGGCGACGCACAATAGTCCTAGCGTCGTCTGAGTTAGGGAGGGCTTGGTTGGTAGGGATGTCCTTGTCTCATCGCACACCAGCGACTCCTGTGGCGGGCTGGGCGCAGTGCGCGCTAACCAAGGTTGCACGGTGTACCCTCCGACACATTGGTGCGGCTGGCTTCCGGGTTGGATGCGCGCTGTGTTAAGAAGCAGTACGGCTGGTTGGGTTGAGTATCAGAGGACGCATGACTTTCAACCTTCATATCTCAGACTGGGCAATAAAGAGAAAATATTAAGATGGGCAAAAGAACACAGACACTGGACAGTGGAACTCTGCCTAGAAATCAACAGTTTTCAGCTGTGCTAACATAATTGCAAAAGGGTTTTCTAATGCTCAGTTAGCCTTAAAATGATTCACTTGGATTGGCTAACACAATGTGCCATTGGAACACAGGAGTGATAGTTGCTGATAATGGGCCTCTGTACCCATATGTAGATATTCCATTAAAGATCTGCTGTTTCCAACTACAATAGTCATTTACGACATTACCACTGTATTTCTGATCAATTTTGTGTTATTTTAAATGGACAAAAAAAAGTGCTTTTCTTTCAAAAACAAGGACATTTCTAAGTAACTTTTGAACTGTAGTGTAGGTTTACAAATTATTATTTGAATCAAGTGACTTGACAGTCCCCTCTCTTCCTCCTCCTCTTCCCCCCTCCAGGGTTCGATGGGAATATTGACTCCCAAGGAGAGCTGATCCTGCAGGAGTCCTTCCAGGTGTGGGATCCCAAGACTCTGATCCGTAAGGGACGTGAGCGCCACCTCTTCCTATTTGAGATGTCCCTGGTCTTCAGCAAGGAGGTCAAGGACTCTAACGGACGCAACAAGTACCTCTACAAGAGCAAGCTCTTTGTAAGCACAACCTGTCCACTCTCTCATCACAATGGCTGGAACTTGAGATCTGCACGCTTAACTTAAATGAAAGTCTCCCGTTCACATCAATGAATGATTTACCAAAATATTTGCCTGCGCGGATCTCAAGTCAATACTTTTTTATCAACCCTATATTTACTCTCTTCCTTTCCTGTTCTTTCTCTAACTCTGTTTTTGTGTTGTCTCTGCTCCTAAGACTTCAGAGCTTGGTGTCACAGAACATGTGGAGGGGGATCCATGTAAGTTTGCTCTCTGGGTTGGGAGGACCCCCAGTTCAGACAACAAGATGGTGCTGAAGGTAACTGGGACATTTTGACTTAACAGTAACCCAGCACACAATCAAGCACAATGAATATTCATGAATTTACTCCCACTTTTGTCCAAAACTTATTCCCTTAAGTGGGTGTTACTGTGTGTTTTAAAGATTTAAGTTCAACCCACTAAGATTTGATGACCACTAAATGTACTCCTACAATTCCGCCCAAAACATATTTCTTTGAGTGGGCGTTACCAGGCCTATGTATTCAAGTTCAAAGATTTGCATAACAGTTCATGCACTTAGAAACATATCTGCGTGTTGATGCGTTGTGAGTCACAGCACACACACACACACACACACACACATGCTGTGTATATATTATACACACTATATAATGGCAGACTGCCCATCTTAATCTGGCCGTTATATAAAAGCAGCATACTCTTGATTATTGTTGCATAGTTCCCATGAAGACATGAGTGAGTCATATGCTAATTATGTGTCCACTCATTCACATCATTCACACAGCACTGAAGGGCCCTTTAAATGGCTCCTCGGAATTTCTCAATTGTGAAACATACTGTAATCGATTGAAAGGGTCTTACTGAATGACAGGAACATGACAAAATGTGTGTTCTGTCGATGTAGTCTGGTAAAAAGAAGTAAGCATTGAAGTGAACGCATCCATGAAGGCATCAGGGTTGACTGTGTTGACTGAGCAGCTCTGAGTGTAGTTAGTGTCGCATCATAGATCGTGTCGAAATATTGGGAATGTGTGGACTGGGATCTTTCTGCCCTCAGGCGTCCAGCATAGAGAACAAGCAGGACTGGATCAAACACATCCGGGAGGTGATCCAGGAGCGTACCATCCACCTGAGAGGAGCCCTGAAGGAGCCTATTCACATCCCCAAGGCCACCACAGTCAAACACAAGGGCAGAAGGTACAGTACAGTACTCCACCTTATATCAACCTCATCACTTCTCACAGCCTTTCTTACAGACCATACTGACTGCATTGGACGTTGGTTTTATACATTAAGTTATTGTTCCGTCAGTACCGCAGCACAACCTAACATTAAAGTGCCCCAACAGTATTTGATTGTGAGAGCTGGGGGCCTGTCTTGATTCCTCTTGTCCCTCTGTAGTCATGGAGATGACTTGGACAGCCAGGGTGATGCCAGCAGTCAGCCAGACACCATCTCTATCGCCTCCCGTACCTCTCAGAACACACTGGACAGCGATAAGGTGAGTCATCATAGGCTGCCCATTGCCTTCCAACAGCTACGCCATTCAAATACAGCACGTTGCCAACTCCGGAGTCTGATGTAAGACAATGGTCTGCTGCTACAATCCCTGCAGTTTAGGGCTTCACCAACGATGGCTGTTGGTCTTTGTTGTGGAACAGCAGAGATCTTCACAATATCATTTGACACGTTAGACTCTAGAGACGTCAACAGCATTTCAAACTGTAGCCTCTAAATCCAGTCCTTTTTAGGAGAGACCGCAACCAGACAAGTAAATTAGGAATTAGTATTTCAAGACATCATTTTAATTTGGACTGGCTTCCTGTGAACCAGTTAGACTTTTAGACTTTTCCTTTCCATCTCAGAAATGAACATGAGAAACATGGCTCGTCTTCAGGAAGGAACAGATAGTGTGATTTTATCAGGCAATAACAGCACAGAAGGATATCACTCCTACTCACAGTCAGAGCTATATTCTCTCACACAAACACTCTGCCTCTTTAGGGACCATGTTTCCCTGCCAAAGCTGGACTTGCAGTTATTCTGCTCTATGCAGCTATGCTCCTAATTCAAGGAATTAGGTTCAATTTGACTTAGCCACAGTGGTTGGGTCCCAAATGCTACCCTATTCCCTTTATAGTGCACTCCTGGTCAAAAATAATGCAAAGCAAAATGAATATGGTGACATTTGGAAGACATGCATAGTATGTCCCTTTCTGTAAGTGTCCTTCCTGACACAGTGTAGCTCTGGTTCACAGAAAGGGTCAGTCAAGGTCACAGAGAGGTGATGAGGGAGAGTCCTTGTGTCCTCTCATGTCCACTAATGGTCCGTGGTTCCTTTAATGCAGGGCACAATCACTCACAGTCAACTCTCTCTTTCTCGCTCTCTCTTTTTTCCTTTCTCCCTCTCTTTCTCTGCCTCCCTCTTTGTCTTTCTTTCTCTCGCTCTCTGCCTCTTCGCCTGGTGTTGTGAGATCTGTGAGAGGCAATGACAGAGTGGAGTTGTGTGTCGGCGACGCGTCAACGAGTGTGTCAGCCTCCCACTAGCTGTACCACTCTCTGTGTCAGTGTCATATCTCCAGCCTCTCCTTGGAGAAGGCACAGCTGGTACAGTAGACATGGAAGGGAGTGCTTTGGCTCTGGTATATAGTACCTAGATACCATCGTAGGGCAATCGGGCGGCGGGATATGAGAGTAGATGGGCCTGCGTGTTACCTCAGGTCAGTGTGGTTCAGGGTTAAGTGAACCTTGTGTCTCGTCGATGGATTAGATTCAGCATCAGGAGCATTAGATTATGAAGGAGAAGAGGACAGAGGACAGAATCATGGAGGACAATAAAAACTCAGGTCCGGTGGCTCAGCTTTTGAACTCTCTGGCTTTGCCTCACTACCAATGGGTATGTATGGATCTCTAGCAGTTACTAACTAGACATGTCGGTGGGATGTTGGTTGGAGTCCTTAATTGGTTTAATTTGATAGTCATTTGAAGAACGTGTTGTCAGTGTGGAACTGCCGAGGGTGATCGTCATTCTCCTGTAACTGATTTCCCTGTTTGAAACGTCCCTGGTGTGCCCATCATCGTCAATGTATATTTGAATGGAATACTGTATATGGCAGTTTAATGGACATTTTCTCCCCCCATATACTGCTTTAGAATGTCAGAGCGTTTCTTGGGTCATGTTGAGGCATCTGAATGTGTGGCGAGTGACTCACCAGAATGACATGTTTACAGTACAAGTCAGTACAGTTGAGCTACAGTAGCTACAGTATGTGGTTGGTTTGGAGCCTGCACTGTGCTGAGTGACTGCTCTGCTGGCCATCAGAATAAGCTCTTGGTCTAGCCTTGTGACTGAGACTGGGTCTGGAGAAACGGAATGACGGACAAGTGGCAAATCAGCAATTCTCAGGGGGACTTGGGGACCTCCAAACCCATATAAGAACTCAGTTGTTGACATGCTAATAATAGACTCGCTATTGCTGATTAGTACACCATGAGAATCTAGTTATATTTCACACCCTCATTGTGATACTGCTCCTAAACATCAATACATTCAGGCTGTTTCTTCATAACCTCAAACAATTCCTTTATGTCATGTAATGTTTATAGTAAGTCTGACATGCTCCCTCTCTCTCCCTCTCCATCACTCTTTCTCTCCCTCTCCATCACTCTTTCTCTCCCTCTCCATCCCGCCCTCTCTCTCTCCCTCTCCATCCCGCCCTCTCTTCAGCTCTCTGGTGGCTGTGAGCTGACCGTGGTCATCCATGACTTTGTGGCTAGTAATGGCAGCAGCTCTGAGCTGACTGTACGGAGGGGTCAGACAGTGGAGGTGCTGGAGAGGCTCCATGACAAACCAGACTGGTGCCTGGTGAGGACCACGGACCGCTCCCCTGCCCAGGAGGGCATAGTACCCTGTGCCATGCTCTGCATCGCTCACTCACGCTCCAGTATGGAGATGGAAGGACTCTTCAACCACCACCACAAAGGTAGGCCTTGATGTTGGGACTGAGAAGGCTGGAACACACAGACACACAGACACAGATACATAGACACACTGTCAGCCTTGCTGTTGTGAGGCACCTGGAATACAGTACGGGAAACGATTACATGCACACCTCATATGGTTCTAAGCAGTGCTGGAGATCAAATGATATGTTCAGCTAAAGTAAAAAATAAAAAAAAATGTCTGGCGTCAATCTACCGTTAGGTCTGGAACGCGTGCGCGCGCACACACACACACATACACACACACACACGCACCATCTGTACCTTGGTCCCAGGGGGTTTCTAGTGGGCGAGTGTTTACTTGCAGCCAGTGAAGGATTCCAGGTGCTCCCTGTTTTGCCCGCAGCTGAATCTAGTTGAGGATCCCTGGACGAGGAAATGCCACCATGACTATCCCCAGCTAGAGCAGTGTGGACAGAAGTGTACAGTAGGGGGAATAGGGACCATCAATAAGTTTAGCGTATTACAAAAATGTGCTAAAGAGACAATAGCAACACCTCCCTTCAGTTGCTGATTCAGCTTAAAACGGTTACCTTCTCAAAGGTACCAGGGAGGCCTTAGCTTTTTTGGTGTGGCGCACGTGTGTGTGTGTGTGTTCCACGTGTGTGTGTGTTGTGCACGTTGTGTGTTTTGGTTCTTACAGGAAACAGGCTCTGCGGTTAGTGCCCAGAGATCCTGATGAGAAAACACACAGTTGAACAGGGAGAGTTTGTGTGGGCTGTCTGTTTACTCCTCCAGCCCTGTATGCACTGCAGGGTAGATTGAGATCTGACTGTACAAATGTGTGAGAGGTACCTTAGCAGCTACAGTCAGTCACACTACTGAATGTTCTTAAGTGTATTGATCTTAGCTTAAATAAGGACATTGCAACTGTGCTGAGAAGTAAAGCTGCGACTATATATGCTACATTTCTACAGTACATACTGCTTGGTCCAAACATACCAAAACAGTCATGAAGAGGGCACGACAAAACCTTTTCCCCCTCAGGAGGTGAAAAGATTTGGCATGGGCCCCCAGATCCTCAAAAGGTTCTATAGCTGCACCATCGAGAGCATCCTGACCGGTTGCATCACCACCAGGTATGGCAACTACTCGGCATCTGACCGTAAGGCGCTACAGAAGGTAGTGCGAACGGCCCAGTACATCACTGGGGCCAAGCTTCCTGCGATCTAGGACCTATATAATAGGCAGTGTCAGAGGAAAGACCATAAAATTGTCAGAGACTCCAGTCACCCAAGTTATAGATTGTTTTCTCCTCTACCGTACGGCAAGCGGTACCGGAGCGCCAAGTCTAGGACCAAAAGGATTCTTAACAGCTTCTACCCCCAAGCCATTAGACTGCTGAACAATTCATAAAAATCACCACCGGACTGTTAACATTGACCCCCCCCCTCTTGTACACTGCTGCTACTCGCTGTTTGTTTGTTACCTATGAATAGTCACTTCGCCCCCCCATCTATATGTACAGATTACCTTAGTTAGCCTGTACCCCTGCACACTGACTCGGTACCCCCTGTATATAGCCTCGTTATTCTTATTGTGTTACTTTTTATTATGCCTTTTTATTTTAGGTAAATATTTTCTTCTTCTTGAACTGCACTGTTCAAGTAAGCATTTCACGGTAAAGTCTACACTAGTTGTATTCGGCGCATGTGGCAAATAAAGTTTGATTTGATTTGTGGAAGCTGAGCCCATGCAGTTTGAGAGCTGGAGCTTCTACTAGGGGTTTTACGGTAAAGTGTGCCGTCTGATTCTGAATGTTCCTTTGGGACAGAGGAGGCTTGCCCTCACAGTACAACAGCCCACTCTCTGGGAGAGTAGAGAAGAGAGAGCAGATCCAATCCCACTAACACAGCAGACTGATCTCATCTGAGCTAGAGGATACAGCTGCTTCCTGGAGCTTTTTCTTCAACTACATGATTCTGTATATGTTTTCTAAAATTATTTTGAAGAATTGATTTTTAAACAGTGTGAGAACTTGAATAGTACCAGGGCAGGTTGCCATGGCAAATGGAATACAGTCTATTTTTGCTATTAGTCCTCTGTACCATATGAGTTCTCAAGCAGGACCCTCAGAAAACTGCAAATTCTGGCTGCTGGATTTGGGTATGTAACGATACTTTATAGGACCAAATAGAACCAGTCCTTTAAGTGTTCCAGGCCATTAACAGTGTAGAACAGCCTCCAACTTTGTAATGGATTGTTATTGTTGTGATGATTGGTATAATCAAGTCAAATATTTCATTAATGTTTACATGATTATGCAGCATACCTTTAGCATACCTTCTTTCACAGCCTACTGTAGAGTACATATCAACAATAACGTCTGTATTGTATGTGACAGCCTGGGGGATAAGTACAGTAGACTATTATATTGATTGAATGGGTGTTATGGATTGGATTATATTGGTGCATAAAAATGATTGAAATACCATATTAAAGCTGGCACACTTTTGACTAGATTAAGAGCTTCTGAGTCACATGTGGGACAGACACAGACAACCAGACAGACAGAGAAACAGACTGGCAGGAAGGCAGGCAGGCTGGCTGACTGAACATGGGCCATGTTACTACCTGTTGACGGAACAAACTGTCTATATACAGCTGTAGTAACTGTGTTAGTTCCTGGTGCATCCCACCCACCTCAGTGCTGTCCAGACCCTATCCTCCTCCTCACCCATTCACCAGGATCAAATAGTTAGCCAGCTTACTTTCCTGAATCATCTTTTTATTTTTTTAACCTTTATTTAACTAGGCAAGTCAGTTAAGAACAAATTCTTATTTTCAATGACGGCCTAGGAACTGTGGGTTAACTGCCTGTTCAGGGGCAGAACGACAGATTTGTGCCTTGTCAGCTCGGGGGTTTGAACTTGCAACCTTCCGGTTACTCGTCCAACGCTCTAACCCCTAGGCTACCCTGCCGCCCCTTTAAAAAGTCCATAGTTCGTATAGCTCACAGAGAAAGATTGACTTGAAATAGAAATGTATGAATAACTTGACATGATCAATAACCCATAGCTTTCTGATCAACAGTTACATCTGAATGTGTATTCATGTTAGCCGGCTGATTGATCCTTGCTTTGTGATGATCCACCCCTCTGCTGATATTCTTGTTATTGTAGACATGAGGAGAACAGACAGACACAGTATCACCCACTGCATCACATAGCTGGCTTGGCCTGTGTGCCCTCCTGTCCTGTGTCTGATGAGCCTTGTTAGGTTTCCCAGGAAGTGGGCCAGACATCTTAATCCAATTGTGACAGAGAACAGTGAGCCACCACTCTCTGATTGGATGGGACTGTGCCACATGTAAAGACAAGATTAAATCGAGAATAGTCTGATGGGTGACAATATTAGCGTATCACTTGTGAATGAAATATTATCACTTGTGAATGATGCCCAGGGTAAGGCAAGAAACAATGCATGCCTTTTTTTTGCGACTTTTTCAAATCATAGGCCCACACCTTATGTAGCTTATCCCATGGGCCTATATGTTTTGATAAGGTTTGTATCACAAAAGTGGCTAAATAACTTCTTAAAATTAAGCACATTAATCCGCTTTACAAGGGGTGTAGACCCTAACTGGCATACATACACAGTGTGTGAGTTTCAAGTTTGGGGAAGATAATTTTCACCATAAAAATGCACCTTTATAATAAAAGCATTACATGCATAATCACATTTTGTGGTCACTTTGATAATGGTGTTTTTTAGCTCATGGAACATTTGTGCGTATAGCCTACTTCTATGTGCACATTGCTGGGCTTATAATGTGAAGAAATAAATAGCCGAATAGTTTATCAACATTTTAAACTGTTAAGGGGAAGAACGACAGGATCAGCCTCATTGAGTAAAAAGTTGTTTTTGATGCTTGTGGTTGTATTAATGTGGGATCTATCGCATCCCACAACTGTCGCAGACTATGTTTGGAATATTGTAACGTCGTTCTTCGTTTGTAGAAAGAGAGTCGGACCGAAATGCAGCGTGGTGGTTAATCATGACTTTAATGAAAAAAGCGACACATTAAATAACTATACAAATACAAAACAACAAACGGAACGTGAAACCTAATTACAGCCTATCTGGTGAAACTACAAAGAGACAGGAACAATCACCCACGAAATACACAGTGAAACCCAGGCTACCTAAATACGGTTCCCCATCAGAGACAACAAGAATCACCTGACTCTGATGGAGAACCGCCTCAGGCAGCCAAGCCTATACTAGACACACCCCTAATCAACCACAATCCCAATGCCTACAAAAAAAACCCAATAAGACAATACAATAACCCCATGTCACACCCTGGCCTGAACAAATAATTAAAGAAAACACAAAAAAGACCAAGGCGTGACAAATATTTATTTCTCGCACAGAATTATTATATATATATATATATTTTAACTAGGCACGTTAGTTAACTCTTGGAACTCACTCTCCCGGATCCGGGAGAATTGTCATCAACTGACACTAATTAGCATAACGCAACGGACAAAAAATATTACTAGAAAATATGAATACTCATGAAATCACATGTGAAATATATTGAAACACAGCTTAGCCTTTTGTTAATCACCCTGTCGTCTCAGATTTTGAAATTATGCTTTACAGCCAAAGCAAGACAAGCATTTGTGTAAGTTTATCGATAGCCTAGCATAGCATTATGCCTAGCTAGCAGCAGGCAACCTGGTCACGAAAATCAGAAAAGCAATCCAATTAAATCGTTTACCTTTGATGAGCTTCGGATGTTTTCACTCACGAGACTCCCAGTTAGATAGCAAATGTTCCTTTTTTCCCAAAATATTATTTTTGTAGCCGAAATAACTCCGTTAGTTCTTCATGTTTGGCTGAGAATTCGACCGGAAATTGCGGTCACGACAATGGCGAAAAATATTTCAAATTAGCTCCATAATATCGACAGAAACATGGCAAACGTTGTTTATAATCAATCCTCAAGGTGTTTTTCAAATATCTATTCGATAATATATCAACCGGGACAGCTGAATTTTCAGTAAGACCGGGAGGACAAATAGCTACCTCTGTCTATTACGCAAGAATTACTCTGAGATCCCTCAGCCGGACACTTACGCAATGTAGTCGTTTATGCTCATTCTTCAACATAAAGGCGTGAAACTACGTCAAAATGCTGTAGACACATTGGGGAATACGTAGAAAAATGAATCTGGTTGATAGCCCATTCACTGCTCAATAGGGACGCATCGGAACGCAGAGCTTTCAAAACATGAGTCACTTCCTGATTGGATTTTTCTCAAGCTTTCGCCTGCAATATCAGTTATGTTATACTCACAGACAATATTTTTACAGTTTTGGAAACTTTAGAGTGTTTTCTATCCTAGGCCGTCAATTATATGCATATTCTAGCATCTTGTCCTGACAAAATAGCCTGTTTACTTTGGGAACGTTATTTTTCCAAAAATGAAAATAGTGCCCCCTCGTTTCAAGAGTTAAGAACAAATTCTTATTTACAATGACAGCCCACCAGGAAACAGTGGGTTAACTGCCTTGTTCAGGGGCAGAACAACAGCTTTTTACCTTGTCAGCGCTGGGATTTGATCTAGCAATCTTTCGGCAATCTTTCGGCCCAATGCTCTAAAACACTAGGCTACCTGCCGCCCCAAAAATAGAATAGGTCAACTTTTGTACTATGGGGGATAGTAGATTGACATAGGCTAGTGCTTTTGTTGTTCGTTAGGCCTACTCATCTTGTTGGCTGACGAAATGTAAATGTGGACAGTTCTTCAATATGCTCCTCGGAATTGGATAAGGATTTGTGAATTGGATAAGGATTTGTGAATTGGATAAGGATTTGTGAATTGGATAAGGATTTGTGAATTGGATAAGGATTTGCACGCAGTTGTGAGAAATACTCGATGAGGTGAAGGAGAGAAATGTGAGAGGTGCTTTGGAGCACACAGCAATTACGGCCACACAAAGGGGATGCTGCCGGGAAATTTAAGTCAGTATCAAGTGCTTGTCAAATTGTGAAGGAGAGACTGATGAAGTGTGTACAGCCTGCACAAAAACAAAGCAGAGCTCATGCCTTTAATGCAACTTTTTCAAATCATCATTAGAGTCGTGTCATGTAGCCTAAGAATGTATTAAAACTCAAATACCACAACTACATTACATTTAAGTCATTTAGCAGACGCTCTTATCCAGAGCGACTAGAGTTACGTAATAACTCTAAATTAAACGTATAGGAGTACCTGTTTCTTTGTTAACCCTCAACACAGAAGAGCCGCATGTGCACATTCCCTCAAATAGTTTGGAGAAAATATCCTATCTGTTTTATTCAGCTTTGTTCAATTGTATTCTTCATACTATAACATAATGCCACAGAAATCTAAGCAAATCTTGTCTGCTAAATGAACTAGTGTAGCCCACAGCCATATGGCATAGCCAGATCAGGACCTAACATAAGGACAACTCAGATTATGCTATTCTGTTCCTCTGAAATAGACTACATTTTCTTCATACCATGTTTCTTTAAACCTGTCTAAAATAAATAATACATTTATTGTGAAGGTATAGGCGATATTACATGGATTTATTAAATGTAGATGTTCCAAAAGTCTGCATCAGTGGTTTGTAGGCTGTGTGGAAGCCAGGAAATGATAAATGTGTTTATGTTAATTAACGGTCAATTACCGTGGGAACAACAGCTATTTTCTTGACAATCAGCGGCTGACGAAATTTCGTGACCGCCACGACCCTACTTGTGATGCAATAATTTCCATGATAATGTAGAATATTCATTCATGATGTGGCTCATGCAATGGAATGTATTTTTTGTAATATCAGTTGAGTTGAATCAACAAATCACAGCACATATTGATGGTACACTTCCTGATTTTACTTCTTGCTTTTACATCCTGGTTTGCTTCGATATGTACTTTCTCAATTGCTGCCAGTCCAGCCATTATGCCATCATTGACTTGATTGAGGACGCCTGTTCTATTGATATGGCAGCACATGCAGCCAGGAGAGGAGAGGAGAAAAAAAGTGTTAAAAAATAAATAATAATATATATTATTATAATTTATTTTTTGCTATTGAAACGGTTATTATGGTGACTTGTCTGGTCAATTACTGTCATCCAAAATCCATGACAGCTCTACTCCTCACCCGCATTCTGTCTCATACTCTACTGCTGATAGTGACCTGAAATGTACTAAGCAGACAGGGATACCATATTTACATGTGTTTGAACGTACTGCATGTGTCATGCCAGAACCTATTGTGTCTCCTAATCCCTAGGGTTTAGCTCAGCGGGCTCACATAGTCACAGCAGACCCGGGTTTGGGACAGGTGTCAGTAGTGAGCTCAGTGACTGAGGTGACTGATGAAGACCCACTGGCGGGAGATCAGAGTGAGGTCACCACAGTGCTTATTTTCCTACCCACTACCCAGAGACGGGCTGCATCCCAAAAGGTACTCTATCCCCTATATAGTGCACTACCTGGTCAAAGGAAGTGCACTAAATAAGGAAAAAGGTGCCATTTGGGACACAGAGACAGTGTCCCACAGGGGGCATGTCTGTGATGTCTGGGGTTATTTTACACCCTGCTGAATAAACAATGGACAGGAATGTGTCAAGGCTGGTGACCCTCCTTCTGTTAAATCACTGTCTACGTCTACGAGGACACGCAGATCTCTCAAACCAATAATATATCTCGCCCCAGGAGGCACCTCTCAGGGCAGCACTTCAAAGTTAGCTAGTGACGCTGCTTTGTAGCTGTGACAGGACTGTAAGATCAGATCATCAGTATTGTCCCTGAGGGGAAATTGGTCTTGGACATCTTTGTCTCAACCACACAAAAATACATGAGTACAAATACAATATTAAAAGAGAAGTTATGTTGTGTTCTTCACTGAAAATACTTTTGGTGTCCCAGTCAGCCAGGCTAGTTCTTTTTCCTTCATACAGTATATGATACCCCGTAGCCCACTTTCTGAGGTGATTGATGGGCTGCCCACAGTCTGTGAGAGCTCTTCAGACCTACTCTCAAATAGCGCTGTTACACCAGGGGTCAGGCCCCTTGCATGCCTCTGTCCTGTTTGCTCAATATGTGGAGTGGATACACACTCATGTGTAGAACTGTGCACCAGACTGAGTTTGCCCCCCTGCCACTAACCCACTGGCAGACAGGGCTTTTTAATGGAATAGTGAGAGATATACTATAACTGTACCCTTTTAGCCAGCAAGATGAGACAATATGGACAAGGAGTAAGTTATTTGTGTGTCTCCTTCAATGTAATCGCACTGATACACTGTGCGACAGCTCTGTACAGTATTGGAGAGAAGGAAAGTTTTACTGGGCACCGTGGCATGAGTGTACTTCCCTCAGGTAAGTAGAGGGAAGGTGGGCCTGTGGGGAGGGACACACTGAGCCCTGTCTCTGTGGTGTACTAGAAGGCTAGGTTTGTTCAGGTGGAGATTTGATGCCTGTTTCCTTCCTCCTCTCAGAATGGAGGATGGGGCTGGGTACGGCTGGGCTGGCCTGGAGGTGGCTGCCTAGTGGGTCTGGCAGAGTCTGCTGTACACATCCAGTGTTACTGTAACACATGGTCCTGCTAGCCTTCTACTGCTCCACTTGGTCGATAGGACCCTGAAGCACGACTGAAACAGCCCGTAATGGCTCCTTCCTTTATGTCAGTAATATTGTGACACATTTGATAAATGGAGTCAGATTTTCATGGTATTTTGCTACGAGTTATTTACAAGTCTCTTGAAAGCCCTCGGTTCTCCCCTGCAGACGTAGAGTACAGGGCTGTGTGAACACCTCATCTTCTAAGGCTCTCTGGCTCGGACTCCCACAGCTGGGTTAGACCGAGAGTTGGTTCTCCCCTGCAGACGTAGAGTACAGGGCTGTGTGAACACCTCATCTTCTCAGGCTCTCTGGCTCGGACTCCCACAGCTGGGTTAGACCGAGAGTAGAGCGAACACATGCTTTATATCAGGAGGATATTACACTACAATATATAGGTCTCCTGAAGCCATTTTAACTAAGGATTGTGATCCCCCTTAAAACCCACCATCCACCCCACCCTGTGACACACATGTTCGCTGTCACGAAAGATGTGAAGTTGTGAAGTGTCTATCAGAATATACTGTAACTACATACAATGCTATTCCTCACAGAGTGAAAAGAGGAGAGGAAGGGCTACTTTTTTTTCAATCTTTTATTTTCAAATCAGTTGAATGTATTTTTAAAGAAATGCACAGTGTCCATAAACAGGTCTTGAGGTATTGAGACATTAGTTGGAGTTGTCAGAGCAGTCAGAGAAGCGCAGGGCATCCCTTTTGCTCTTGTCACCAGCAGCCTCCTGCTTGCTGTACATTGTCTTCTCCATGGTCCTCTTCTTCCCCATGCAGCTAAGAAAGGCACAAGATGAAACGTATCAATCAGTGTGGTCCATTAATACATGTCGCTATGAGATGAACATTTTAACCTTCAATTTCATCTTATATGGAAGTGAGTTCTTGCCCTTATCTACAGTTGACGTGATCTATTTTCGGTACCAAGCACCCTTTAATTTAGATACGCATGAGGCTAAGAGTTGAGACTGACCTGATGAAGTCCTCCATGGCGTCGAGGCGCTGCTCCATGCCCTCCATCCTCAGCAGAACCTTCTCCTGAAGCTCCATCATCAGCAAAGCCTTGTTGCTGTCCCCTTTAGCCTGGCACTGGAGCAGTCCTCCTTTCCCTTGGCCTTGCCTTGTCCACTTCCTTCTGCTGAGCCACAGGCGAGCCAGGCAGATGACCAGAAATGCCCCCCCGAGGGCCAAGATGGTGCAGTCCACGTCAGGCATGGTTATGGAGTCCAGGATGGAGGTCTTGTACTCCTCCTCCCTTCTCTCCACCACATGTCTCAACTCGTCTGGTGTCATATCCATGCCAACTCTGGACCAGGTTGGGAGTTTGCAGTGCTGCACGCCAATGTCAATGCACACCATCTTGAGAAAAAGTATGGCTAAACGTGAGGTTGAAGTAGCCCCAAAAGGCTCCCGGGCTTATTTGCTTCTGGGCTCTTTGTAGGTCTAGAGATGTGTCAGTCTAATCCAACCGTGTCTGAGGAACGAATGAAGGCCTGGGCCATTGGCAGCCTCAGATCACCCTCAGCAGTCCCATTGTGACATCATTTAGTGCCATTTGACATCGTTAGACTGTCATGATGTCACAATCTAACCCTGCCTGTATCAAAGCTTGAGCCAATGAAATGCAGCCCCAGACCATCTCAGCAGGCCTAATGTGACATCATAAAGCAGTCAAATGACACCTTGAATCATTTTGTGAAAATGGCACCCTTGCATGCACATCAAAACGATTGTAGCAAACATAGTGCCATATGGAATGATGAATTAAAACTGAAGGGAAGGTTATTAACTCTATTCATACACTGTCTTTCATCTTGCGCACCATTCAGCCTGACTTGTTTGCGCAACATTTTGAAACAGTATGGAAGTAATTTACTGTGCTGTAGCTTTAGGGAAACAGCTGTAGGAACTTCATGAAATCATCCATGGCCTGGCTTGAGAACATCTCCTGAGATTGCTCTTGGCTGCTAAGAGAAACCCTTTCGACATGGCCATGGGTGTATCCTCCTTTTGGCCTGAGTCTCACTGTACAAATGAAAAAGAAAAGTCACACGCTCCTCTCTCCTTGCTGACACCCACTATGACCCACGATGCACTAGTGCAGCAGCACCCTGTTAATAATACGTGTGTGATCAGTCCAAAGGCCCGATCAGTACATGCCAAAGGCCCGATCAGTACATGTCAAAGGCCCGATCAGTACATGTCAAAGGCCCGATCAGTACATGTCAAAGGCCCGATCAGTACATGTCAAAGGCCCGATCAGTACATGTCAAAGGCCCGATCAGTACATGTCAAAGGCCCGATCAGTACATGTCAAAGGCCCGATCAGTACATGCCAAAGGCCCGATCAGTACATGATAATCATGGGGTCATATGTTGTTGTTTTGAATTGATTAGTTTCTCAGTGTTAGAAGTCCTAAGATTCTTTAAAAGGCCTGTTGTCTTTTCTCATGGCAACATACTGTAGGTACATGTTCTTTTTACTGAGCGAGTGGTGCATTGTTGGGGAACCCTGTCCCGTCCAGGATGTTCATCATGCCCTGTCAGAAGCTGTTGTGGTTAGAACAGATCAGTAGGAGGATCTGGTCACACAGAGTTCAGTTCACTGAGAGACAGAACCAACCAGTGAGAACACAGAGGTCACCTCACTGGTCAATTTACTCTACTGCTGTCAGTGGGCTAAGAACCCGGCCACACAGAGACAGAACCAACCGGTTAGAACACAGAGGTCACCTCACTGGTCACTTTACTCTACTGCTGTCAGTGGGCTAAGAACCTGGCCACACAGAGACAGAACCAACCGGTTAGAACACAGAGGTCACCTCACTGGTCACTTTACTCTACTGCTGTCAGTGGGCTAAGAACCCGGCCACACAGAGACAGAAGAAACACATGGAGAATGCACTACGTATCCGTCTATTCATCAAAAGTTCTGTTTTTGAAGGATACAAGATTTCTATGAAGCCGGGACCTGGGCAACCTATCCACCCTGAGTAGCATCCCTCAGTTTACATCAGCAGAAGCACCCCACACTGCACCACATTTAAACCCACATCCTCAGCCAAGTCCTCTCCCACACCTCCCAGGGGAGATAGAACCACAGGAGAGGGAGGTGGTGGGCATTCAGCCTAAAGTACACACACACACACACACACACACACACACACACACACACACACAGATAGAATAGCTTATGCAACTTTTATATAATATTGTGCATTCCATGGTTTTAAAAATGAGGTTCATCCAGTTCACTTTCAAAGGAGGAACGTCTATCGATAGAGACTTCAATGCAGAGGGTGGACACACAATGTTAGGATGCGATGCTCCATTCTAACCAACATGTACTAAAATGGAATGTCTGATGATGATACATAAATAATTATGCCTCCTATGCCTCCTAGGTAATGAAGTACCTTGCAAAAGTGAATCTAATCTCATTGCTACCCTCATAGCTGAATTCAGACCCATTCCCAAGATACTGTGCACTGTGACTGACCTCTCCTTCTCTCTCTCTCTCTCTCTCTCTCTCTCTCTCTCTCTCTCTCTCTCTCTCTCTCTCTCTCTCTCTCTCTCTCTCTCTCTCTCTCTCTCCTTCTCCTTCTCTCTCCTTTTCCTTCTCTCTCTCTCTTCTCTCTCTCCTTCTCTCTCTCTCTCTCCTTCTCTCTCTCTCTCTCTCTCTCTCTCTCTCTCTCTCTCTCTCTCTCTCTCTCTCTCTCTCTCTCTCTCTCTCTCTCTCTCTCTCTCTCTCTCTCTCTCTCTCCATGTCTCTCCGCCTGCAGACACCCTGTCTGTGTCCAGTAACGATGCCATCCAGCCTGGCGCCAGCCACACCCTGGGCTTCCACAGCTCCCCAGGGCCCAAGCGACCAGGCAACACGCTGAGGAAGTGGCTGACCAGCCCAGTGAGGCGCCTGAGCAGCGGCAAGGCCGATGGACACGTCAAGAAGCTGGCCCACAAGCACAAGAAGAACCGCGACGGACGAGGCAAGAACGCAGACTCCGCCGGCTCCCAGAAAGACTCGGACGACAATGCCGCCACGCCACAGGACGAGACCATCGAGGAGGTCCGTTCGATTGGTCACCTCTATCACTCATATATCACTTCCTTTCTTTCTCTTTTACATTACCTGTTCAACATTAAATATCTCCTTAATTTCCTTCTCTCCTTTATTTTGAGCCGATTGTGTTCTATGTAGTTGTAAGCTCTGTTGTCGTTGTTCCTCTACAGAGGATGAGGAACGAGGGGCTGAGCAGTGGGACTCTGTCCAAGTCCTCCTCCTCTGGGATGCAGAGCTGTGGGGAAGAGGAGGGAGAGGAGGGGGCTGATGCTGTACCCCTGCCTCCCCCAATGGCCATCCAACAACACAGCCTGCTGCAGGCTGACTCTCAGGACGACAAGGTGAGACACACACACACACGCACACACACTTAACAGGCCTCCATGAGGTTTAGTTAGAGTATATCAAAGAGGGGACAATCATCTTTCCTGTAAAATCTTTTGGAAAATAAAAAGAGACATTGGTAAATCAATTAATGTATTTCTTTTAGACCAGTTTGTCTGAAGAGGTAGATATTTTATACCTATGCAGTTTAGCTTCATTCATTCATCATCACAGAACAGTTATTGTAACTAGAGCGATAGGTGTTTCTTTGACACTAATATCATTGTTTTCTCTTCTTTCTTAACTTTGCTTTAAATTTACCATAGCTTTATGTTGATTTTTGTTCTGCCTCTGTTTTGTCTCAGTTCCCGTACCTCTCCATGTAACTGCCTACGCTCTAGTCACACTCCCACATCCAACCAACCAACCAGCCCTGACATTATTTTACTTCCCATCCATCCTGTCATGCTATCTCCTCACCCTCGCTGCCCTATGTTTCTCTAGGACTATTGTTGCGGATGTGACGAATACTCCATTTGCTGTAGTTAGTGAAGTTTGACTAGAACTGACTAACTACCCCTTTAAAGACCTGGCCTTGTTTAGCCTGTTGCTATTGTTTAGCCAGACTAGCTGTGCTTGTGATTGGGCTGTTGCCCGGGTTATCCCTGTTGTAATGGAGTATTTAACAGCACATATACATTGTTCAGTCATGTGCTCCGCTGTGGTTCCAGTGCTCAGAACCTTGCTCCAACCAACCCCAACCCCAGCCTCGTCCCCTGTATCCTCCATGCTAGCCTGGCCCCACTAGGCCCCTATTTGGCCCTGATTAGGGAGACCACACCCATTTGGAATGCTGGGCGGTGTCAAAACACGTCAATGGTGAGCGTCTGGAAGAAATGAATGTATGATGCGGTGATGTCATCATGTGCTGTAATATGTAGAAACATCTTTAATACAGTGACAGATACTTTCAGAAAATATTAATCAAATGTAGTGTAAACATATATATTTTTTTATATACAGTTGAAGTTTACATACACTTAGGTTGGAGTCATTAAAACTTGTTTTTCAACCACAAATTTCTTGTTAATAAACTAGTTTTGGAAAGTCGGTCAGGACATTTACTTTGTTCATGACACAAGTAATTTTTCCAACAATTTACAGACAGTTTATTTCACTTATAATTCACTGTATCACAATTCCAGTGGGTCAGAAGTTTACATACACTAAGTTGACTGTGCCTTTAAACAGCTTGGAAAATTCCAGAAGATTATGCCATGGCTTTAGAAGCTTCTGATAGGCTAATTGAACTAATTTGAGTCAATTGGAGGTGTACCTGTGGTTATATTTCAAGGCCTACCTTCAAACTCTTTGCTTGACATCATGGGAAAATCAAAAGAAATCAGCCAAGACCTCCACAAGTCTGGTTCATCCTTGGGAGCAATTTCCAAATGCCTGAAGGTACCACATTCATCTGTACAAACAATAGTAAGCAAGTATAAACACCATGGGACCACGCAGTCTCCTAGAGATGAACGTACTTTGGTGCGAAAAGTGCAAATCAATCCCAGAACAACAGCAAAGGACCTTGTGGAGATGCTGAGGGAACGAGTACAAAAGTATCTATATCCACAGTAAAACGAGTCCTATATCGACATAACCTGAAAGGCCGCTCAGCAAGGAAGAAGCCGCTGCTCCAAAACCGCCATAAAAAAGACAGACTACGGTTTGCAACTGCACATGGGGATAAAGATCATACTTTTTGGAGAAATGTCCTCTGGTCTAATGAAACAAAAATAGAATTGTTTGGCCATAATGACCATCGTTATGTTTGGGGGGAAAAGGGGGAGGCTTGCAAGCCGAAGAATACCATCCCAACCGTGAGGCACAGGGGTGGCAGAATCATGTTGTAGGGGTGCTTGTAGGGGTGGTGCAAGAGGGACTGGTGCACTTCACAAAATATATGGAAAATAATGTGGATAAATTGAAGCAAGACATCAGTCAGGAAGTTAAAGCATTGTCGCAAATGGGTCTTCCAAATGGACAATGACCCCAAGCATGCTTCCAAAGTTGTGGCAAAATGGCATAAGGACAACAAAGTCAATGTATTGGAGTGGACATCACAAAGCCCTGACCTCAATCCTATTGAAAATGTGTGAGCAGAACTGAAAAAGTGTGTGCGAGCATGGAGGAATACAAACCTGACTCAGTTACACCAGCTCTGTCAGGAGGAATGGGCCAAAATCCACCCAACTTATTGTGGGAAGCTTGAGAAAGGCTACCCAAAATGTTTGACCCAAGTTAAACAATTTAAGGCAATGCTACCAAACACTAATTGAGTGTATGCAAACTTCTGACCCACTGGGAATGTGATGAAAGAAATAAAAGCTGAAATAAATAATTCTCTCTACTATTATTCTGACATTTCACATTCTTACAATTAAGTGGTGATCCTAACTGACCTAAGACAGGGAATTCTTACTCTGATTAAATGTCAGGAATTGTGAAGAACTGAGTTAAATGTATTTGGCTAAGGTGTATGCAAACTTTCGACTTCAACTGTATATATATATATATATATATATATATATATATATATATATATGTGTGTATATATACATATTTATTTACTTATCCATTTTTTATCCACACTTTTCAACTGTATTGTTGGTTAAGGGCTTGTAAGTAAGCATTTCACTGTAACCTGTTGTATTTGGTGCATGTGATAAATAACATTTGATTTGATTTGAACATTAAACCACACACCTCTCTTTCTCGCTCTCACTCTCTCTACTTTCCCACTCTTTCTCTCACACTCTCTCTATCACGCTCGCTCTCCTGTCTCTGTCTGACTCTGTCTCTCTCCCTCCCTTCCAGGCAGCCTCTCGTCTATCGGGCCGACCCAGTAGTTCAGAGACACCCAGTGCGGCTGAGCTGGTCAGTGCCATCGAGGAGCTGGTCAAGAGTAAGATGGTAAGATACAGCCATCCATCAGTCTACCACACTGCTGTCAGCTACTCTCACACACACACACACACACACACACACACACACACACACACACACACACACACACACACACACACACACACACACACACACACACACACACACACACACACACACACGCCAGCTCAGCTCAGCTCAGCTCAGCTCAGCTCAGCTCAGCTCAGGCCAGTCTGGTGCCAGGCTGGATGTGACGTGCGACGGTGCCATGGCCCACCAGTCATCTGTGAACCATTTGAGTCACCACACCAACTGACTCCTTCTCTTCATAAGAGAAGCACTTTAATGCTGCCATACTTTGTCACACCCTCATAGCAGCAACACCACTGCTCTCTCTGCTATCACAGTGATTGTATGGAGACGCTCAGTTTACTCACTGCATGTTCACAATGAATATACAGTAAGTTCTCTCTCTCTCAGTCCCTGGAGGACCGTCCCAGCTCTCTCTCTGTGGAACAAGGGGACAGCAGCAGCCCCTCCCTCAACCCCTCTGACAACTCCCTCCTGTCCTCCTCCTCCCCCATCGATGAGATGGATGAGCGCAAGTCGGGTTTCCTCAAAAGACGCCAGTGAGTTCAGTTTCACTCCTCCACGTCTCATATGTAGAAACAGAATGACTAGAATGGTCGCCCTCATTCAAGCCAATGAGGCCGTAATGGGTGGACTGGTGTTGGGCCCTTTCTAGTCATTCTATTTCTAGGGTCTCAAAGCCTACAATATGCCCTGAGCCATCAGATAAAACTGTCCTGTGGTGGTCAAGCTAAACAATCCTCTCATTGTTTACTTCACCTCTCTTCCCTACAGCTATGTGTTACTGGAGCTGGTGGAGACAGAGAGGGACTACGTGAGAGACCTGGGTTCAGTGGTGGAGGTGAGAACACCTTGTTTCTTACTTTACTGTAGACCCATAATCAATGACTCACTCCTCTCCATCACACTCTGTTCACGTTCTAGACTTGGTCAAAGTGCTAGGTCCCGTCCACAAAACAATCCCTAATCCTTACGACCCCTAGGCTCTCCATATACATCGAAATGAACTGTATAGGTAAAATCAATATGGTAACAGCTCCACCTTGCCCTCTAAACATACATGTAGTGCATATACCTATCAGATCAGATCACCACAAGTGCCCTACGGGGCAGAGGTTGTTTGTGGACAGGGCATTGGAATAGTATTGGCTGAATTTGGCACTGTGTCTAGTCCTGTGGTCACCTGAATGTCTTATCTCCCCTTCAGGGCTACATCAGCAAAATGAAGGAGGACGGCGTGCCAGACGACATGAGGGGAAAAGACAAGATAGTGTTTGGAAATATCCACCAGATCTACGACTGGCATAGAGAGTAAGACGAGAATAGTACCTACCTACAGCACTAGCGTTATTATTAGTTTGACTTTTATATTAGTGTATTTATCATAGTAATATTTCTCATACTCTTCTCTGATTGGCCACAGATTCTTCCTGGGAGAGCTAGAGAAGTGCCTGGAGGATCCCGATAGGCTGGCTCCCCTGTTCGTCAAACAAGTAAGAGCAATTTGATGATTTTCATTGGCCAAAATATACCATCAATAGTGGATGTGGCTGTGCATCATAACAAGGTTAGTGCTAAACCCTAACATTAACCCCCAACCATAACCATAATCCCTCATTTTTAAATGCAATGGGGTACGGACATCCCAAGGATTCCAGATAGCAAGGACCATAATACCACTTCCTCACCATTTCCCTTGTTCCCTTCCTCACCATTTGTTTTGTTTCCTTGTTTTCCTGCTAGGAGCGACGGCTACACATGTACATCGTGTACTGTCAGAACAAGCCCAAATCAGAGCACATCGTGTCTGAGTACATAGACACTTACTTTGAGGTAAGAATACACACACTCCCTCCACACATACCCCGCAAGTGGGTTTATTCCAGTCTCTCAAACTGAGCACATATTTCATCATAAGAGCCACATTGTTTCCTGTTCTCTTACCTTGTGTTATATTTTTACGCAGTCCTTTGTTTTTACTGTGTGCAACTAAATCCAATGGCTCCCTGTGTATTTTAGGAGCTCAAGCAGCGTCTGGGCCACAGACTCCAGATCACTGATCTTCTCATTAAGCCTGTGCAGCGCATCATGAAGTACCAGCTCCTCCTGAAGGATTTACTTAAGTTCTCCAAAAAGGCTGCAGTAGATACTACTGAACTGGAGGTAAGAACTACAATCTGGGTTTGATTTGATGGCCTTCCACCCCTAATAACATGGACGAGCATTAATATGGCTATGATTTTGTTTTTATCTAAAAGTTATACTTGTTATAATATATTATGTTTTCTTTCCCTCTAAAATTGTGTTTTCTATCTTCTCTGTTTCTCCCAGAAAGCGGTGGAGGTCATGTGTGTTGTGCCCAAAAGATGCAACGACATGATGAACGTTGGGCGTCTCCAAGGCTTTGACGTAAGACTCACGGGCTCTATCTTATTCAGGGAATAGAGAATGTGGTCTTTCAGTTCGATCTGGCTCAGTTTAGAAGGTCACAAATTCTCCAAAATAGCTTACTTGAATTTGATTTCAGCCGTTAAGTCACATGGATCATATGATGCTTGGGTTTGCTGTCTCTCTCTCTATTTTCACTCGTTGTATTATATAATATTATGCATATAATATGAGTCTGAATGAGATGAGTCTGTCCTCTCTCCTTTTATTTGTATGTATTTTATTTAAAGGCCCAGTTCAGTCAAAATTCTGTTTTCCTGTTTTTTATATTAAACTGACAATGTAAAAGTGTGAACAAATTTGATTTCAAAATACAATCTACACATAACCTTCTAATCAACAGGTTTGCATGTGTTGGAGTTTTGGCTTTCCATGGTGACATCACCATGTGTAAATTCGTTAATCGACCAATAACAAAGAGTTTCAAACCTCTCTGCCAATAACAGCTAGTTTTCAGTTTTGCTAAAAGCTACTTTTGCCAATTTGAATGGAAATCTATTACAGTAAGGTACTTACTTGTTACCCAGAAATAATTTGATATGGTTATAAAACGGCTGCATTGGGCCTTAAACCTTTATTTAACCAGACAGGCGATACATTGGTATTCCCCCATTCAGGGCAAGATTGTGGCCCAAGGCAGACTGCTGCTCCAGGATACCTTCATGGTATCAGATCAGGACGGGGGGCTTCTCACAAGGATGAAGGAGAGGAGGGTCTTCCTCTTCGAACAGATCGTCATCTTCAGTGAGCCCCTGGACAAGAAGAAAGGCTACTCCCAGCCGGGATACCTCTTCAAGAACAGCGTCAAGGTATGGGGCATCGATCGTGATCATCTCCCCTAATCAATCCACTTAGATCATATTACAGTGGATGGATTTTTTTGGGCTGGACATTGCTGGGATAGTAATTGCCTTAAGGGCCAAAGTCATTTGAATAGTTGTCTAATTCTGAAAACACTCACATCCCCTCCTCTCCCCTATATCTTGTGTGTGTGTCCAGGTGAGCTGGCTGGGCCTGGAGGAGAGCCCAGATGACCCCTGTAAGTTCACCCTGACCTCCCGGTCATCCAGTGGCGGTGTGGAGACCTACGTAATGCACTCAGCCAACCCTGGAGTCAGCCAGATGTGGGTCCACCAGATCACCCAGATCCTGGAGAGCCAGCGCAACTTTCTCAATGGTAAAAAAAGACATCACAGTTCATCTGTGTAACTGTGTAGTGATATTATGCTAGCTTCTCCCAGATGATTACAATGTTTCATCTGTCTCCCTGTGTAGTCATCCACTCCATAGAATGTATCAACGTTCTGAGAAAATAAGTGTTTAGAGCACACCATAATATGAACTATAGCATGATGTACTGGAATACAAAATGCTATGAATGTTTTTATATTTTTGTTTCATAGCTAGACAGTGTGTACTCATACCACTGAGGTGACTCTTTCTCTCTGTCTGTTTCTCTCTCCATCTCTTTCTCTCTCTCTTTCCCTCTCTCTGTCTGTCTATCTCTATCTCTCTTTTTGTGTCCCCCAGCATTGACATCCCCTATCGAGTACCAGAGGAACCACGTGGGGGCAAGTGGAGCAGGCCTGGGGGCCCCCAGCAGCAGCAGTGGCCTGGCAGGAGGTGGCTGCAGCAGCTCAGTAGTGGGCCCTGGGAGTAACTCTCTGTGTGGCCCCCAGAGTCGCCGGCCCTCGCGCATTCCCCAGCCCTCCTCCCGTATCCCACAGCCTGTCCACCACCACCACCCCCCGGGGTCTGACGGTCCGGACAGAACAGCAGGTACGTGGTCCCGACAACCCCCCTCCTCCCAGACCCCCTGTCCTCCTGACCATGCAGAGGGGGACCTGGGGCCCCAAGATGTCCCCAAGATGCGAGTGCTGGAGGGTCCCCGGCCCCGCAGCAGAACCAGCAGCAACAGCAATGGCAAGTCCTTGGGTGTTGCTGAGGGCAGCTTCAAGGAGAGCTACCTTGGGGAGGACCCTCAGATCCCCATCCCACGGCTGGCTGTGGCCCCTCTGAATCTTGCCAAGCCTCGGGTAGGGGCAGTCTCTCCTCTGACCTGCCCCATAAAGGACGAATTCATCCCGGGCAGCCCAGCCCAGAAAGGCTCCTTTTTCTGGTCCACCGCAGCCCCAGCCTCCCCAGCTAGCCGGCCTGGCTCCTTCTCCTACCACAGTGATAGTGGAGACTCGACCCTGGGCCACAGGGAGAGCCACAGCCACCGCCACTCCACCCACAGCAAGGATATAGACCGCATGAGCACATGCTCCTCCACCAGTGAGCAGTCCTTACAGTCCACGCAGAGTAACGGGGTAAGATCCCTCCTCGAGTCCCAGGCTTCTGTCCGGCTTAGTCCCTACTAACCTTACTGGCTGACCAGAAGTTCTCCTGGGTCATCGGAACCACAAGTGCATACTAAACTATCTAAGTACACTAACTTGCCTATGGTGTGAGTTTTCATCCTTCCTGCTGTCTTTCAGACTCTACTAACAGTGTGTTTTTGGCTGGTACAGCAGCTAACTGCTGTAACTAGCAAGTAACTAGCAAGTAGCTTGCTGTACGGTATGTTGGTGTCCTCTCCTCTCCCTTGGTAAGTGTTTCCAGTATGACTCTCTGCCTCTGCTTCCCTAACTTCACACATCCAGCTCTGTCTTGGCTATAACATTTTCTAGACATGACCTGAGTTTTTGCTGTCCCTTTGCTTCATGCAAATGAATGCTGATATAATGGAAGATTGATATTGACTTCGACTTCAACTGCCTGCAAGAAGAGGAGCTCTGATGTAAAAAGAAACGCTTGCCGCCTTTCCTGTTTTCTCTTAGCTCTTTGCTCTGACCATGCTGCTTCGTTTCTGTCTTGGTTCTGTGGGACTGATGACACATCCTTGTTCCCGTTCTCTCCTTGCCTTGCCCCTGAATACATTTGACTCACACCAAATGCATTTGGCCTCACTTCAAACTTTATTTCAGGCTCTCTCTCCTGAAACGGACTGTTTCCTCTCTACTTTCACTGTCTTTGAGAGACACCCACTCCGTGTTAACTCTCCTCTGTCTCTCTGACTTCTGGATAACTTGTCTTCGCTTCTACAAATGAGAAGGTCTAATTATGAGACATGTAGGAACCAGATGTTAGTTGCTACAGTATGACTTTCCTCACTCTAGTCTCTGAACCTTTTGTAATGAATGCTTTGAAATGAGTCCTTCTTTGTGCATGAGCTCTAGCATATAAACAGATGAACACATGATGCTCATGTGCAATCAAATCCATAACATTTGAATTTGTTAAGTCTTTTAGAGTCAGTTTGTGTGTGCGTGCATTTGTCTGTCTGTCTGTCTGTCTGTCTGTCTGTCTGTCTGTCTGTCTGTCTGTCTGTCTGTCTGTCTGTCTGTCTGTCTGTCTGTCTGTCTGTCTGTCTGTCTGTCTGTCTGTCTGTCTGTCTGTCTGTCTGTCTGTCTGTCTGTCTGTCCATCTCTCTCTCTCTCTCTCTCTCTCTCTCTCTCTCTCTCTCTCTCTCTCTCTCTCTCTCTCTCTCTCTCTCTCTCTCTATGCCTCTCTCTTTGTGTAACCATACCTATAAACCCTTACTGACTCCATTTCATTCCCTGCCTCCCATCTTCCCCTGCCTCCCTTCCTCCCAACCTCCCCTTCCCTGCCTCCCATCCTCCACCTGCCTCCCATCCTCCACCTGCCTCCCATCCTCCCCTGCCTCCCATCTTCCCCTGCCTCCCCCTCCTCCAGAGTGAAAGCAGTAGCAGCAGCAGCATCAGCACCATGCTGGTGACCCAGGACTACGTGGCCCTGAAGGAGGATGAGATCAGTGTTTCCCAGGGCGAGGTGGTCCAGATGCTGGCCTCCAATCAGCAGAACATGTTCCTGGTGTTCCGGGCTGCCACCGAGCAGGGCCCTGCCGCCGAGGGCTGGATCCCCGGCTACGTACTGGGTCACACCTCCACCATCATCCCCGACCTCCCCGAAGGAACCATCAAGTAAGAGACAGACACTGCTGCTACTCCATGTACCAACCTGAATGAATGAAAAGCGTTATCATCCCAAAGACAGTTCCATTTTCACATCATGAGCTCTGCCATCATAAATGTGAAACAGTAGACAAAGATGTAGAAATCACAAGTTAAACTTTTCTCTTTCTTTCTTCCTTTTTCTTTCTCTCTCTCTCTTCCCCTTTCTTTCTCATTCTCTTGTCTGGAGCAGGAAGTCATCCTCGTGGCACACAGCACTCCGTATCAGGAGAAAGTCTGAGAGGAGAGATAAGGAGACCAGGAAGGAATATAAGATGGAAAACGGCTACCGCAAGTCTCAAGACTGTCTGACTAATAAAGTTTCTGTAAAGGTAGAGTTGATTTGATAATCACCTGTATGGCTGTAAGACCTAAAGCCCCTCTACACCAACCTCAGTATGGCTGTAAGACTTAAAGCCCCTCTATGTTAACCTCAGTATGGCTGTAAGACGTAAAGCCCCTCTACGTTAACCTCAGTATGGCTGTAAGACTTAAAGCCCCTCTACACCAACCTCAGTATGGCTGTAAGACTTAAAGCCCCTCTACATTAACCTCAGTATGGCCGTAAGACTTAAAGCCCCTCTACGTTAACCTCAGTATGGCTGTAAGACTTAAAGCCCCTCTACGTTAACCTCAGTATGGCTGTAAGACGTAAAGCCCCTCTACGTTAACCTCAGTATGGCTGTAAGACTTAAAGCCCCTCTACACCAACCTCAGTATGGCTGTAAACCTTAAAGCCCCTCTACGTTAACCTCAGTATGGCTGTAAGATGTAAAGCCCCTCTACGTTAACCTCAGTATGGCTGTAAGACTTAGCCCCTCTACATTAACCTCAGTATGGCTGTAAGACTTAAAGCCCCTCTACGTTAACCTCAGTATGGCTGTAAGACTTAAAGCCCCTCTACGTTAACCTCAGTATGGCTGTAAGACTTAAAGCCCCTCTACATTAACCTCAGTATGGCTGTAAGACTTAAAGCCCCTCTACGTTAACCTCAGTATGGCTGTAAGACTTAAAGCCTCTCTACCTTAACCTCAGTATGGCCGTAAGACTTAAAGCCCCTCTACGTTAACCTCAGTATGGCTGTAAAACTTAAAGCCCCTCTACATTAACCTCAGTATGGCTGTAAAACCTAAAGCCCCTCTACGTTAACCTCAGTATGGCTGTAAAACCTAAAGCCCCTCTACGTTAACCTCAGTATGGCTATAAAACATAAAGCCCCTCTACGTTAACCTCAGTATGGCTGTAAAACTTAAAGCTTCTCTACATTAACCTCATTTAATGGATTCATGTAATTTGTGTAATTATTTCATGTCTTTGTGTTGAAACAAATTTGGAGAAGAAACTTATTTGTGTTCATATTTTTCTTTCAGCTTCTAAACCCCAACTACATCTATGATGGTATGTATACATTTAAATGTTTTTGCTTGGGCTTTACTATACAGTAATTTAATGACACATCTATATTTTCACAATCCAGGGGTTCAATAAGACCATTTGTTATTGTCTTGTATTGTACTGCATACTTTCTATTGTCTATTGGGTAGCTCAGATGTGGGATTGTGTAGTTTACATGTAAGTAACCTCCTCCGAGCCAGCGCAGTGTGTAGGGCAAGGAGCCTGTCTCCTGTTTCTGTAGCGTGAGGCAGCTGGAAAAACGAAAGTACACCCCATGGACAGGACGCTAGTATATTGGAAGGCTAATTAGCATGTGACATAGTCAAACTCACGTGTCTTCTGTCTGTCTGTCTGTCACCTCTGTAGTACCCCCAGAGTTCCTGCTACCTCTGAGTGATGTGACCTGTAACCTGGGGGAGAGTGTCACTCTGAGGAGTAAGGTCTGTGGAAGACCAAAAGCCTCGGTCACCTGGAGAGGACCTGACCACAGCACTCTGAGCAACGACGGACACTACAGCATCACCTACAGGTACATATCGGCAGTGATGACATTTTACGTTGCATTTTAGTCATTCAGCAGATACTCTTGTCCAGAGGGACTTGCAGTGATCATTGCAACGTGTTAAAATGACTTAGCAGTTGGAAGACAATGTTCTGTTGCAGTTGATTTAAAGGAATTGTTGCTATTGTTGAAACTTCCCTTCTCTCATCTGCAGTGACACGGGCGAGGCAACTCTCCTCATCATGGGTGTGTCTGTGGAGGATGATGGGGTGTACACCTGTGTCGCCACCAACGTAGTGGGCAGCGTGTCATCCTCCGCCAGCCTCAGAGTCAGAGGTTAGTCACTGTTGAGTTAGATTAAGTTGAGTTGAGTTGTAGACTCCTGTGGGGGCACAGTATATCCTCTATATCCACACTACTTCTTCAGTACTTTTGCATTTTAACATTGAATGTTTCTATTTTCCCAGAGGCCTCTGACGATGGGAGTGAAGTGATTTGGAAGAACAACTTTGAGTCCTTCTACACAGAGGTCACAGAACTGGGCAGGGGGAGGTTCTCAGTGGCTAAGCGCTGTGACCAGCGTGGGAGCAAGCGTGCCGTGGCAGCCAAACATGTAAACAAGCGGTTGATGCGACGTGAGCAGGTGCTCCAGGAACTGAGGATACTACAGTGTCTGGAACACCCACACCTGGTCGGCCTGCTGGACACCTTCGAGACAGCCACCAGCTACGTGCTAGTGCTGGAGATGTATGTTAGAAAAACTGTGGATGAGCCCCAAATTGCACCCTATTCCCTATAACTGATCAAAAGTAGTACCCTACAGAGGGATAGATAGCATTTGGGATGCACACACTGTATTTATTATGATTATTGAGGAAAATTGTTATTACAATTCCTGAATTGAAATAGTATTGATTACCCTTTTGAACAATATATTACTATATATATTTATTCACTGTGCTTTTGAATCATGTTCAAGCAGCCCTCTTGTACATCTACCATATCGGTGAGCTAATGTCTCTCTCTGGTGCTCTGGTGCTTTGTGTCTGCAGGGCTGATCAAGGCCGTCTCCTGGACTACATAGTCAGCTGGGGTAACCTCACTGAAGAGAAGGTGGCCTTGTACCTTAGGGACATTCTAGAAGCTTTACACTACCTGCATAGCTGGAGGATAGCTCACTTGGACTTGAAGGTGAGTCACAAATGCTGTGACATGTAGAGTATGAGTTAAATGTGATTGTGTACTGTATGAAACAGTCTGATGTCTAACTGATTGTTCTTAAGCAAAGATAGTACTCCCATCATGGGTAAATTCTTAATCATATCTTTCTTTGCGTGTATGTGCGTGGGTATTGGTGTGTATCCCTTTAGCCTGAGAACGTGTTAGTGGAGCAGAACTCTGCCCAGCCCGTGGTCAAGCTGACAGACTTCGGAGATGCCGTCCAGCTGAACAGTGGCCACTACATCCACCCCCTCTTGGGCAGCCCCGAGTTCTCAGCCCCGGAGCTGGTGCTGGGCCAGCCCGTCTCCCTGACCTCTGACCTCTGGAGCCTGGGGGTTGTGACATACGTGGTACTGAGCGGGGCATCTCCCTTCCTGGACGAGAGCGCTGAGGAGACATGCCTGAACATCTGTCGTCTGGACTTCAGCTTCCCCCATGACTACTTCCAGGGTGTGAGCCAGGCGGCCAGGGACTTTGTGGGTCTCCTCCTACAGGGCGAGCCGGATCGGAGACCTTCTGCCGCCGCTTGCCTTCAGGAGCCCTGGCTGCAGCCGTGGGACTCCCACCAGCAACAAAACCAGCACCCAGGGTGCATCGACACCTCCAGACTCATCTCCTTCATCGAGCGGCGGAAACACCAGAATGACGTTAGGCCCGTGGGCAGCATCAAGACCTTCCTTCACAGCAGACTCCTCAACCAGATATGAGCAGGTTAGAGAACTACAGTACCCAGAAACCACCGAGTCACAATGATGATCTCATCCTTTCTCAGCCGACTACGCCACTTCATTAGAACTATGTTACCCAGCATCCTGCTGCTGCTGACTGCTGACTGCTTTGAATATTTTTGACTGAGATTTTCCCCCCAAGAGATTTAGATACTTCCCTTCCATCCCCACCTTTGTATGGATGATGGCTATATGCCTGCACAAAAGTATGAACTATTTGAAAGTATTTAAAACTTCACTAACAGTGAGAACAAAGCTTTCTCGAGAGCCAGTGAGAGTAAGCCTTGTGTTTGGATAGTATTACTGTAATATGGGGTTACTTTCGGTTGAATATAAGAATTGTTTTTGTAATGAGAGATTACTTTTTGTAAAGAAAATGTATAGTGAAGAAACAAAGAAATGTCTTTATTCAGATACCTTTTCAAAAACAAAGGTTATTAATAAAAAGCATGAAAACAAAAATGAATGCGACATATGAACAAAGCACCACCGACCCTCACAGGGTCGTTGCTTCAGAACACCACTTCTAGAACCAGTTGGAGACCAAACTCAGTGTAGTTGTAGTTGATTAACTTACAATAAATAGGCAAATGCTTTGTTCTGGCCTTGCTATTGTATGGACCCGTAACAGTTAGTACAATTATGCTATTTTAGTCAGACCTCAGCAGAGAAATAAACAAGCAAACAAACAACAAAAAGCTATAACACTATTGGAAAAGCTCTTCAGATTTCTGATACATCCGCCTTACTTTGTAAATAATGTGTTCCTGCCTTCATTCTCATTTTGAAGAATTTGTCTCAACCGCTGTTTCATTAGCTGAGTAGTAAGTCCTGCCAATGGAAGAGAGGTGTGAGGGAGACCAGCTCCTCCTCATGCCAGTCAAATTACTTAAACCCTCACTACCAGAAATACTTCTAGAAATGCACTCATATTTTGCGTTAACTTCTCATGTGCAATGTTGCAGCTTTAACATGTATGCAACTATTTCTGAAGACATGTGTTGTACCCGTAATCTAAAAAGGCATGTACGTACCTGGTACTGCAGTAGATGTATGTATTGTGTTACTCTTTTCCGTATTAAGTTCAGTATTAATATCTTGGAAACCTAAAATGCAGGTTTCGCAAATAATGTAAAATAAGAAAAAAATATTTGTATCTATATTGGCACTTATGCTTTCAGTTTGTCATTGTATTTGTTTTATTTTCTGTAACTATACCAAAGTTTAGTGTACTTTACTCTCTTTAAATGTGTTATAATGTACCATGTTAAGTTATGAAAACCATGCTGAACCTAGAGATGTTTACATTGGTTCACAGTGGCTTTATTTATTAGCGTTGTAAGAACGTTGTTTAGTGGTTGGTTGTTACTGCTTACCTAATTAACATTTCAAACACTTCTCTTCTCAAGCTGTGCACAAAGTGGTGATTGCTGTGTAAGTTTGTTTGACTTTTTAAGTTATGTATTTTGCTAGACATTGTGTTGCAATGATCAACATCTTGGTTGAACTGAAGATAAACTTGGGGTAGCATTCTTTGCCGAGCCTTTGGTTTGAAGAAGAAAAAAAACTGCCCACAACATTGTACCAACGTTGCAATAATTGTGCATGGGCGTTGCGGCGCTATTACCCTAACCTTTATCTGAGGGTGACCATGACCTAGCTGCTTTCAGTAAATTAATCATTGTATGAGTTCAAACTGATTTTAATGTGCCGGTCAATTGATCTGGAGAGGCGGACGAAGTAGCTGTATTTCCTTTTAAGCTTGAAAAGGTTATCAGAGTTTCATGTCTATGTCAAGGCAGTAGTCACAGTGATACAATGAATGTGTTTGTTAACCTGTACAGTCCCATTTTGTGTCCTCTTATTTATTCATGTGTAAAGCTGTACAGACATGGACGACGAACATGGGAACCTGGATGTAACCTCCTCATATTTGATACATACTAAGTCATGTTGAATGTTAAATGACTTATTTTTACTTTTGCATGTATATTTCTTTGTACAGAAATTATGTTTACACATGACTTGCTATAAATAGTTTATTTAGTCCTCAGTTATTTTGCCATTAAACGTATGGAACATACCCTTGGAAGTTGTTTTTATATTTATGTATGTACAGTGCCTTAAGAAAGTATTCATAGCCCGTGACTTATTCTACATGTTGTGTTACAGCCTGACTTCAAAATGGATTAAATGTGTTTTTTCTCTCACTCATCTACACACAATGCCCCATAATTAGAAAGTTAAAACATGTTTTTAGAAATGTTTTCAAATGTATTGAAAATGAAATACAGAAATATCTCATTTACATAAGTATTCACACCCCTGAGTCTATACATGTTAGAATCACATTTGGCAGCGATTACAGCTGTGACTCTTTCTGGGTACGTCTCTAAGAGCTTTGAACACCTGGATTGTACAATATTTTCCTATGACCAGAATACCCATAACGTGATGCAGCCACCACCATGCTTGAACATATGAAGACTGGTCGTGATGTGTTGTGTTGGATTTGCCCCTTAACATAACGCTTCAGGACATTAAGCTAATATCTTTTACACATTATTTGCAATTTTACTTAAGTGCCTTATTGCAAACAGAATGCATGTTTTGGAATCATTTTTATTCTATACAGGCTTCCATCTTTTCATTTAGGTCAGTATAGTGGAGTAACCATCCTCAGTTTTTCCTTATCACAGCCATTAAACTCTAACTGTTTTAAAGTCACCATTGGCCTCATGGTGAAATCCCTGAGGGGTTTCCTTTCTCTCTGGCAATTGAGTTAGGAAGGACCCCTGCATCTTTGTAGTGACTGGGTGTATTGATACACCATCCAAAGTGTCATTAATAACTTCATCATGTTCAAAGGGATATTCAATGTCTGCCTTTGAAAATGTTTACCCATCTACCAATAGGTGCCCTTCTTTGCGAGGCATTGTTAAACCTTTGGTCTTTGTGGTTGAATCTGTATTTGAAATTCACTGCTCAACTGAGGGACCTTACAGATATAGTAATTGTATGTGTGGGGTACAGAGATGAGGTAGTCATTCAAAATCATGTTAAACACTATTGCTGCACACAGAGTGAGTCCATGCAACTTATTATGTGACTTGTTAAGCACATTTTTACTCCTGAACACATTTAGGCTTGTCATAACAAAGGGGTTGAATACTTATTGGCTCAATACATTTCAGCTTTTAATTTTTTATTAATTTGTAAAAATTTCTGAAACAGAATTCCACTTTGACATTATGGGGTATTGTGTGTGTAGGTCAGTGACACAACATCTCAATTGAATCTATATTAAATTCAGGCTGAAAACGTAAAGTGGTGTGAAGGCACTGCAAGTGGTGTAGACTTACCTAATTATAACCTTATAAACATTTATATCTGAGATCACATGGTTGATAATGTTGTTGACAGTTTTTGAAGGAAATGGAATAGGAGGTGTGAATGGTGTCCACAATAACTAGATGTTTCTCATCAGAATCAGATCTCTATCGATGATAAACAAGATGTGAGAAACCAGAGTGAGCGTCTGTGATCTTATCTCCAAGGTGCAGGCGTTGTGCAGTCAATTTGCACCAAAGATTATTCATTGGAAATGTGTTTGAAAAACTACTGAACCGTTCTTCCCCCCACATCTATTTCAACAGGCACTTCAAACCAAGGTCATTCATGATTTTTTAGAATGATTACCAATTCATGTAGGTGTGATGTACCTTTCCCTTTCAGAGCACACAGACTTAACTATGATGTTCGATGCCGGAAAATATCATAGATGTTAACCCCATCAGCAAATGTCAATGAACTATTAATGTCCAAAATCATCTGCTTAACCTTATTGATTGCTCAAATTATGAATTGATCTTGAATTATATGTTTTGTTCAGTTAATCATGTTGAACTCAATATTCTTGTAGCAATGTATCAAGTGTGGATGTTTTTTAAGTTCTACATTTGAGGGTTGTTTAGGGACAGTTCCTGTGTTTGTATTTAACCGAGGTGTGGCGAATGTTCTTCCCTTCTGCCTTATCAGATGTGAAATCAACAGAGCTGTTCTTAGAGTGAAAGTAGCATCTGCTTTGCATGCAACCACAGCGACTGAGGCATCTCAGCAAGCGCAGGTGTTCTTCAGAGATTGTATCTCAGTAGGGAGACCGAATCCTGTTTTCAATGTTTACACACACACTCAAACGCACACACTGGCTTCCCCACTAGAGGGCAGACTGAGCTGATGTTTAATAAGTGAATCATGGCAATTCTGAACCTTGTGTCAGTCAATTACAGCAAGACGCTCTGGATGGTAACAATGGAAATCTTTATAGCTGTATCTTGTTGTATATTTGCTGAGCATGACTGAAATTTAATATATATATATATATATATATAAACTCAGCAAAAAAAGAAATGTCCCTTTTTCAGGACCCTGTCTTTCAAAGATAATTCGTAAAAATCCAAATGTCTTCATTGTACAGGGTTTAAACACTGTTTCCCATGCTTTTTCAATGAACCATAAACAGCTAATGAACATGCACCTGTGGAACAGTCATTAAGGCACTAACAGCTTACAGATGGTAGGCAACTTATTTATTTATTTTTACCTTTATTTAACCAGGCAAGTCAGTTAAGAACAAATTCTTATTTTCAATGATAGCCTAGGAACAGTGGGTTAACTGCCTGTTCAGGGGCAGAACGACAGATTTGTACCTTGTCAGCTCAGGGATTTGAACTTGCAACCTTTCGGTTACTAGTCCAATGCTCTAACCACTAGGCTACACTGCACCCCAATTAAGGTCACAGTTATGAAAACTTAGGACACAAAAGAGTCCTTTCTACTAACTCTGAAAAACACCAAGAGAAAGATGCCCAGAGTCCCTGCTCATCTGCGTGAACATGCCTTCGGCATGCAGCAAGGAAGCATGAGGACTGCAGATGTGGACAGGGCAATAAATTGCAATGTCCGTACTGTGAGACGCCTAAGACAGCGCTATAGGGAGACAGGACGGACAGCTGATCGTCCTCTCAGTGGCAGACCACATGTAACAACACCTGCACAGGATCGGTACATCCGAACATCACACCTGCAGGACAGGTACAGCATGGCAACAACAATTGCCCGAGTTACACCAGGAACTCACAATCCCTCCATCAGTTCTCAGACTGTCCGCAATAGGCTGATAGAGGGTGGACTGAGGGCTTGTTGGCCTGTTGTAAGGCAGGTCCTCACCAGACATCACCGGCAACAATGTTGCCTATGGGCACAAACCCATTGTCGCTGGACCAGACAGGACTGGCAAAAAGTGCTCTTCACTGACGAGTTGCGGTTTTGTCTCATCAGGTGTGATGGTCGGATTCGCATTTATCGTCGAAGGAATGAGCGTTACACCGAGGCCTGTAGTCTGTAGCGGGATTGATTTGGAGGTGGAGGGTCCGTCATGGTCTGGGGCGGTGTGTCACAGCATCATCGGACTGAGCTTGTTGTCATTGTGGACAATCTGAATGCTGTGCCTTACAGGGAAGACTGCCTCCTCCCTCATGTGGTACCCTTCCTGCAGGCTCATCCTGACATGACCCTCCAGCATGACAATGCCACCAGCCATACTGCTCGTTCTGTGCGTGATTTCCTGCAATACAGGAATGTCAGTGTTCTGCCATGGCCAGCGAAGAGCCCGTATCTCAATCACATTGAGTATGTCTGGGACCTGTTGGATCGGAGGGTGAGGGCTTGGGCCATTCCCCCAGAAATGTCCGGGAACTTGCAAGTGCCTTGGTGGAAGAGTGGGGTAACATCTCTCAACAAGATTTGACAAATGTGGTGGAGTCCATGAGGAGGAGATGCACTGCAGTACTTAATGCAGCTGTTGGCCACACCAGATACTGACTGTTACTTTTAATTTTGACCTCCTCTTTGTTAATTTCTGTTCGTCACATGTCTGTGGAACTTGTTCAGTTTATGTCTCAGTTGTTGAATCTTGTTATATTTACTTAGAAATGTCCTTGTTTATGAAAGAAAAGCCATTTTTTTATCCATTTAAAATAACATTGAATTGATCAGAAATACAGTGTAGACATTGTTAATGTTGTAAATGACTTTGGTAGCTGGAAACGGCTGATTTTTTATGGAAAATCTACATAGGCATACAGAGGCCCATTATCAGCAACCATCACTCCTGTGATCCAATGGCGTGTTGTGTTAGCTAATCCAAGCTTATCATTTTAAAAGGCTAATTGCTTATTAGAAAACCATCTTGTAATTTTATTAGCATAGCTGAAAACAGTTGTTCTATTTAAAGATGCAATAAAATGGGCCTTCTTTAGACCAGTTGAGTATCTGGAGCATCAGCATTTGTGGGTTCGATTACAATCTCAAAATGGCCAGAAACAAAGAACTTTCTTCTATTTTTTGTCAGTCTATTCTTGTTCTGAGAAAGGAAGGCTATTCCTTGAGAGAAATTGCCAAGAAACTGAAGATCTCGTACAACGCTGTGTACTACTCCCTTCACAGAACAGCGCAAACTTTCTCTAACCAGAATAGAAAGAGGAGTGGGAGGCCCCGGTGCACGACTGAGCAAGAGGACAAGTACATTATGTCTAGTTTGAGAAACAGACGCCTCACATGTTCTCAACTGGCAGCATCATTAAATAGTACCCGCAAATCACCAGTCTCAACGTCAACAGTGAAGAGGTGACTCCGGTATGCTGGCCTTCTAGGCAGAGTTCCTCTGTCCAGTGTCTATGTTCTTTTGTCCATCTTAATCTTTTCTTTTATTGGCCAGCCTGAGATATGCCTTTCTTTGCAACTGTGCCTAGAAGGCCAGCATCCTGGACTCGTCCTGGGATTGAGCATGTATTAGTTTTGTGAGAACTGCAAGATATTTACCACGGTTTATTTGACATTAATTAGTATGCTTTGTTTGAGCTTAACCTGTAGTCGTTTGCTCTTTGTAAAAGTTCATATTCCTGCTTAAGTTCAGAAATTGTATTTTCTTCTTTACCCTGTATAGATTTTTATGGGCTTTTTATAAGATAGTGATTTATTTTTCTGTCATTTTAATTTATAATTCAGATTACATTTTTGCTGAGTATGAGATTATCATTCCCCTAATGTACATCTTTAAAAGCATCCCAAATTATTTTGGAGGTTGGCTTTTCTCTGTTGTCTATCTCTACCAGTGAAGGCTGGTGGGGGAGCTATAGGAGGACGGGCTCATTGTAATACCTGGAATAGAATAAATGGAATAGTATCAAACACATCATATGGAAACCATATTTTTGACTCCTTTTCATTTATTCCACCCTACCTGACGCCCTAGACCCACTCCAATTACCGCCCCAATAGGTCCACAGACGACGCAATCGCAATCACACTGCACACTGCCCTAACCCATCTGGACAAGAGAAATACCTATGTTAGAATGTTGTTCATCGACTACAGCTCAGCATTTAACACCATAGTACCCTCCAAACTCGTCATTAAGCTTGAGACCCTGGGTCTCAACCCCGACCTGTGCAACTGGGTCCTAGACATCCTGACGGGTCTCCCCCAGGTGGTGAGGGTAGGAAACAACACCTCAACACTGGGGCCCCACAAGGGTGTGTTCTCAGCCCTCTCCTGTACTCCCTGTTCACCCATGACTGCGTGGCCATGCACGCCTCCAACTCAATCATCAAGTTTGCAGACGACACTACAGTGGTAGACTTGATTACCAACAACAATGAGACGGCCTACAGGGAGGAGGTGAGAGCCCTCGTAGTGTGGTGTCAGGAAAATAACCTCACACTCAATGTCAACAAAACAAATGAGATGATCGTGGACTACAGGAAACAGCAGAGGGAGCAGCCCCCTATCCACATCGACGGGACAGTAGTGGAGAAGATGGAAAGTTTTAAGTTCCTCACCGTACACGTCACAGACAAACTGAAATGGTCCACCCACATAGACAGCATGGTGAAGAAGGCGCAGCAGTGCCTCTTCAACCTCAGGAGGCTGAATAAATGTGGTTTGTCACCAAAAACACTCACAAACTTTTACAGTTGCACAATCGAGAGCATCCTGTCGGGCTGTATCACTGCCCGGTACGGCAACTGCTCCACCCACAACCGTAAGGCTCTCCATAGGGTAGTGAGGTCTGCACAACGCATCACCAGGGTCAAACTACCTGCCCTCCAGGACACCTACACCACCCGATGTCACAGGAAGGCCAAAAGGATCATTAAGGACAGCAACCAACCGAGCCACTGCCTGTTCACCCCAATATCATCCAGAAGGCGAGATTAGTAGAGGTGCATCAAAGCTGGGACCGAGAGACTGAAAAACAGCTTCTATCTCAAGGCCATCAGACTATTCAAATCAAATCAAATCAAATGTATTTATATAGCCCTTCGTACATCAGCTGATATCTCAAAGTGCTGTACAGAAACCCAGCCTAAAACCCCAAACAGCAAGCAATGCAGGTGTAGAAGCACGGTGGCTAGGAAAAACTCCCTAGAAAGGCCAAAACCTAGGAAGAAACCTAGAGAGGAACCAGGCTATGTGGGGTGGCCAGTCCTCTTCTGGCTGTGCCGGGTGGAGATTATAACAGAACATGGCCAAGATGTTCAAATGTTCATAAATGACCAGCATGGTCGAATAATAACAAGGCAGAACAGTTGAAACTGGAGCAGCAGCACAGTCAGGTGGACTGGGGACAGCAAGGAGTCATCATGTCAGGTCGTCCTGGGGCACGGTCCTTGGGCTCAGGTCCTCCGAGAGAGAGAAAGAAAGAGAGAATTAGAGAGAGCATATGTGGGGTGGCCAGTCCTCTTCTGGCTGTGCCGGGTGAAGATTATAACAGAACATGGCCAAGATGTTCAAATGTTCATAAATGACCAGCATGGTCAAATAATAGTAAGGCAGAACAGTTGAAACTGGAGCAGCAGCATGGCCAGGTGGACTGGGGACAGCAAGAAGTCATCATGTCAGGTAGTCCTGGGGCATGGTCCTAGGGCTCAGGTCCTCCGAGAGAGAGAGAGAAAGAAAGAAGGAGAGAATTAGAGAACGCACACTTAGATTCACACAGGACACCGAATAGGACAGGAGAAGTACTCCAGATATAACAAACTGACCCTAGCCCCACGACACAAACTACTGCAGCATAAATACTGGAGGCTGAGACAGGAGGGGTCAGGAGACACTGTTAACCTCTTACCTCCACCCGACACGCAGGCGTCCCATCTAGACATCTGGAAATGCAAATGCGCTACGCTAAATGCTAATAGCACTCGTTAAACTGAAACATTCATTAAAACACACATGCAGGGTACTGAATTAAAGCTACACTCGTTGTGAATCCAGCCAACAAGTCAGATTTTTAAAATGCTTTTCGGCGAAAGCATGAGAAGCTATTATCTGATAGCATGCAACACCCCTAAAGCCCCGCAGGGGACGTAAACAAAATAATTAGCATAGTCGGCGCTACACAAAATGCAGAAATAAAATATAAAACATTCATTACCTTTGACCATCTTCTTTGTTGGCACTCCTAGGTGTCCCATAAACATCACTATTGGGTATTTTTTTCGATTAAATCGTTCCATATATAGCCTAGATATCGATCTATGAAGACTGTGTGATCAAGGAAAAAAACAGCGTTTTATAACGCAACGTCATTTTTTTAAATTAAAAAAGTAGACGATAAACTTTCACAAAACACTTCGAAATACTTTTGTAATGCAACTCTAGGTATTAGTAAACGTTAATAATCGATCAAATTGATCACGGGGCGATGTATATTCTATAGCTCTACGTCTTGAAATAATGTCCGGATAAATCTCAACCAAAATATCCAGTCGGAGACCGGAAGAAATGGGCTGTCTCTTGTTCGTTTGACCAAGAAACATAGCCTAGGCAAATGACAAGACTGTTGACATCGTGTAGGAAGCTGTAGGTATTGCAACCTCGGCTCCAGGTAATGTGGTTTCCATTCAACAATACATTCAAGTGGCGCATTGATATATTTTCCAGTTTTCAGTGATCAGATTTTCCTGCGCTTTTTGATGAAACATACGTTCTGTTATAGTCACAGCCGTGATTTAACCAGTTTTAGAAACGTCTGAGTGTTTTCTATCCACACATACTAATCATATGCATATACTATATTCCTGGCATGAGTAGCAGTGCGCTGAAATGTTGCGCGATTTTTAACAGAATGTTCGAAAAAGTAGGGGGTAGGATCAACAGGTTAAACAGCCATCACTAACATTGAGTGGCTGCTGCCAACATACTAACTCATCTCTAGCCACTAATAATAAAAACTTTACCCCAGTCCTCAGCAGTCCAATCCCTGTACCTTGTGGTGGTTAATTTCTTTACCATCAAATAAGGAGAGACAAACGTATCACACAAGTCAGAGTTATACTTAAACTAAATCTTTAATAATAAGAGCTTTGCAATAGCAATGACTTTCAACGATTCACCATTTCTAATGATACGTTGAGAGTGATAAAACAAAAGTAAAAAGGTATTTTATAGCGAAGATACACCCCTTTCAACCTACATGACGAACAACAGATACAAAGCATGTTCACAAGGTTAAGACTCCAAACTGGAACCATCTCTTCCTGGTATAGAGCAGAAACATTAACTCATGTTCTCTGGAATGCTCTTTAGGTTTTATCACCCAAAGACATCGTAAATCTCCTCTGTCAGTGTTATCTCATAGAGGCCCATCCTCAGTAGAACACACACAATAGTTAACAGAATACTCTATTTTGTCGAATAAAACAACCATTATAATGCAGTACAAGCATTATAACATAATCGTGCAATTTCCCTGACAACCTTTGCAGAATATCAGTATGTCCCTGATGTTTTTCTTGGAGAGAAGTGGATTCTTTGCTGCCTTTCTTGACACCAGGCCATCCTCCAAAAGTCTTTGTCTCACTGTGCATGCACTCACACCTGCCTGGTGCCATTCCTGAGCAAGTTCTGTACTGGTGGTGCCCCGATCCCACAGCTGAGTCAACTTTAGGAGACGGTCCCGTCAATTGCTGGACTTTCTTGGGCGCCGTGAAGCCTTCTTCACAACAATTGAACCGCTCTCCTTGAAGTTCTTGATGATCCGATAAATGGTTGATTTAGGTGCGATCTTACTGGCAGCAATATCCTTGCCTGTGAAGCCCTTTTTGTGCAAAGCAATGATGATGGCACGTGTTTCCTTGCAGGTAACCATGGTTGACAGAGGAAGAACAATGATTCCAAGCACCAACCTCCTTTAAACCTCCTTTAAAAAGGAGTTGCATTTTCCAATTAAGAACATTCAAAACAAAAAAAATAAAGAAAATATATGAGACAACGATAGGACAAGGTGACAGTAACAGACGAGCGTAACAAAAAATAATTATAATTATATATACAAACATACAATAAGAAAAAAATAATAATGAGACATTGGATAACCTGCCGTAGGCTACATATTATACATTACGTGTGAAACATTATGTGAAGGTTATATAGAGATTCAATCAATGAGATGTGGGGGGAGATTCTCCATATAGTCAATAAAAGGTTGCCAAATTCTGTAGAATGTCTTTAACTTATTCCTCAAGCAGTAAGTGATTTTCTCCAAAGGGATACAACTATTAACTTCCGATAGCCACATTGCAACTGACAGGGAGGAATCCAATTTCCATTTCAAGGCAATACATTTCTTGTTAGTAAAGTTACTCAGTAGACAGACCTCCGGGTCTAAAGGGAATGTAACCCCGTTGTAACGGGGCGTTCGTTCGTCGAAAGAGAGTCGGACCGAAATGCAGCGTGGTGGTTACTCATGTCTTTAATGAAACAAATGACGATACATGAACTAACTAAATAAATACAAAAACAACAAACGGAACGTGAAAACCTAATACAGCCTGTCTGGTGAACAACAACACGGAGACCGGAACAATCACACACGAAATACACAGTGAAACCCAGGCTACCTAAATACGGTTCCCTATCAGAGACAACAAGAATCACCTGACTCTGATTGAGAACCGCCTCAGACAGCCAAGCCTAAACTAGACACACCCCTAATCAACCACAATCCCAATGCCTACAAAAACCCCAATACGACAACACAATAAACCCATGTCACACCCTGGCCTGAACAAATATATAACGAAAACACAAAATACAATGACCAAGGCGTGACAGAACCCCCCCCCCCCTAAGGTGCGGACACCCGGACGCACCTCACAACCATAGGGAGGGTCCGGGTGGGCGTCTGTCCATGGTGGCGGTTCCGGCTCGGGACGTGGACCCCACTCCATTAATGTCATAGTTCCTCCCCTTTGCGTCCTGGGATAATCCACCCTCGCCTGCCGACCATGGCCTAATAGTCCTCACCCAGAACCCCACTGAACTGAGGGGCAGCTCGGGACTGAGGGGCAGCTCGGGACTGAGGCAGCTCGGGACTGAGGGGAAGCTCAGGACTGAGGGGCAGCTCGGGACTGAGGGGCAGCTCGGGACTGAGGGGCAGCCCGGGACTGAGGGGAAGCCCGGGACTGAGGGGAAGCCCGGGACTGAGGGGAAGCCCGGGACTGAGGGGAAGCCCGGGACTGAGAGAAAGCCCAGTACTGAGAGGAAGCCCAGTACTGAGAGGAAGCCCAGTACTGAGATGAAGCTCAGGCAGGTAGTAGGCTCCGGTCGATCCTGGCTGGATGGCGGATCTGGAAGATTCTGGTTGACTGGCAGATCTGGAAGAGACTGGTTGACTGGCAGATCTGGAAGAATCTGGTTGACTGGCAGATCTAGAAGATCATGGCTGACTGGCGGATCTAGCTGCTCTATGCAGACTGACAGCTCTGGCTGCTCCATGCAGACTGACAGCTCTGGCTGCTCCATGCAGACTGGCAGCTTTGTGCAGACTGACAGCTCTGGCTGCTCCATGCAGGCTGACAGCTCCTTGCAGACTGACAGCTCCTTGCAGACTGGCAGCTCCTTGCAGACTGGCAGCTCCTTGCAGACTGGCAGCTCTGGCTGCTTCATGCAGACTGACAGCTCTGGCTGCTTCATGCAGACTGACAGCACTGGCTGCTCCATGCAGACTGACAGCTCTGACTGCTCCATGCAGGCTGACAGCTCTGGCTGCTTCATGCAGGCTGGCAGCACCTTGCAGACTGGCAGCTCCTTGCAGACTGGCAGCTCCTTGCAGACGGGCAGCTCCTTGCAGACTGGCAGCTCTTTGCAGACTGGCAGCTCTGGCTGCTTCATGCAGACTGACAGCTCTGGCTGCTTCATACAGACTGACAGCTCTGGCTGCTTCATGCAGACTGACAGCTCTGGCTGCTCCATGCAGACTGGCAGCTCAGGCTGCTCCGAACAGGCAGGAGGCTCCGGCAGCGCTGTAGAGGAGGAAGTCTCTAGAAGCGCTGAACAGGCGGGAGACTCCGGTAGCGCAGGAGAGGAGAAATGATGCGTGGTGCTGGCACTGGCACTGGTGGTACTGGGCCGAGGACACGCACAGGAAGCCTGGTGCGGGGAGCTGCTACCGGAGGACTGGTATGTGAAGGTGGCACAGGATGGACTGGACCGTGAAGGTGTACTGGAGAGCCTGAGAGCAGGACTGGCACAGGACGTGCAAGGCTAGGTAGGTACACAGGAGGCCTAGTGCGTGAGGCTGGCACATTTTTCACCAGCCAACTAACACGCACCTCAGGACGAGTATGGAGCGCTGACCCAGGTGCCATCAAATCCCCGACACGCTCCGTCAGACGAATCTTGTACCTAAAGCACCAAGCTAGCAACTCCCTCATTACTCTCCACTCCACCTTCCCCATTAACTCCTTCACAGTCTCTGCTTCGCTCACCTCTAACACCGGCTCTGGTTCTGGTCTCCTCCTTGGCTCCTCACGATTAACAAGGAGAGTTGGCGATCTATCTCCAGACTCTGCCACTCTCCCTCTGAGCCCCCCTCCCCCCAATACATTTTTAGGGCTGACTCAAGGGCTTTCCTCTGCGCCGTCGAGATTGCCTCTCCAACTCCATTCTCCTATAGCCCTCTTCGCACTGCTCCAGTGAATCCCAGGTGGGCTCCGGCACTCTCTCTGGGTCGACCGCCCACCTGTCTATTTCATCCCACGTCGTATACTCCATGCTTCTGCTGTCCATAACTTCCTCCCTTCGCTGCTCCTGCTGTCGCTGCCTGTAACCACGCCACTCGGTCCGTGTGTGGTGGGTGATTCTGTAACGGCGTTCGTTCGTCGAAAGAGAGTCGGACCGAAATGCAGCGTGGTGGTTACTCATGTCTTTAATGAAACAAATGACGATACATGAAATAACTAAATAAATACAAAAACAACAAACGGAACGTGAAAACCTAATACAGCCTGTCTGGTGAACAACAACACAGAGACAGGAACAATCACCCATGAAATACACAGTGAAACCCAGGCTACCTAAATACGGTTCCCTATCAGAGACAACAAGAATCACCTGACTCTGATTGAGAACCGCCTCAGGCAGCCAAGCCTAAACTAGACACACCCCTAATCAACCACAATCCCAATGCCTACAAAAACCCCAATACGACAACACAATAAACCCATGTCACACCCTGGCCTGAACAAATATATAACGAAAACACAAAATACAATGACCAAGGCGTGACACCCGTGAATTGAGGATATGGTATAGCATACCCCCTGCCAGAAACCGTGTAGTTTTGAACACTGCCAAGTGGAATGGAGGAATGTTCCTTCTTCCGAGCCACATCTAAAACATAGGGAGGAGATATCTGGGTTGAAATTGTGCAGTCTAGATGGGGTGATATAGAGCTGATGGAGGAAATTAAACTGGATCAGTCTGTATCTGGAGTTCAATGTGGATGTAACACCATCCCTGCATAGGTCACTCCATAGATCCTCATCAAGATCAATACCCAGATATTTTTCCCATCTAAGTTGGGGTTTATCTAGCCCAGGCAGTGTTAGTCCTGACATAAGAGCATTGTATACACGGGAAATTGTCTTGAACAGTGGTTGGTCTGCGTGGCAGAGTTGTTCAATAGGTGACATCTTAGGTTGGTTCCATTGTCCCTTGAGAGTCACCCTAATAAAATGTCATAGTTGTAGGTAGCTAAAGAAGTCCCTGTTAGGCAAGTGGTATTTCTGTTTCAGCTGATCAAAAGACATAAGAACTCCCTCCTCGTAACAATGTTCCAGAAGAGTGATCCCCTTATCAGACCATGGTCTAAAGTTACTGTTCTGGAAAAACATAGGAATCAATCTATTGTTCCATAAAGGGGTTTTAGGGGAAAGGAATCTCCCTCGTCTGAACAGCTCATGCAGTTTGCACCATGCCAGGACAGAATGTATGAGTAAAGGCATTTACCTCAAACTTTTCAATGTTCAACCATGAGGGATAGGGACCATTGTCAAACCTCTGAGCCAGAAACCTAGACTGTGCAGCCCAGTAGAACATTCTAGAATTGGGGAGGTTTACTGTAATCAAGGGTCAGTTTATCCAGGCCAACCCTAGGGGTTTTGCCGTGCCAGATAAACTGTCTGGTCAGCTTGTCGAGAGAGGAAAAAAAATGCTGCGGGAACAGGGATAGGGAGAGATTGAAACAGATATAGAAATCTGGGCAGAACATTCATTTTAATTACATTGATTCTACCCAGTAGAGTGAGAGGTAAATCCATCCATTTACAAAGGTCAACCTCCACCTTTTACAACAAACTGGCCAGATTGAGTTTATAGAGGTTGTTCAGATTACCATCCACCATTATGCCCAAATATGTGAAGCCCATAGGCGACCATCTAAAAGGAAACTTGTGTTTGATGGTATGATGGTCAAAGACAGACAACGGTAAGATTCCGCTTTTATCAAAATTGACCTTATATCCAGAGAAAGAACTATAACACTGTAGTAGGATCTGCAAGTGAGAGAGGGAGTGTTCTGGGTTTGTTAGAAATAAGATAAGGTCGTCTGCAAAGAGTGATAATTTATGGGTATGGGGGCCCACCTCAAAGCCATGTATGTCAGGGTACGTTCAGATGGCGAGGGCAAAGAGGTGCGGGCTAATTGGGCAACCTTGTCTGTTCCCCCTATAAAGAGGAAAAGAGGAGGAAGTAATCCCATTTGTAGCAATCCTAGCTTTAGGAGATTTGTACCTAAACGGAAGTTTTCTAAGACGCGAAAGAGGAATGGCCATTCAACCCTATCAAAGGCCTTTTCAGCATCGAGGTAGACTGCGACACTAGGTATTTTGTTTTTGTTAGCAAGGTGAATTATATCAAAGAACCTTCTGAAATTATTGGAGGGCAATCTATTAATTATGAAGCCAGTCTGATCTGGGTTGACCAACAGGGGAAGACATGACTCCAGTCTCTTAGATAGCATCTTGGTGACCAGTTTACAATCTGTGTTAAGGAGAGAGATTGGTCTATAGGAGGCGCACTTTGGCAGGTTTTTCCCTTTCTTGTGGATTACAGTAATCACTGCTTGAGAGAAGGACTCTGGAAAGCAGTTGTCTTCCCTGGCTTTTTTAAGTACCTCCATAAGGTAGGGGACCAACAGCTCCCTACATTCTTTATAGAACCCTGGAGGGGAGCCATCCTCCCCAGGAGATTTATTAGAAGGTAAGGATTTAATGGCCTCCAACAATTCAGGATCTGAGAAGTGTTCACTCAGGCGCTCGCTGTCTTCCCCTGACAGGCATGGGAGGTTGAGAGAGGAGAGAAAGGAGTCGATCTCTGATAGTAATAATGCTGTTTTGATTTAGTGATGGCCCTCTCAGCTTGATATGTGTTCAGAATATTATATTTAAGTTTTTTATTTACCAAAAGCCTGTATAGATCTTTAGTCGGGCCTCTTTGGTAGGTTTTCTCTAGCTCGGAGATTTCAGATTCAAGGGCACTCAGTTCCGCACCGTGTTTTCTCTTCAGCCCTTAGTATAGGAAATGATCTGTCCCCTCAGATAGGCCTTCAATGTGTCCCAAAGAATGAAACTGTCAGGAGCGGAAGGTTTGTTTGTCAAAGTAAAAATATTGATCTGCTCTTTGATGAATGCACAAAATTCAGGTTGCTTTAGGAGTGTAGAATTTAGTCTCCATCTATATGCTTCATTTACCTTGGTAGGAATGGAGATTGATAATACCAGAGGAGAATGGTCACTAAGCAATCTGGGGAGATACTCGACATCTAACACTCTATGAAACAGTTGTTTCGAAAGTAAAAAGTTATCTATGCGTGTGTGTCTTGTGTGGGTGTGAATAAAAAGTGTAGTCCCCAAAATATACTCTCCTGTAAATGTAATATAACTCACCCCGGAAAGATACGGTTAGTTGAAAATGTACAAATCAATTATAGTGACCGGGAGATACCATAAGAGAAAACAAACTGCATTTGATCCCCCAGAGAGACCGTCCTGGCTCAGACGTTGCTCAGTTCTTTGAGAAAAGTGTGCACTTCTCCCGGTGTGTTGAAGAGATGGCTTCGGCCTTTGTACTGAACTTTCATCCGCGCAGGGTGGATGAGGTAGCCGGTGATGTTCTTCTCCTTCAGTGCTTCAGGCAGGTCTGAACTGCTTGCGGCGTCTGGCGAGGTCCGCGCTCATATCCGGGAAAAGGCTGACCCTCTTCCCATCGATGGTGATGTCCCCCTTTGGCTCTTGCGAGTTGCAGTATCTTCTCTCTGTCTTGGAAACGGAGGAACCTGATCAGGACGGCCCGTGGGGGCTCATCTGGCCGGGGTTTCAGCGCTGATCTTCTGTGGGCACGTTCGATTTCCAGCGGCTTGGTGAAGTTGATTATGCCTAGGAACTCCGGGATCCATTGAGTGAAGAAACGGACCGGGTCCCGGCCCTCGCTGTCCTCTTTCAATCTGCACAACGCAGAAAATAAAATATATTTTGGATTTTAGATTCTTCAAAGTAGCCACCCTTTGCCTTTTGACAGCTTTGCACACTCTTGGCATTCTCTCATCCAGCTTCACCTGGAATGCTTTTCCAACAGTCTTGAAGGAGTTCCCACATATGCTGAGCACTTGTTGGCTGCTTTTCCTTCACCCTGTGGTCCAACTCATCCCAAACCATCTCAATTGGGTGAGGTCGGTGTTATGAATTTTATGTATACATTTGATGTATAATGACTAAATTATGTATACATTTATAGTAATCTAACAGAATTCTACTCTGTCTCTGTATAATGAGGAAGAATGTTTGTCCATAAGAAAATAGGAACTGTTAGCAGACAAGGAACTGTGGCAGACATCTTGTGACCACTGTGAAACTGATAAAGGGAAGTAGGTCTCCCCACCCAGAGGGGAGAAACTGTTGGGCTTAAAGTAGATTGTGTAACATGTTGCAGGATGTGATAAGCAATGTATGTATGCATAAGAGAAGACTTGTAAACTATATTGTCATTGCCTGAGAGGAGGAGCGACATTTATGATGAAATGAGAGGTACAGTATATAAACCAATGTACATGAAATGATTGGCAGAGCTCTCGTAAATAAACGTTGCTGACTATCGTAGACTGGCCTCTGTCTGTTTCATTTCAACAAGAATCTTACAAATTCTTGGTAGCAGACCGAGGAGTTCAATTGAAGTTCAGTTTACATAATTCTCTTAACAGTCGGGTGATTGTGGAGGCCAGGTCATCTGCAGCACTCCATCACTCTCCTTCTTAGTCAAATAACTCTTACACAGCCTGCATTCCCACTAAGCGCAAACCAGATGGGATGGCATATCACTGCAGAATGATGTGGTAGCCATGCTGGTTAAGTGTGCCTTGAATTCTAAATAAATCACAGACAGTGTCACCAGCAATGCACCTCCACACCATCACACATGCTTCACCGTGGGAACCACACATTCAGAGATCATCCGTTCACCTACTCTGCGTCTCACAAAGACAGAGCGGTTGGGAACCAAAAATCTCACAGTTGAACTCATCAGACCAAAGGACAGATTATCCAAAGCTAACACCTCATTTGGCCACCTTTCCTTCCAGTTCTCTTCTGCCAATGACTGGAACGAATTGTGTAAATTGCTAAATTGTAATTACATTGTCACTATTGGCCAATTTATTGCCTTACCTCCTTACTTCATTTGCACACACTGTATACAGATGTTTCTATGGTGTTATTGACTGTATGTTTGTTTATCCCATGTGTAACTCCGTGTTGTTGCTTTTGTCACACTGCGTTGCTTTATCTTGGCCAGGTTGCAGTTGTAAATGAGAACTTGTTCTTGTTCTCAACCATCTGCCTCTGGGTCCCGCCTTTTAGGTGTTTGAGAACCATATGTTTTTTTCCCCCCATCATGGCGCCTGTCATGTGATAAGTTTGATTTTTTTTTTACGTGTCTTAACGTGTCTTAACGTGTATAGAATCAAAGTTAACCTTATCTGTTCCGCCTCACTAAAGATCCATGTAACACTTTTTAGCAGACATGACATAGGGCGATGGGCATTCCATGAATAGGAGGATCATAGTATTAATACATAGTTACTGTATACATTACATAGAGTATATAGAGCATCTGGGCTGAGTAGACAAATAAATATAAAAAAGTAACATCAAGCAAAGTGCATCTTTGTAGTTGAGGCACTGTGCCTTTTTAGTGCTTTATAGCGCCGTCTCCTCTCCTAATGTACTATGAAAAAAGAATGTGGATATGTACATTGTACATACTTTTAAAGAAAGACTGCCACTTAAGTACTGTGGTTGGTTGTATTACCTTAGAAATGAAGTATAGTGGCTGGTGGGGGTCTACTTAGAGTGAGTGGGTCTTCTAAAATGGGATGAGTGCACGCACACACACACACACACACACACACACACACACACACACACACACACACACACACACACACACACACACACACACACACACACATCCATATAACAATTATGACAATTATTGACTTACATGCTATATTTCCTCTTTTAAATTGTATTTTCAGTGTCCATGTATGTCATTGGCATCGGCTAATTTTAGCATTGCTTCCTATAGAAGAACAGTTACTTAGGGACAATAGAGTATAGATTGTATTGATGGGAGGGAGAAGGAATATTGTCTCAATTTACGATAAGTTAGTCTTGGGCATCACTGTATGTAGCCTAGTGTGCTTCTGCCTCTCCTCAGTGCACTGAGCTCTCTTTCAACTGGAAATGTTTCCTATAATGTTCAGAGCTTCATCAGCACTTGGCCCTTCCATACCTGCAGTACTGCTGGGAGTTTAGTTGAGAGTTAATTCCTTTTTACTCCAGTGACTGTCTGATTGCTGGCGGATTTTCCTCAGCCTAGTAGACAGGTTCCGGGCGAATCGAATGGACAGGCGCTGGACCTTAATCTCCTTTCCCCCTGTGCCCTCAGAACGTTGACTTTGATTAAAGATGACCATACGAGGGTGTTTAGCGTTCTTCTGCTTCGTGCTGATCCGATGGCATCGCTGAAGATCCTGCGGTGATCCATCCACGCCAAGCACCTCCGATATTAGCTTGATCACATAGCTGGAAAGGTCCCCTTTTTTCTCGTCCTCCGATAAGGACAATATGATTTTGTCTCGATCGCTGTTGTGTATAACTGACCGCTCACTCTCTCCCGGTTACTTGAGGATATATTGATCTATTGATTTTAATTTAAACTATGTTGTCCGGCTTCTACATATTATCATGGTCTTGACGGTAGAAAACTGAGCTATTATCTCCCAATGTGTCCCATCGGTATGTGTATGTGCCAAAAGTCACACAAATGTAAAATACAATGATATACAAACGATGCAACTAAAAAATAATACAAACAATAAAACAAAATCATTATGTGTGTGTTATAGTGTGTCTGTGTGTGTCCCTCACGTGAGTTGTTTTTTTAGTCAATTTGTTAAAGGTAATGTTGTTTGTCCGAGCAATTGGAGATGGAAGGGAGTTCCACAGATCTCGATAAAATGAATTGCTGTGAATTCTTTTAGGACTTGAGGACTGTGAAGAGTCTTGTGGGCATGTCTTGTGGGGTATGTATGGGTATCGGAGTTCAATGTTATTTGATTATGCAGACAATGCACTGTTTTGAGCCAGCTGCAGCTTTGCTAGGTTTTTCTTTACTGCACTTGAGCATTAATGGATAGTAATCAAGGTGGTACAAGACCAGAGCCTGAACAACTAGTACAATTGATTTTTGTGTCAAAAACATATTTTTATAACAAACATACCTCTCTACATCTTCACAACGACGCTGTCTATATGACTTGCCCATAATAATTAACCATCCAATGTTATACCTAGGAGTTTAGCTTCCTCATCTTGCTCAATGGTCACACCTTTATGTACAACTCCAGTTGAGGTTTAGGTCTTAGAGAATGTTTTGAACCAAATACAATGCTTTATGTATTTAAGGCCAGTTCATAATTAATCAACCATTCTGATACTGAATGTAACTCCTTATTTACAATTTCAATGAGCTCACTGGGTTTGGGTGCTGACATGTAGAGTGTTGAGTAATCCACATACATAATCATTCTAGCTTTGTGTAAGACCAGTGACAAATCATTTGTAAAAATAGATATGATTAACGTCCCAAGGCAACTGCCCTGAGCGACACCACACTGTACATATCTGATGTTAGAGAAGTTTCCGTTGAAGAACACTCTCTGGGTTCTATTGGATGAATAACTCCCAAACCTTGTGATAGCAGGTGATATAAAATCACATAATGTAAAGGTTGTCTTCCTCCTCTGACGAGGAGGAGTAGTAGGAATGATCGGAGGACCAAAGCGCAGCGTGGTAAGTGTTCATCATATATTTATTAAACCGAGAACACTAAACTAAATAACAAAGGAGAAAGGAAACAAAACAGTTCTGAAAGGTGACATACACATAACAGAAAAGAATCACCCACGAATCACAGGGGAAAAGACTCCCTAAATATGATTCTCAATCAGAGACAACTAATGACACCTGCCTCTGATTGAGAACCATACCCGGCCAAATGCAAAACACAACATAGAAAAAGGAACATAGACAACCCACCCAACTCACGCCCTGACCATACTAAAACAAAGACATAACAAAATAACTAAAGTCAGAACGTGACACATAAGTTTGTTTTTTCAATAACAATGTATGATCAATAACATCAGGATGATGCAATGAAATCTAACAATTCAGGTCCAACTAGCATGACAAAGCATGAACAAGGATGCTTAGGAAATTACAAATGAGAAAATATCATAAAACCCCTTTGCATAGAGTAATTTAGAGTTCACCCTGTAAAGATACAAGTCACACAAATTACAATTTGTATTATATGTTACGAATTTTCAAAACCTACGATATGTTACAAATTTGCGAAACATATGACACTAGCTGGTTAACGTTAGCTAGGCTAGGGTTTAGGATTATGGGGTTAGGGTCAGGATTAAGTTTAGGAGAAAGGTTAAAGGGTTAAGGTTAGGGTTAGGGGAAGGCTTAGCTAAAAGGGTTAGTGGAAGGCTTAGCTAACATGCTAAGCAGTTGCAAAGTAGGTAAAAGGAGTAAGTAGTTGAAAAGTTGCTAATTAGCTAAAATGCTAATGTTGTCCTAGATGAGATTTGAACTCCCACCCATCCACCCCGACCAACCACCCTACTTTCTTTTTTGCCTTAAGTAACTGTCTGTTTTCATACCAAACGTTGCATATCATACTAATTTGGGTGTCCCTGATGTACATTTACTATGTTACGTCTAGTCTATGAGACCAGGCTGGCTGATCAAATGTAATAGTAGTACTAGTAGCCACATAATGTGGGGCTGACTCACAAATGATCAAATATGATATGGACGGTGTACTTGTATAAGAGTATGAATTTGTGAAATTAAAAGATTCCACCTCTTTCCTATAGGCCAAAGTTTCAAGTTTCAAAGTTTATTTGCCACATGCACAGGATACAACAGGTGTAAAACAGTGCAGTGGTGTATGAACAACCTAGCCTGATGTTCTTTGGAAAGCTATCTCGGGAATTCATAAATATACCCAAGTGAGTGGACATCTAAGGGAATTGATTAATGAATGGTTCACACCTGATAACCCCAATTGACCTTTGTGCCCGCTCCCATATCCTGTCATTTTGTATTTCTTTGTGATTGTAACATATACAGGTAGACCAGAGAAGCCACATCACCGATTGGCAATTGACTGGCAACCTTAGAAGCAACTGCTGCTCACTGGTTGTGTAACCGGTGGGAAATGGCTAACTAGTTATCGGTGCGAGTTAGTAGCGTTTCAATTGGTGCCGTGACCCGGATCACTGGTTGCTTCGGAAAGGGAGAAGATCAAAGGGGGGTGAGTGTAACCGGTGTGAAATGGCTTGCTAGTTAGCGATGTGCGCTAATAGCATTTCAATCTGTGACATCACTCGCTCTGAGACCTTGAAGTAGTTGTTTCCCTTGCTCTGCAAGGGCCGTGGCTTTTGTGGAGCGATAGGTAACAATGCTTCGAGGTTGTCAGTTGTTGATGTGTGCAGAGGGTCCCTGGTTCGAGCCCAGGTAGGGTCGAGGAGAGGGACAGAAGCAAAACTGTTACAATTGTTCATATACAAAAGTTGTTCCTGGTTTTAAAAATGTTTTACCTACTCACTGTAGAAGTATGTTAAGCCAAAACATCTTTGTGCGCTATCCTGATTCAGTAAAATGTTTTTTATTTTTATTTTTATGAAGTCATCTTTATGTGACATAATTTTTAGTGCAGATCCATCACAATTGCTTCCTTATCTGATGCTTTTTAGTGAAATGTAACAGTTTTAGCATGTGTGCAAAATTTGTTCTTTGTTGCTTTAGGGTTCTTTGTTGGTTATCTGTAATTAAATTATCAGTGTCAGAGCATGACCTTCCCATAGATTTAAAAACTCTGTCTGCAATTAGCTCTTTTTGAAACAAGGTTAGTAATACTGCTTATTGCTAATATTGTGTAAAAATGATTACATGGCACAATCCTCTGGCTTTGTGTTCCTTTATTTTCATTATCTAAGTCCCCCCATTTTATATTCAGCTTACACAAAACCGTCTGGCTGGCTCAACCCAAAAAATACCTTGTTGTGAATTATATTGTCATGTGTGAAGATGTGGTTTTATATCAGCATGTAGGCCTGTCAACGGGAAGCGGTAAACAGCTATCTATCTCTGTGTGTTTAGGTCACTGGGCTGTTTCAGACTGTAGCCACAGTCCCTGTAGTATGTGAGCCTATTCTAACAGAACTACGTATGCCAAAGGACAGTTAATAATTTCTTCCTTTCAGGTCCAGTTCCAGGCATAAGCTACATCAGCGGTCGCTTAGGGCCCCCGGAAAGCATTACGTCTGGACAAAACCTGACACCATCCCTACGGTAAAGCATGGTCGTGGCAGCATCATGCTGTGGGGATGTTTTTCAGCAGCAGGGACTGGGAGACTAGTCAGGATAGAGGGAAAGATGAATGGAGCAAAGTAAAGAGAGCTCCTTGATGAAAACCTGCTCCATACCGCGCTAGTCTTATCGTTCCCTTCCTGCCACAGCTTGGGGTGAAGGTTAGGGTTATCTTCCAACAGGACATTGACTCTAAGCACACAACCAAGACAACGCAGGAGTGGCTTCGGGACAAGTCTCAATGTCCTTGAGTGGCCCAGCCAGAGCCCGGGCATGAACCCGATCGAACATCTCTGGAGAGACTTGAAAATAGCTGTGCAGCAACACTCCCAATCCAAACTGACATACTGTAACTTGAGAGGATCTGCAGAAAAGAATGGGAGAATCTCCCAAAATACATGTGTCCCAAGCTTGAACCGTCTTACCCAAGAAGACTCGAGGCTGTAATCGCTGCCAAAGGTGCTTCAACAAAGCATTGAGTAAAGGGTCTGAATATTTATTTACGTTTTTTTATTAGTAATACATTTGCAAAAAAATACAAATAAAGTTTTGCTTTGTCATTATGGGGTATTATGTGTAGATTGATGAAGAAAACAACTATTGAATCCACTTAATAAGGCTGTTGTCACGACTTCGGCCTAAGTCAATGCCTCTCCTTGTTTAGGTGGTGTTCGGCGGTCAACGTCGCCGGTCTATTTTTCATTTTCCATTTGTTTTGTCTCGTTTTCCCACACGCCTGGTTTTCATTTCCCAATTACTGGTCATGTATTTAACCCTCTGTTTCCCCCATGTCTTTTTGTGTGATTGTTTTTTGTTTAGGTCGGTACGTTGCCGGCTGTTTTTTTTCAGGGTGCTGTGTTCACCCGTGTTTTGTGGCAACCATTATTGTTCACACATTGATATTGTGACTTTGTGATATTTTTCTTAAGTAAAGTACGTTGTTCACTCATCTCTGCTCTCCTACACCTGACTTCATGCACCAGCTACACCCACCGTCTGACAGCTGTAAAGTAACAAAATGTGGAAAAAGTCAAGGGGCCTGAATACTTTCCGAATGCATTGTATATATACAGTATATATATATTTATATATAAAAAAAGATTTAGGAACTCTGGCCTCAACTTAATATTGAGAATAACAATAGTAGAATACAGCAGGTCCAATAAAATCAAAAATGTCTCTCTTGTTATGTCAGTCACTGAAAATCACTCAATTAGCCATGTCAGCTATCAATTTTTGGATAGTTAGTCTAGCCAGCTATCTAAATTTGTAGTAATCATGGCCGAACACTGACAGGACATGCAGGGCACTGACCTCCAGGGGGCCCCCGTAGGTTTTAGTCATTCTCACTCAGATATGATATTAGCATGGCATAAATCATTACAAAATGTGTATAATTGCAAGAAATTTGCTTTAAAATGCACTTGTTTCTCTCTTCCCCATGGCAAAGTGAGTAGAATTTCAAGAAATGTGCTGCCCAATGGCAAAATAACAGAAAACTTACATTTTCTTCACACACCATGGCAGAATGTGTAGAATTGCATGAAATTAACTTTAAAACAAAAACAATTATCTCCACATTTTGGGGGCCACTAAAATATTTTGTTGCGAGGTTTGGGGCCCTCCAAATAAATCTTGCCTAGGGCCCCCAAAATGCTAGAGTCAGCCCTGTATTGCACTTCTGTACGTATTTACTGACTCACTTCAAGAAAAAAAAGGTTGGTTTAAGGTTGGTGTGTGCTTCTAATATATAATAAATATATGCCATTTAGCAGACGCTTTCTTCTGTGCAGAGCGCTGTTTTAAGTATTAAATATGATAGCGAGTAAATCAGGCGAATGTGTTAAAGTCTAAATGTCATCTGCATCCCCATTATAATGATATATAAACATGTTATATAAAACATGTTACAATACTGCAGTGAATCACATTAGGATTAGATTTTGTGTACACATTGTAAGGCACAAGCGGTGTCTCTCACTCTGTGGTGAGATTGCTAACAGGAGTAAAAGATATTGGTCTGTGGTGGCACCATCATTCACATATTCTCTAGCACTTACACATGAGAACATCTTGGTCATTGAGTATATCTTGATTACATTATCTTGGCAGTAGTTTCATTTGAATAATTGCTACATGCAACAGGGGATGAAGTTACTGTAATAGATTTATTTACATAGAATCAAAAAGTATCACTGTATTGACATGTGCTAGCAGATTTACAATACATTTTATAAGAAAATTATGACATTGCAAAATGTGCCAAAGATATTCAAATAGATATACTGTACTAGAGAAAATACTATACAAAGGGAAATTAAATGGTTTGTGGAATTTATATTGATTGGGTTGATTTCTGTAAAAATCAACCCTCTGGTGTGAAACTCTGAGATGAGTGACAATTTCCTGACTTTGCCATGCACCTGAATCAGAGCCTATTATTTTCGGATGATTGTATTTGACACTGGATTTGGTATTTACATATGTTTTGGAATGAACAGTATATGTGATGTTAGATGTATTTGTCTTTGCAGTTAAGTTTCTGTTCACACGGCAGTAGACCTCTCATCCACGCTGGTGGTCTGTGAGTAGACAGATCCTGTCCTCGAGGCTCTGAAGTCCCGGGGCAGGTAGTTCTTCATGAACTGACACAGCCTGCAGGGAACCTTGTTAATCAGTCTTATGAGATGCCTTCTAAACTTCTGCCCCAGAAACACATAGAGGATGGGATTCAGGCAGCTATGGGAGTAGGCCATGGCCTCTGTGATCTGTAGAGTGAGTCTGATGGCTTTGCTACTCTCACAGCTTGAGTAGACCTCACTTAACTCCAAGGCCTTGAAAAATGACGTCATGTTGTACGGAGTCCAGCAGCAGAAAAACACCACAACCACAATGAGAATGAGTCTGATGGCCTGCTTTTTGGAGGATGGGCGACTGAGCAGCCTTCTCACTATCTGTGTGTAGCAGAACCCCATGATGACGAGGGGGATTAGCAGACCAAGTGTGTTCATTTTGAAAAGGCCCAAAATTACCAAAGCCCTGTCATCATAGACAGGGCGACAATTTTCTTTCTCGTTGTGTTTCTCCACTTTAAGAAACAGTGCCTCAGGAAACGAGGCCAGGAATCCAGCCAGCCAGGTCACGACGGCAGCGATGGCCCCGTACTTCCGTGTTCTAGCTCTCATGGCGTACACAGCATGGACTATGGCCAGGTACCTGTCCACACTCATCAGGGTGATGAAGAAGATGCCACTGTAGAAGCCAATGTGGTAGGCGCCGAGGACCACTTTGCACATGACGTCACCAAACACCCACTGATCTGTAGCGTGGTGTGCCAGGAAAGGCAAGGTGCAGACTAGGAGCAGGTCTGCCAAGGCCAGGTTCAGGAGACACACGTCGGTCATGTTGCGTAGTTTCACCCCCAGCAGGATGACCCACAGGACCAGAACGTTCCCCAGAAACCCCAGAATGAAGAAGAGAGAGTACAGCACTGGCAGGAAGCTGGCTCCGTGTGGCTTGTACTTGCAAACGCCATCATCATAGTCACCATAGTCGTATGTGGTTACGTCAAATGTGTTTGCAAAATGTGTGCTGTAAAAGATCAGACGAGTAGAATGAACAAAGCAGCAATGATAAGAATGAACATTCTTAAAGCCACAATCTGAAAGTTGTGCTTATTATCAAAATGTGTTCCATCAAACAACAATATTTACAGTACAATGGAGTAAATGCAATTAGTACTTTATTTCTATGAGCAACATTTCATTTTTTAAAACATGATTGGAAGATTGGGGCAGAAATCCTGTACCACCAATTGCACTCTTTCCTCAAAATATGTGTTTCTAAAAGTCAGACATTTTAGACCTTATTAACTTACCCATATGCATAACTGGATGAGTTCTCATATGCATAACTGGATGAGTTCTCATATGAGTAACTGGATGAGTTCTCATATGCATAACTGGATGAGTTCTCATATGCATAACTGGATGAGTTCTCATATGCATAACTGGATGAGTTCTCATATGAGTAACTGGATGAATTCCCATTCTCAACACTCACAGAGCTGAAGGGAATGGTTGTGATGTTCCCCCTGAAATTCATTACCAATGATTTGAGCTTCTCAATTACAGGCGCATGTATCAATGGCCCATGTTGTACAGCATAAAATATGACATTACATTATTTACAGCAATGATGTAATTATTATAAGTTATTATGATAAATGTATTAATTGATGATACTATTAATATTCAAATAGAGCTATTTGTCAAATAAAAAATATAAAGTCCCACCCTGCCGTTGTGTTAACAGGAAATCCAGTGATATTCATCCCTGAAATAAAATGTAACAAATGACCACTGAAATTGTTTTGATTTATTCATTGCTAATTACAGGACTGCAATTCATTTGATGAAATTTGCTAATTTGCTAATAAAATTACGTACAAAAAATAAATAAATTACAATGACTTGAATGGCAAAAGGCTGAAGCCTGCAGAGACACTATGTTGAAGATTCAAGACACTGTACAACACTATGCACAGAAGAGTAACTTTTGCAAAGCATCCTAAAGCCAACCCTCACATTCAGTAAGCATAATATACTCACTGTCAAACTGGGTTGAGTTGTCTCTCTGGGTGTGACACTGGTGTGACAGTAGTTCTGGGGGCTGTAGTGTCTCTTAACAAGGTCAAGAGCAAGGGAACCTATATCTGCAGGGTTTTTTTCTCCAACAGATGTCTTTGGCAGGGGTGGGGGGTGGTGTGGGCGGATAGATGTGGCCAAACTATACTGCATAGCTGAGTTCAGATTTAAGTCCAAATGGCATGCATTTGTACCTGCACATCCCCTGTGCATCATGAATGCTTGGAACACTACAGGAAGCTGGAGGAATCCATGCTGCAGGTTTAGTTTATTGAACACTGTGGACCCTTTTTCAAGATCATTAATGTATTATCCTTTTTGAACAGAGGAGTGCCACTACTCCTAAAAGCTTGATCTGTGCTGCAGACATGTTCACCACCAAGCAGGATATCCTGTAGATGATGCAAACTCATAGTGGTGCTCAGGCAACTAACTTTACTGAGAAGTGGTTAGCTGAAGACGGAACTAATTTTGTGTCATGACTGAGAGATGCCTTAGTTCTAGCATTATTGCTAGCATTCAATTGTCAAAATATGATGACTGCTGATATACTTCCTGTCTTTGAACAATTACAATACATTTGATGATGACTAGATTGATATGTGTGTTTTCTGGATCCAAACAATTGTAAGTAAACCTACTGTATATATATATATATATATACTGTAAAGAAGATTTGAACCTATTGACAGATATAGCAGGATTGTTGTCTGTCTCATCTTTGAATTTAGCATCTTCAACTGAATAAAATATATTGTGGTGCAGATTGGATTATAGGGGGGTACAGCAGCAGCATAAAATGACAACACAATGCAGAACAAATATATTTCAGTACAACAAAATGCACAGGCTTATTTATTGATTAAAAAAACCCTCCCGAAAGGAACACAAATACCTACTCAGCCAACAAAGTTCAAAATAATTCAAAAGGTCAAATTCCTGATTTGATGTCCAAGTTCAAGTTAATACCAAAACAGGTCCTCAATAAAAGGAGGGTCAAAATTCTACCAAAATAATATTTGGCCAGCAAATGTAGCCAATGAGTAGCCAGATAGCCACCGGCCATCCAGCAGCACTCCTCTGGCCACAACCCTGCCCCTGGTTGTGTTTTAATGTTATAACAAAAACGTGTGCATACAATAAGAATAGAAATTGAGATAATCTCTATGCAAATCATATTGATATTATGTTACAGCAACATTGTGTGCAGGCCTGTACTGTACATGAAATACATACATGGGTAATCAAAACATAAACAGCCCATCACCCTTTAGCAAATAGTCAGAGCTCATCAAAATACAGTGCCTTGCGAAAGTATTCGGCCCCCTTGAACTTTGCGACCTTTTGCCACATTTCAGGCTTCAAACATAAAGATATAAAAGTGTATTTTTTTGTGAAGAATCAACAACAAGTGGGACACAATCATGAAGTGAGGATCTCTTAATGATCCAATGTTGACCTAAATGACTAATGATGATAAATACAATCCACCTGTGTGTAATCAAGTCTCCGTATAAATGCACCTGCACTGTGATAGTCTCAGAGGTCCGTTAAAAGCGCAGAGAGCATCATGAAGAACAAGGAACACACCAGGCAGGTCCGAGATACTGTTGTGAAGAAGTTTAAAGCCAGATTTGGATACAAAAAGATTTCCCAAGCTTTAAACATCCAAAGGAGCATTGTGCAAGCGATAATATTGAAATGGAAGGAGTATCAGACCACTGCAAATCTACCAAGACCTGGCCGTCCCTCTAAACTTTCAGCTCATACAAGGAGAAGACAGCCAAGAGGCCCATGATCACTCTGGATGAACTGCAGAGATCTACAGCTGAGGTGGGAGACTCTGTCCATAGGACAACAATCAGTCGTATATTGCACAAATCTGGCCTTTATGGAAGAGTGGCAAGAAGAAAGCCATTTCTTAAAGATATCCATAAAAAGTGTTGTTTAAAGTTTGCCACAAGCCACCTGGGAGACACACCAAACATGTGGAAGAAGGTGCTCTGGTCAGATGAAACCAAAATTGAACTTTTTGGCAAAAATGCAAAACGTTATGTTTGGCGTAAAAGCAACACAATAAAGGTAAAATAAAATAAAAAAACACAGCTCATCACCCTGAACACACCATCCCCACTGTCAAACATGGTGGTGGCAGCATCATGGTTTGGGCCTGCTTTTCTTCAGCAGGGACAGGGAAGATGGTTAAAATTGATGGGAAGATGGATGGAGCCAAATACAGGACCATTCTGGAAGAAAACCTGATGGAGTCTGCAAAAGACCTGAGACTAGGATGGAGATTTGTCTTCCAACAAGACAATGATCCAAAACATAAAGCATAAATCTACAATGGAATGGTTCAAAAATAAACATATCCAGGTGTTAGAATGGCCAAGTCAAAGTCCAGACCTGAATCCAATCGAGAATCTGTGGAAAGAACTGAAAACTGCTGTTCACAAATGCTCTCCATCCAACCTCACTGAGCTCAAGCTGTTTTGCAAGGAGGAATGGGAAAAACTTTCAGTCTCTCGATGTGCAAAACTGATAGAGACACCCCAAGCGACTTACAGCTGTAATCGCAGCAAAAGGTGGCGCTACAAAGTATTAACTTAAGGGGGCTGAATAATTTTGCACGCCCAATTCTTCAGTTTTTGATTTGTTAAAAAAGTTTGAAATATCCAATAAATGTCGTTCCACTTCATGATTGTGTCCCACTTGTTGTTGATTCTTCACAAAAAAATACAGTTTTATATCTTTATGTTTGAAGCCTGAAATGTGGCAAAAGGTCACAAAGTTCAAGGGGCCGAATACTTTCGCAAGGCACTGTACATTTAAAGTTAAATATTATACAGTTACACTTCATTTATATGCAAGTCTGTGTTCAGAAGAATACTTCATTATTCCACACGACACAGAAATTGGTCTTCTGCTCTACTTGCTGCTTTCCAAATGAAGTGTTTTTTGTCAATGAAAATGCATCAAATAGGTTTTCAGCAATGGAAGTATTGTCTTTCAGCAGTACAATCACACAGGTGTGTTAGAAGTCTCGTTTTCTGATCCTCTGCTGCTCACCATTGCATGTTTGCCGAGCTTTTTACACAGTGGATATCTAGAGAGCACAGTGCCCAAACACTTTCTGAATTTCTCTCCTACAAAAGCATAAATGACTGGGTTGACACAGCAGTGTGCCAGCGCTATGGTTTCTGTCACCTCCATAGCTGTATCAAGCTGTGTTGAAGCCTCACAGCTATTCCCAATGTCAAACATCTGAAGGGTCTGGAGGAAAACCACAACGTTGTAAGGGACCCAGGAGACTACAAACACACCCACGACGGCGAATATCAGTTTCATGGCCCTGTCTTTTTTGGAGTTCCTTAACCTCTGTAGTACAGTGAGAATACAGATGTAACAAAAGACCACTATGGGCAGACATAGGACGAGCCCCACTCCGTTTTCACCAAAGTTCCGTAACAACTTCCATGTCTTCTCTGTGTTCTCTGGGTAAATCAGCTGGCAACTTGTACCACTGTTCTCGTCATTCTCCCTCACCACCGCTACGAAGATGGCCTCAGGGAGAGCAGCGCTGATGGACGCTACCCAGACGATGATGCTCGCCAGCGCTCCATAGCGCAGCGTCCTGGCCCTCATGGCGGCCACGGCGTGAACGATGGCCAGGTAGCGATCCACACTCATCAGGGTCACAAACAGGATGCTGCTGTAGAAGCCCACCTGGTAGGCACCAGCCATGATCTTACACGGACTGTCCCCTTCAAACTCATGACCCTGGGCGTGGTAGGCCCAGAGAGGCAGGGAGAGGGAGAGGAGCAGGTCAGATAGGGCTAGGTTCAGCAGACAGATGTCTGTCATTGTCTTCAGTTTCATGTACTTGAGGAGGACCCAGAGCACCAGACTGTTGCCTGTCAGACCCAGGGTGAACACCAGGTAGAAGAGAATGGGCTGGTAGTTGGACCCTTGGGTTAGACTGGTGCCAGTGCTACAAGGGCTTTCATAGCTGCCATAGTAATTGTCTGTGCTGGTGGCCTCGGGTGTGTTCATCTTACTGAGGAAAAAAAGATGGTGTGAATTGTTAGTTAACAATCAATGCTGTATTGTGTGCATCCTTGTCATAGAGATCCTATTAAATTACTACTAGGGCTATGTCATAAACCCCCAAAGTTCCAGAATGGGTTTAAAAGAAAGCCATATTGGTCAAGGAGAAATCCAAACCAGTCTTATTGGAATGAATGGCAGTAGAGGCATAATCCTGATTTTACATATGCGGATATGTGATATCAGAAACACATGTTAACCTCTTACCTCCACCCGACACGCAGGCGTCCCATCTAGACATCTGGAAATGCAAATGCGCTACGCTAAATGCTAATAGCACTCGTTAAAACTCAAACGTTCATTAAAACACACATGCAGGGTACTGAATTAAAGCTACACTCGTTGTGAATCCAGCCAACAAGTCACATTTTTAAAATGCTTTTCGGCGAAAGCATGAGAAGCTATTATCTGATAGCATGCAACACCCCTAAAGACCCGCAGGGGACGTAAACAAAATAATTAGCATAGTCGGCGCTACACAAAATGCAGAAATAAAATATAAAACATTCATTACCTTTGACCATCTTCTTTGTTGGCACTCCTAGATGTCCCATAAACATCAATATTGGGTCTTTTTTTAGATTAAATCGGTCCATATATAGCATAGATATCGATCTATGAAGACTGTGTGATCAAGGAAAAAAACAGCGTTTTATAACGCAACGTCATTTTTTAAAATAAAAAAAGTTGACGATAAACTTTCACAAAACACTTCATAATACTTTTGTAATGCAACTTTAGGTATTAGTAAACGTTAATAATCGATCAAATTGATCACGAGGCGATGTATATTCTATAGTTGTACGTCTTAAAATAATGTCCGGATAAATCTCAACCAAAATATCCGGTCGGAGACCGGAAGAAATGGGCTGTCTCTTGTCCGTTTGACCAAGAAACAAATCCTAGGCAAATGACAAGACTGTTGACATCGTGTGGAAGCTGTAGGTATTGCAAACCCCGGCTCCAGGTAATGTGGTTTCTATTCAACAATACATTCAAGTGGCGCATTGATATATTTTCCAGTTTTCAGTGATCAGATTTTCCTGCTCTTTTCGATGAAACGCACATTCTGTTATAGTCACAGCCGTGATTTAACCAGTTTTAGAAACGTCTGAGTGTTTTCTATCCACACATACTAATCATATGCATATACTATATTCCTGGCATGAGTAGCAGGGCGCTGAAATGTTGCACGATTTTTAACAGAATGTTCGAAAAGTAGGGGGTAGGATCAACAGGTTTTTAAAGGCATATGATATTAGAAATTGTGTAATAGAATTATTGTCAACCTAAAATATGAACATATAATTATAAATACAGTTTATACGGGTTTTATGTAAAGTTTCTGTATAAATAGCCTCTAAAATACACTGAGACCAGCCACCCAGACAGCTGATGAAACTGAGGAGTATTTATGTCTGTAATAAAGCCCTTTTGTGGGGGGAAAAAAACATTCTGATTGGCTGAGCCTGGCTCCCCAGAGGGTGGTCCTGGCTCCCAAGTGGGTGGGTCTATGCCCTCCAAGGCCCACCCATGGCTCCGGCCCTGCCCAGTCATGTGAAATCCATAGATTAGGGTCTAACAAATTTATTTCAACTGACTGATTTCCTTATATTTTGCACTTGTGCACTGATTTCCTTAACTGTAACTCAGTAAAGTCGTTGTTGCATGTTGCATTTATATTTTTGTTCCGTATGTATGTCAACAGTCTATAAATGTCACTATAGACGGTGGTGCGGACAGCCCAGTACATCACTGTGGCCGAGCTCCCTGCCATCCAGGACCTCAATATGAGGCAATGTGAAAGGAAAATGGTTAGACTCCAGTCACCCAAGGCATAGACTCTTCACTCTCCTTTCGGCACACCAAGTGGTACCGGAGCAACAAATCTGACACCAACAGGCTCCGGAACAGCTTCTATACCCCAAGCCATAAGACTGGTAAATAGCTAACAAAATGGCTACACAGACTATTTGCAATGACCCTTTTATTGTATTTAAATTTTACACTGACTCTACACACTCACTCACACACACATTCACACTGACCCTCCAACACAAGCACACAAACCATTTGCTCACACACACACATAACACGCACACACATTCATACTGACTACACACACGCATGCACACTCACATAAAATCATCATATACACTGCTGCTACTCTGTTTATCATATATCCTGACGCCTAGTCACCTTTAACCTCCAGTGGTTTGTGAAAGTATTCACCCCCCTTTGCATTTTTCCTATTTTGTTGTCTTACGACCTGGAATTAAAATCGATTTTTGGGGGGTTTGTATTATTTGATTTACACAACATGCCTACCACTTTGAAGTTGTAAAATATGTTTTATCTTGAAATAAGACAAAAAAATGGACAAATTTAGCGTGCATTACTATTCTTCCCCCCCAAAGTCAATACTTTGTAGAGCCACCTTTTGCAGCAATTAAGGCAAAACTTCTCCAGCTCCTTCAAGTTGGATGGGTTCCGCTGGTGTGCAGCAATCTTTAAGTCATACCACAGATTCTCAATTGGATTGAGGTCTGGGCTTAAACTAGGCCATTCCAAGACATTTAAATGTTTCCACTTAAACCAATCGAGTATTGCTTTAGCAGTATACTTGGGGTCCTTATCCTGCTGGAAGGTGAACCTCCGTCCCAGTCTCTGGAAGACTGAAACATGTTTCCCTCAGGAATTTCCCTGTATTTAGCGCCATCCATCATTCCTTCAATTCTGACCAGTTTCCCAGTCCCTGCTGATGAAAAACTTGGGATTGGGTTCTCTGGGTGATGAGAGGTGTTGGGTTTGCGCCAGACATAACGTTTTCCTTGATGGCCAAAAAGTTCCATTTTAGTTTAATCTGACCATAGTACCTTCTCCATATGTTTGGTCTCCCACAAATGCCTTTTGGCGAACTCTGAACATGTTTGCTTATTTTTTTCTTTAAGCAATGGCTTTTTTTCTGGCCACTCTTCCGTAAAGCCCAGCTCTGTGGAGTGTTCAGCTTAAAGTGGTCCTATGGACAGATACTCTAATCTCCGCTGTGGAGCTTTGCAGCTCCTTCAGCGTTATCTTTGGTCTCTTTGTTGCCTCTCTGATTAATGCCCTCCTTGCCTAGTCCTTGAGTTTTGGTGGGCGGCCCTCTCTTGGCAGGTTTGTTGTGATGCCATATTCTTTACATTTTTTAATAATGCATTTAATGGTGCTCCGTGGGATGTTCAAAGTTTCGGATATCTTTTTATAACCCAACCCTGATCTGTACTTCTCCACAACTTTGTCCCTGACCTGCTTGGACAGCCCCTTAGTCTTCATGGTGCCGCTTGCTTAGTGGTGTTGCAGCCTCTGGGGCCTTTCAGAACAGGTGTATATATACTGAGATTGTGTGACAGATCATGAGACACTTGGATTGCACACAGGTGGACTTTATTTAATGAATTATGTGACCTCTGAAGGTAATTGGTTTCACCAGATCTTATTTAGGGTCATCATAGCAAATGGGGTGAATACATATGCACGCAACACTTTCAGTTTTTTTTGTTATAATTTTTTTATTTTTTATTAATTTCACTTCACCAATTTGACTATTTTGTGTATGTCCAGTACATGAAATCCAAATAAAAATCTATTTAAATGACACGTTGTAATGCAACGAAACAGGAAAAATGCCAAGGGAGATGAATACTTTTGCAAGGCACTCTATACATATCTACCCCTACCACTCCAGTATCCCTGCACATTGTATACTGTATATGGTATTGGCTCTGACCCTGTATATAGCTTACTTACTTTCTCGTGTTCCTCTTATTTCTATTTCTCGTGTATTTTTGTTCTACTTTACTTTATTTTATGGTACTACTAGTATCGATTACTGCATTGTTGGGAAAGAGCTTGCAAGAAAGGCATTTCACAGTACTTGTGCACTGTACTTGTTTTCTTGTAGTGCCATTATGTGATACGCACTTGTTGCATTTACAATGTGTCTAAGTCCTATCATCAACTGATATCAGCCAGTGTATGGATGTGGATTGACTGCATTGTTTGAATAGAATTTGAAAAATTCATGGAATCATTCCTCTAAAACTGTCTGGCTAGCTAGCTAACAAACATACAGTGCAGAAACATTCTTCAAATGCATTATTTTACACAATATCTTATCCCCCCCTGACCAAAATGGCTGGCTTTTATCCCATCATTAGAAGGTTAATGTCCATTCTAGTATTCTAGTTCCTAATTGTGTTATGAATGGTTACCTGTACACAGCCAGAGATTATAAAATCATATGTAACTTCAAATGTTAAAGCTATTATTTGTCACTCATCCTCCTATGTACTCCATTATGGCATCATACTTGTATCACTAAATACTTTAGCCACATGTAATATATCAGTTTCCATGGTAACTGTGTTTTAACTTGGGTAATGATTCTTTCATATGAATTATAATGCTTTCAAATGAATCACAGAGTGTAATGATAAACTTTAAAACACCATGATGACTGATATGAAGAGAAATGGGTCATTCAAAACAACCTGTGGGAATGAACCGAATTTACATACTTGATGGAGATAACAAAGAAACAGCCCCTTATAATACATCTTCAGAAATCTTATGTCTAACAACAAGGCTTTTATTACTGTTGTTGTCAAGGTTATGTAAGCTCAATACTGACATTTTTTGTTGTTCAAAGAACAACAGCTAAAAAGCTTTGGCATGCTCACTATTTATTTGAAAAGCTATTACCCCGTAGGGCCATATTAATGTACTAATACAATGTCTTGTTTAAAACAAAATGTTTCCAAATTAAAAAATAAAATTTTCAAAACTATACTTTTTCCCTCACAATGTATGTATTGACAGACACAAAAAAAAAGTATTGGATCTAAAGACTATTTCTACATCCTCTTTAAACCAGAATCAAACCACAAGTCATATGATCTCACACATCACCCACCATCCCCTGTTAAATACTGACACCCCCTGTTGACCGACCCCATTTTGTAGTTCCTGTGAGACTAACACCCCTTCACAGACTGTCTATGTCTGCGTATATATTTGTAGGCTTTATGTCTATATGCAGGCTATCATGAAGTGAAAATATATTTTATTTACCCCAATATCTTCTTTTCTGATGTACAGGTTGAATGCTGTAACCTTCCCTCTGGTGATAACGTGTGTGCTGGTTGAAACAGTCTGGCTGGGAAACTACTCTTTTTCTTTTCTCTACTCTATTCTTTTGTACCAATGACTGCAACTTTTTTCTAGTAAGGTGTGCTCTAGATAACTATTTCTTTTCATTTCTGCATTGAGCAGGCTGAGGTGTAAATGTGGGTTTCCTGTAATGGCCCTCTAACTAAATGTCTGGGAATGAGTGTGGGTGAGGGAAACATCACCAAACATACAGATATCTGTCACGCATGTAGATGCTGCTTTGAACTGCTTTTCAGATGGAAAGACACAAATGAATAGAGTACATCTTAAACATCTTAGAAAGTAAATTCCGTAACTTTTATTCATGGAAGTAGTCCTTGTGTGGGTTATGTCTGTAGTAGAAGAAGGAGTAGGCTGGTAACCGAAGTGTTGCCGGTTTGAATTTCAGGGCTGATGGGGAAATTTGGTGTGACTGTGCCGGCAGCCACAGAGTTGCTGGCATCAGAACATCATGTGCGGCCTGCTGCCGTTGTGCCCTTGAGCAAGGCACTTCATCTTTTACATGATTTAGGGGCACTGCTTTGGGCTTTTTCCAGCCTCTTGTGCTTATCTTACAATAGTTTGCTTCCATATTAGATGAGGTTTGACAATACGTGTTTCCTAGAAAGATTCGTTCAACAACCCATTTTCTGTGGTTTAACGAGAAGTGGCTGGCCATTTACTTTCCTTGACACTTGTGCTTTCTGAGTCTCACTTCCTTATTTCATGTAAGCTATGTCAAGGCTATGTCCCTGTGTTGTTTAAGTTGTTTTGGTGTGAATTGATGTATCTCTGTGCATGTAGACCAAGCTGAATAAGTCAACATCAAGTAAAGGTACAGGTGGGAAATGTCACTGAACAAGATTGTCTAAATGCCCATTATATACAGAATATCTTATACCATGAACAAACTATCAAAAGTGTGGTTTGAAATAAAAAAGAAAACATGTTATTGAAGACAAGGTAAAAATGAAGACAAGGTAATCACATATCCTAGACAGTCATGTATACAGGATATAAGTTTCATGCCACGTCCTATTGTGTTGTCTATTTACAAAACAGCAGTCTCAGCTTTTTTTATTTGTGTTTTTTTTAAACAGACAGCAGTGTTGTGACATTTATTAGCTTGTTAAAAAGCAAATGCCCCAGTCAGGTTTCTGTCACATTCTTAGAAGAAAAAAGCTAGAACATACAAACTCAAAAATGAAGGAAAAAGGGTGAATCAATCTTTAAATTAAAAAATATATATAACTATATGTGCAGCGTATTCGGAAAGTATTCAGACCCCTTGAATTTTTCCACATTTTTTTTACATTACAGCCTTATTCTAAAATTGATTCAATAGTTTTCCCCCTCATCAATCTACACACAATAAAAGTAAAAACGTTTTTTTATTGCAAATTGAAAAAAGCTAAAAACTGAAATATCACATTTACATAAGTATTCAGACCCTTTACTCAGTACTTTGTTGAAGCACCATTGGCATCGATTACAGCCTTGAGTCTTCTTGGGTATGACGCTACAAGCTTGGCACACCTGCATTTGGGGAGTTTCTCCCATTCTTCTCTGCAGATCCTCTCAAACTCTGTCAGGTTGGATAGGAGCATTGCGCACAACTATTTTCAGGTCTCTCCAGAGATGTTAGATTGGGTTCAAGTCCGGGCGCTGGCTGGGTCACTCAGGGACATTCCGAGACGTGTCCTGAAGCCACTCCAGCATTTTCTTGGCTGTGTGCTTAGGGTTATTGTTCTGTTGGAAGGTGAACCTTCACCTCAGTATGAGGTCCGGAGTGCTCTGGAGACGGTTTTCATCAAGGATCACTCTGTACTCCGTTGATCTTTCCCTCGATCCTGACTAGTCTCCCAGTCCCTGCCGCTGAAAAACATCCCCACAGCATGATACCGCCACCACCATTCTTCACCGTAGGGATGGTGCCAGGTTTTCTCCAGACATGATGCTTGGCATTCAGGCCAAAGAGTTCAATCTTGGTTTCATCAGACCAGAGAATCTTGTTTCTCATGGACCGAGAGTCCTTTAGGTGCCTTTTGGAAAACTCCAAGTGGAAAACTGTCATGTGCATTTTACTGAGGAGTGGCTTCCGTTTAGCCACTCTACTATAAAGGCCTGATTGGTTTAGTGCTGCAGAGAAGGTTGTCCTTCTGGAAGATTCTTCCATCTCCACAGAGGAACTCTGGAGCTCTGTCAGGGTGACCATCGGGTTCTTGGTCACCTCTCTGACCAAGGCCCTTCTCCCTCAATTGCTCAGTTTGGCCAGGCGGCCAAAATGTCTAAAGACATGTTTTCACTTCGTCATTATTGGATATTGTATGTAGATTGATGAGGTGTTGATGTTAAAAACACTTAATTGAATACATTTTAGAATAAGGCTGTAAAGTAACAACATTTGGGAAAAGGGAAGGGGTCTGAATACTTTCTGAATGCACTGTACATACTGTCAATTTCTTTACTTTTTTTTCGCACTTCACACAATACCACATGAGGATACAACTAACACTCTTTAAAGGTATCTATCAACAAAGGAATTGGAACATGTAAAGATACAAAAGAGCAACTGATATCTACAGTATCTAATGTAAGCATATATTCACAGTTAGGGTGGTTGAGTGCCACACTTTCAAAGAAATCCCCCTTTTCCTTACATCTTTTACTGTCTTTTCCCTTCTCAGAGTTTTTATATTCGAAGTGTGCCTGCATACAAGTCAAACTACAGCAGTCTTGTAGATGATATTTCAGAAGACCTGGAATAGACTGAGATATTTCTTTCAGACAACCCACTAACATAAGGCCTGGCAAAGCACATTGGCATCCATTTTCTTAGTAACTTCAGGACAAGACTCATGAATTTCTGCCCTGCAAAGGCATAGATGATCGGATTCAAACAACAGTGTGTGAACGCTATCACCTCTGTCCACTGCATTGCCAGATCTATGTTCTTGTGAGTTGTACAGTCCCCAAAATAGCTCTGGGTCTCCAGATAACGCAGGAGAATGACCACATTGTATGGGGTCCAAAAGCAGAAAAAGACCACTACTATGATGATTATCAGTTTGATGGCTTTGTGCTTTTTGGTGGTTTTGATATTGACTAACATCGGAACAATTCTGGAATAGCAGATCACCATGACGGAGAGAGGGAGAAGTAGACCCAAGACATTCATCTCTAAATAAGAAACCTGGCGCCACATGCTACCCTCTGGATACTCTGGTTTACATGTTGTAAGCCCAGACTCATTATTTACTTTGGTGAAGATGATTGTAGGCAGAGAGGCACAGAGACTGAGAGCCCACATGAACAGAGACAGAGTGACCCCTACTCGGACTGATCTGGGCCTGGCCATGGTGTGAGCGTGGACTATGACCACATAGCGATCCACTGTCAAGATCACCATGAAGAAGATGCTGCCATAAAACCCAAGCATGTATAGTCCGGTTACCAGTCGGCACATAAAGTCCCCCAGGAGCCACTTGGCTGCCGTGGCGTAGTGGGACCAGAAAGGCAGGGAGATGATGAAGAAAAGGTCAGACAGAGCCAGGTTGAAGAGACAGAGGTCTGTCATGCTTCTGATCCTCTTAAACATCACCAGGACACAGACCACCAGGCCATTACCGATGAAGCCCACGATGAAGACCAGGCTGTAGAGTGTAGGCAGAAACACCCGTCCAAACTCCTTCACATTGGCATTGTTGCAGGGCTCTGATGTATATACACCTTCTGTATCATCGTAGTAGGAGGAATAGTTATATTCTGTTGTTGGCTCCATATCCTTGTCTGTAGAAAGACAGAAATGGTATTGTTATTAGTCAAGGTGGAGTGCTTTCATTCAAAATCAACCTGAATAGTCAATGTGGCAATCTGCAGTTCAAACAATAAAAAAGGAGCCACCCCGCCACTGTTTGGATAAACAGCTGAGGGATGGGGCTGGAGAAATGGAACCACTAATTCGAATAATAATTTTTTACTTGTTCAAGTTTGTAATGGAAATGTGTTTCTTGCATATCCTAACTCCCCCTGAGACACATGCAGGAGTGGGGTCACAGCCAGGGTCAACATTGTCCAGGGCCCCTGGAGCAATTGGGATTAAGTGTCTTGCTCAAGGGCACTGTGACAGATTTTTTACCTTGTTGGCTCCATATTCATATACATACTATAGCTATGGATGCAAGGACTGACCATCCATGAGATCAACATTATACTTTTTAACATGTTTTTAAGCTATACAGTGTTTGCTTACAAATAATGGAGTGAAACAATCTTATATTTTAGATTTCTGTTGGTGTACAACAGTTTATATGAATGATAAGATATACTCTCTACAAATCAATGGTTATATATCATTCATTTTAATGTAAAAACAATCACACATTTCCCCTTTAAGTTGACCCTTTGAAATATTATCATTGTACTGAATATTCATCAAAACAAACAAACAAACAAGCAAACACAGAAACACAAGCGTCATTCCCATAGAGCACAGGGGCACATGCCCTCTTTCCCGTTCCCTCAGATTTGTCCTGTTTTATAAAAAATGCAAGCAATTTTCTTGTTAATTTTGTTTGTTTGTTTCTCTGTAATACTACTAGCACCTAGCAATTTTATGAAGGTGGCTTTAGCTAGTCCAGATAGGTTCCCAATCTCATAACTAGCTACCAAGAAGCCATTGCAGGCTTTCAATCAGGTTAGAGTAGCTAGTTTGTCTAAATATCTTAGCTGGCATGCCTGCTGGCCAGGTTGGTAGACTACTAAATGTACCGAATAAGACATATTCATTGAAATCTTTTACCCAGATTTTAGCAGAGAAGCATATTTAGTTTATTATACAGGCTGTTTATACAGATTATGGGGCTGCTCTGACACCTTCAGGAAATCTATAAAGTCATAGCCAGGGCTCTCCAACCCTGTTCCTGGAGAGCTACTGTCCTGTAGGTTTTCGCTCCAATCCTAATCTAGCACACCTGATTCTAATAATTACCCGGTGGATAAACTGAATCAGGTTAGTTACAACTAGGGTTGGATTGAAAACCTAAAGCTCTCCAGGAACAGGGTTGGAGTGCCCTTGTAAGTAGTCTATAATTCATACTATATTGTATATTAACAAAAGTCTATTTAAATTAGGGCACAAATTGAGTACGGTAATCTAATCTTTTTTATACTCTATTCATCACTTCAAGTAATTATGTAATTTTTGTTCATTTTTTATGCTAAAATGTCACAAGCATAAATAATTGTTGTGTTACCCCTTAGAAATAGGTATAGATTTTATATCTTCAATAGGTTTCTAGATGTTGATAAAAGTACTCACCAGGCATGATTAATGATCAATTAGCTCTTTGGTGTTTCTTCTCTGAGTCTCTTGAAGATGTGTGTATTATCCTGTTGTACAATAGCCTATAGTACTGCTGCTGCAGTTTCCTTCAACTCCCTTAGAAGGAGGTACTGTGAACTTATTATAATGAATGTTGGTTTGTTTCACACTGCTATTTTTAGACTGAGGTTTGGGTGTACACTCTTAGAAAAAAAATGTGTGGGGGGGTGAATAGTTATACACAGTCAAGTTCAGTTTTTTTGTCTTATTTCTTGTCAAGAAATAGCGTAAATAACTATTTGCACCCCCAAAGTCAATATTTTGTAGATCCACCTTGAGCTGCAAGTCTCTTGGTATGTCTCTATAAGCTTGGCACATCTAGCCAATGGGATTTGTGCCCATTCTTTAAGGCAAAACTTCTCCAGCTCCTTCAAGTTGGATGGGTTCCGCTGGTGTGCAGCAATCTTTAATTCATACCACAGATTCTTAATTAGATTGAGGTCTGGGCTTTGACTAGGCCATTCATCAACATTTAAATGTTTCCTCTTAAACCACTCGAGTGATGCTTTAGCAGTATACTTAGGCTCATTGTCCTGCTGGAAGGTGAACCTCCGTCCCAGTCTCAAATCTCTGGAAGACTGAAACAGGTTTCCCTCAAGAATTTCCCTATATTTAGCGCCATCCATTCTGACCAGTTTCCCAGTCCCTGCCGATGAAAAACACCTACACAGCATGATGCTGCCATCACCATGCTTCACTGCGGGGATGGGGTTCTCAGAGTGATGAGAGGTGTTGGGATTGCGCCAGACATAGCATTTTCCTTGATGGCCAAAAAGGTCTCTTTGTTGCCTCTCTGATTAATGCCCTCCTTGCCTAGTCCTTGAG